>NC_087214.1:66414819-66429819 GCF_015104395.2 Macrobrachium nipponense
TTTATTTTGCCTTTTTACCCCAGATTTGAAGATCTGGTGTTTGGCTACGTACGGGATGCTCTATGACCAAGAGGCCGTGCTGGCATAAGGCCAGCTTAATCTCAAACAACAACAATGGCGTTTGGAATGTAATGCTAAAATGTTGTGCTTCGAGGCTTTCATTTACGGTTTATTTTCATGAATTTGGAGTTGGAAGGTTGATTGTAAATTGCATTGTTATGAAAGATCTCGTGAATTACGTTACGTAAGATCTGGTGTTGGAAGGCAATTGTTAAACCACATTTTTACGTTAGATCTAGAATTGGAAGGTAATGGTAAATTACATTAAGCAAAATATGGAGTTGTGAGTTAATTGTAAATTGCCTTGTTTTGAAGTCTGTTCGTACTTAATGCGTAAGATCTCGTATTAGAGTTTGTAATGGTTACTGGCTTTGATTTACAGTGATTGCAAGATAAACGTCGGGTCTAGTATTGTTATAACCATAAATGGTTGTCTCGTAATGCCATTGATATGATAATGAATGATCATCTCATAGTGGCTTATTACTTAAAAATCTGGCGTTGGTTTCAAGTTTTACGGTTTAGTTGATAACATTTTGGTTTTATTTCAAGGTCTGGGTCACTCGTTGGACGAGTTTGGTTACGTGCTCGCCTACCGATTCGATAGTTGCAAGTTCGACTCCCCGCTCTGCCAACGTGAAATCAGAGGAATGTACTGCTGTTGATTAGAAATTCCTTTCTCGATAGAATGTGGTTCGGATCCCACAATAAGTTGTAGGTCCCGTTGCTAGGTAAGCAATTGGTTCCTATCCCACGTAAATATATCTAATCCTTCGGCCCGATATACTTATACTTTATTCCAAGGTCTATAGTGTAGATGTATGCCCTTATTAACTGGTAACGGAATGTGGTATATATATAGCTCGACTGAAAATATGTGGATGTCTATTTTGTGAGTCTTTGCTTTCATAGTATTCAAGGAATTGCATCTGAATATAATGCAAATGAACTTTAAAGCAATAAGGATATATCACCATTTTAATGGAAAGTTACCCTATTCATTATACGAAAAAGAGGACGTAACATAAATTAGAATAAATATATATATCCGAAAAGGAAAGAGAAATCCATGACAAGGAAGGAGATTGAAGCTTGATACAATCTTTTAAAAAATCTCCCTTTTTTTAATATATTAAGTTAGAAAAAAAGCCACAGTCCTTTATATATACGAAGAGAGGACGTAACACAAAGAAGAATAAATATGTACCCGAAAGTCAAGAGAAGAAAGGTAACAAACAAACGAACGAACGAACGATAACTGTAACAACAAAACCATTACATAGATCAGGGTCCTTTTCTCCCTTACCCTCGTCTCCGCCTATCCAACCCAACAAAGGCGAAAGAGGAATAAGGAGAACGCCAAGGAGAGGAGGAGGAGCGGGAGAAGGAGGGGGAGGAGGAGGAGGACGAGGAGGAGGAAGAATCAAGGCAGCCAGCAAGAGCCTTCAATCCGAAGAGAGAGAGAGAGAGAGAGAGAGAGAGAGAGAGAGAGAGAGAGAGAGAGAGAGCCCTTAATCCCAGTGTAATACAATAAAGGATCTCCCAGAGCACTGTAAACAAGAGTCAATTAACTCTGAAGCGAACATCCCTTGGTAAGGGGGACCGGAGATGAACTCACCTGTGAATAAAATGTTTGGAAGGTAACAGAGGCCATTCTTCCATTCTTCCAGGCCGCCCTGGAAAGTGGAAAGTGGAAGGCAGGGCGGAAGGACGGTGAGGGGCGGGGAGGGTGGAGGGAGTAGTGCAGGGAGGACACCCTGAAAAGGGGAAAGAGGAGATGAGAGGTAATGAAGAGGGACTTCCTGGAAAGGGAAAAGGATGGAAAGAGAGGTATGAAGAGGGACTCTCTGGAAAGGGAAAAGAGGAGATGAGAGGTAATGGAGAGGGGGACTCCCTGGAAAGGGAAAAGAGGAGATGAGAGGTAATGAAGAGGGACACCCTGAAAAGGGGAAAGAGGAGATGAGAGGTAATGAAGAGGGACTCCCTGTAAAGGGAAAAGGATGGAAAGAGAGGTATGAAGAGGGACTCTCTGGAAAGGGAAAAGAGGAGATGAGAGGTAATGGAGAGGGGGACTCCCTGGAAAGGGAAAAGAGGAGATGAGAGGTATTGAAGAGGGACTCCCTAGAAAGGGAAAAGGATGGAAAGAGAGGTATGGAGAGGGACTCTGGAAAGGGAAAAGAGATGAGAGGTAATGCGGAGGGACTCCCTGGAATGGAATAGGATGGAAAGAGAGGTAATGAAGAGGAGCTTCCTGGAAATGGAAAAGAGGAGATGATGAGTAATGAAGAGGGACTCCCTGGAATGGAAAATGATGGAAAGAGAGGTAATGAAGAGGAGCTTCCTGGAAATGAAAAAGAGATGAGGAGTAATGTAGGAAGATTCCCTGGAAAGGAGAAGGGACGAGAGTAGAGGTAATGCAGAGGATTCCCTGGAAAGGGTGAACGGATGGAAAGAGAAGTAATTCAGGGGAATGGCACAGTAATGCAGGAGATTACTTCAGGGTGGCTTTCCCTTGACGGGGGAACCGGAAGACCTGGGAAGTGACCATTCCACTTCTCCCTCGAAAAGGGAAGGATATGGAATAGGTCTTATAGTGTAGGGGGCGAACCTATCAACATGGAATTCAGGTAATAAATCGGAGCACCTTTGGAAAGGGAAGGGAGAAGGACTGAGATAAAAACGATCTTCTCAGGGCATCTCGGAAAAGGTGAAGGGGAAAGTGAGGAGGACAAGGGGAGGTAGGGTAGGGGACGGGGGCAGGGGGTGTCTGGGGGACAGAGATAGTGGTGAGAGAATGAGCAACAGTTACAGACGTCGTCTTTGTGTTAAAGAATTAAAAAAAAAAAATGGAACTGTGAAATTGAGATTTTGATTGAGGAAATCGGTTTGGTCGACGTCATTATACCTCCAATCATTTTTTTATTTATTTTTTTTTCTTTTCATTGTCAGAGGTCTTTCATTTCGTCCTCACGGAATATAAGAAAATAAGAAGGCACAAAAAGAATGACACCAGCATCCTTTTAACAGACGTGTATCCTCAATTATCTGAACACGAATCTCCAGACCATCTTGAGGTTTTTTCTGTTTTCTTTTTTATGTTTTAGTGACGAAACGATTAACATTACAATTCTGAGAATCCTTATTATATATAAAATAACTTCCCTTAGTTTTTCATCTCCAAGATTTTCCTAGCATGTTTGTAGAGGTTAGTTCATTTAGGAAGTTACGAGACAACCCAAAAGTGAATTGGCTTTTTGATTGGGGGACGATCTCGGATGAGTTAGTTAATGGACTTTTGTACTAGTCGCAGGTTTTAAAATCGCACTTTTCAAAGTTACTGAAACTGAATGTCATCTAGAACTGTTGTAGAAAGGATTGATTCTGCAGTTGAAAAGGAAATGGGTATTATATATATATATATATATATATATATATATATATATATATATATATATATATATATATATATATATATATATACGTACATACGAATCACGAAAAAATATGGGACGTGATGTGTATACGTATATATAAATAAAGACAAATTCCACGAAGGAAAGAGAAACAGTGGAGTACAAGGCAAGGCCTTTCGACTTTTTGTCCTTTACTTACCAGACTGTAGAAATATAGGAATAAGTTTACAAAGAAAGCTCGTATGAGTGACAGATGGGAATTAGTACATATTTATTCCTTTGTAGTCCTCATCTGTCATGTATACGAGCTTTCTTTGTAACCTTATTTTGATATTTCTTCAGTCTGCCAAGCAAAGGACAAGCAGTCGAAAGGCCTTGTATAACCCAAATTCAACCAAGTTACCAAATGCCATTTCTTGGTCGTCATTATTCTCGAAGAGAATCATTTATCATCATCACCATCATCTTTTGCTTGACAATCTGGGAAACAACGAGATCATTATAAATCATCATTTTTAACACTGGAAATGATTAATGTTAGTTTGTTTCTTTGTTTGCACAAACAAACAAAATGTGTTAGTGACGCAGACACCTTCACTTCTTCGTAAGTGATCCTTTTGTTAGTGACAGACCTCCCTGCTGCCACAAACGCCTCCGATGTTTGTTTGTCACTGTTTGTTTGGGCGGCTTCTTTTCTTTTGATGTTTGTTAATCTAGCTTTTCCTTCTGTCTGTTCTTCGTTGGTGCGTTTGTCTGTTTGTTGGTCTGTTTGCTTGCTATCTTTGGAGAGAGAGAGAGAGAGTTTTCATTCCACAGAAATATATATATATATATATATATATATATATATATTATATATATGTTTGTGTGTGTGGTTTGTGCGCGTGTGCGTGCAGGTATGCGAGAGAGAGAGAGAGATAGGGGGGGGGTTGGGGGGGAGAGGGGGGGAAAGATATAGAGAGAAAAATTAAAATATTTTTTTCCAGCAGCAAAAGCAGCAGCAGGAGAGAGAGAGAGAGAGAGAGAGAGAGAGAGGGGGGGGGGTGGGGGGGGGAACCGGTGTCCCCCTAGCTGGGATGGCTGCCGCCGTTGCCCTAACCCCGATGAAGTCCTTTGTAATGAAAATCTCTCTCTCTCTCTTTTATTTTTTATATATCCACCTGGGACGAACAATGGTCGAATGAGACTCCCTTTGTGTCTGCGCGGAGGCTGAGTGAGGTTGGGCTGGAGGGGTTTATAATAGCTTTGTGTGTGTGTGTGTGTGCGTGCATTCGCGTGCATGCGCACGGCATATAAAGCGTCACGTTTATTGTGCTGTAGTATACGCGCTTTTAAGAGACGATCTGCTGCCGAGTCTTCAATTGTGCCTTTGTTTGTACTTTGTTTGTCCCTTTGTTTATTATTTTCTCGTCGTTTGTGCTTTTTGTGCTCGTCTACCGCGTCTTCAATTGTGTCTATGATTGGCTTTGTTTGTCGTATGTTTGTACTTTGTTTGTCCCTTTGTTTTATACGTTTGTCCTTTGTTTAAAATTTTCCGTCGTTTGACTTTTTGTGCGCGTCTGTCGGGTCTTCAATTGTGTCTTTGATTGGCTTTGTTTGTCGTTTGTTTGTACTTTGTTTGTTCCTTTGTTTAATATGTTTGTCCTTTGTTTAGTATTTTCCCGTCGTTTGTGCTTTTTGCGCTCATCTACCGCGTCTTCAGTTGTGTCTCTGATTGGCTTGTTTGTCCTTTGTTTGACTTTGTTTATTGCTTATGATTTTTTTTTAGCCTTACGCCTTTTCACGCGTGTTTACCGAGGTCTTGAATTTCGTTTTTGTTTCGTTTTGTTTGTCTTTTGTTTGACTTTGCTTGTCCTTTGTTTATGGTTTTGTTTCTCGTTTGGCGCGTGCTAGCTCGAGGTAATTGTTTATGTGATTGTTTGAGTCATCATAAAAACAACAAAAATGGATAGTGATAAGCTTTGTTTATTTTGTATTCATATTCTTCTTTGTTTCGTTTTGTTTTTTACTTTGCCATAACAAAAACAGTGTTAAGCTTTAATTATACAATATTCTTTGTTTAATGTTTTTACTTCGGCATTAAGCTAATTGTTTATGTAAATTCTTAGTGTTTTTACTTTGTTTACATTGCCTGTAAACATCAATTGTTTATGGATATTGCTTTCTATTATGGTAAGTAATGTTTACAACATTGTGAACAGACTTGAATTGTTTACAGTTTGCCCATTTTTCTACAACATTGCAAACAAAGCAAACACTAGGTGCATAACTGAACCTAATTTTTTTTTTACATTGCCAGCAAACAATAGCAAGGTCTATAAACATCGTTCTTGATTTTATTCATTTATTTATTTTTCAACATCCCCAACATCCATCAGTTTAATGACGCACAGTGGTTTTGGCTTCATTTTGTAATTAAAAAAATATCTACAAAGTATTACAGTAAGTTAACATTATGTTTGAATATTTCAGTTGCAGTAAATAATGCAAAAATATTGTAGCTTTTGAATTCCGTAATACCCTATTTCTCTATGAACTTCTTATGAACGAATTTATTGTTGATGAAATTCATTTAATTCTCTCTCTCTCTCTCTCTCTCTCTCTCTCTCTCTCTCTCTCTCTCTCTCTCTCTCTCTCTTGATTACGACTCCATCAATGACCTAGATAATGTGACGCCAGTTTCAGTAACCGTAATCCAATTGATCATGTATAGTTGCGACTGCAATTCGATTAATAGCAGAAATTGATAGGTTACTTTTGCTGTATTCATCGACTTTCATGTCGCTTTGCATTATAATTGATAGCAGAAATAGATCGACTACTTTTGCTGTATTCGTCGCCTGTCATGTCGCTTTGCATTAAAATTGATAGCAGAAATAGAGCGACTACTTTTGCTGTATTCATCGCCTGTCATGTCGCTATGCATTAAAATTGATAGCAGAAATAGATCGACTAACTTTTGCTGTATTCGTCGACTGCCATGTCGCTTTGCATTAAAATTGATAGCAGAAATAGAGCGACTACTTTTGCTGTATTCATCGACTGTCATGTCGCTTTGTATTAAAATTGATAGCAGAAATAGATCGACTACTTTTGCTGTATTCCATATTTCTTTTGATGCATATTTCTCTTTCCAAAACGGCAGAAAATCAGTTAAAGACCTAACTGAATGTGTCAGCAAAAACCTTAGTACTTTGTACCTCTCCAAAGAAACTTAACAGTTTAGAACCAAGATTCTTTTAGATTCCAGTTTTCTTAAAATATACGCCATTTCATATTACTTCTGGTCACTGCCCACTGCCCACTGTTTCCATAACACCGTATCATTTTAATCCCCTCAAAGATTATATGCAAATACATTCTCATTTCTAACTTACTTGTCCTTTTGTAGGTATCTATATTGGCTGATGATTCAGCATTTTAATTTATTTTTGTTTATTTCTTCTGTGTTCCCTTATTTTTTAATCGAACGCATTCTGTCCCTTGAAAATTTGCCTTGCAAATGGAGGTAATGACTTACTTTCTGGTTGATAAATCCTCAGAATAATATATATATATGTATATATATATATATATATATATATATATATATATATATATATATAGATATAGATATATATATATATATATATATATATATATATGTCTGATATATATACTTATATATATATATGTCTGTACAGGAAATCACAGCTCTTATTTGAAGAACTCAGAACGAGTTCGTCTGTTATTAAATCTCATCCATGCATGGAAAAACCATTAGCAAAACTCCCCTACACGTTTTGTTATATCCAGTATATATATATATATCATTTAACATTCTAAAGAATCCTTAAAAAAAGAAAGAAGAATCGTTCCCTGTTATTTTTAACTTTTTTTTTCTTTAAGCAAACTTAAGAATAAGTGTCAGGTATCATCTCTTCCCTTTCCCTAAGATGTTTTAACACAGAAACCAGTAGATTCCTCCCCATCTGTTCGGATTGTTTATAAATAAACGCGTGCAAATGCCTTCTGCTATATCTCCTGATGGCTTGCAAATACCTTGGCTTCTATATTATCATTTTCCTCTACTGTCCAAAGGTACATCTAATACCCTTCTTGCTATTTTTAGATTTTTAGTCAGTAGAGTTCCCAGGTACGTGTCAGACCTTCCACAATTTATTTATTTATTTATTTTGGAGATTCCAATAGAAGATGCTCTCGGATCAATAAACGTTCTTATTACATCGTTTTTATTTATTTATTTATTTACTTAATTATTTACTTGTGTCTCGTCCCCTCTTCTTGTTGAATTTATTTGTTTATTTCTTTTTACTTCGTCCCCTCTCTCTCTCTCTCTCTCTTATTGAATGGTATTGTGTGGTACGGTAACGTTTTGTCTCTTTAGATGTCTTAATAAAGGTATGTTCCAGAGAGAGAGAGAGAGAGAGAGAGAGAGAGCTTCTTTACTGTTCTGTTACATAAGTAAAATTAAGTTGTATAGGTAGCAATAAAACAAAATTTGGCTAAAATACATTTGAAGTGAAGAGAGAGAGAGAGAGAGAGAGAGAGAGAGAGAGAGAGAGAGAGAGAGAGAGAGAATGCTTCTTTACTGTTCTGTTACACATATTGTTTGAGTTTTATAGGTAACGATAACACAAAATTTAGCTAAAATACATTTGAAGTGGAGAGAGAGGGAGAGAATATGCGTCCTTCCTGTTCGAATACACATCATAAAAATTTAGGTAACAGCACTTATATCCTACCTGGAAGGCGCACTTAACTTAAGTGGTCACTGAAGTACTACTGTCATGCCTTCTAAGTCTGGACAAGTCTAGTTTAGTAAGCAAGCTTATTGCCTTTCCGAAATTGTTCGTTTTTCGCTTACTCGGGGAGTTTTTTTTTTTTTTTTTTTTTTTTTTTTTTTTTTTTTTTTTTTTTTTTTTTTTTTTTTTTTTTTTGAGGGTTGGTTGGTTAGGAAAGGTCTATGGAAGAGCCTAAAAAGGTCTGGAAAAGGTGTTTCGCGTTGATTTAAAGATACAGGAATTTTATGATAGGATATTTATGATTTATTATTAGAATGAAAATGTCAACAGTAATTAATGTCCATGCTAAACAGTACAGAACAATTATTTCTAATAAAATACAGCATATTTATTTTAATTTTCATCGGTGAAACAACGTGCTATTTGGCCTTAGACTTTACCACGTGCCTCGAGTAGGTTGGCGGTTGGATCACGCCTTTTTTTAATTTGCATTCACATTTAAATATGTAAAAAGTCAACATGGATCACTTTTGTTTATATTCACAGACCTGCTTTCAAATGCCTGCTACATTTCGTCGGTAAATATTTACTTATATTTGTACGTTGCCTAACTTCATGCTTTGGAATGTGTCCCAAGTGCGTAATAAGTGTTTACGTAAAGTTTCTTAACATTATCCTCACTTGCTTCCATTTCACAGATTTGCATTTTAAATGTATGCAAATTTTGTACCATATGCAGTCTTGACTGTACTTAACTTTTTTGTTGTCTTGTATTACCGACATTCATAAATACAAATTTCGGATCTTTGTGTTCTACCTTTGTTTGTATGCACTTATTATATATATATTTTTTTAAAAGACTGCTATATATATATATTTAAAAGACTGCTGCAGGTTATTGGTAAAAACAGTCTATTACCCAGAGCTTGAGTTGTGTACTACCCATGATTATATTGGCAGGTAATAATTGTATTCCCAGAATGTACATGTGTCTGACTACTGCAGTAGTAGAAGGCCTGAGGTTTGTTTGTGTGTGGGTGTGGGTGTGGGTGGAGAGAGGGGTGTGTGTGTGTGTGTGTGTAAGACCCGGTTCCCGTTCTGTACAACAAGAAAACCAATGCGGACACAAGAACAGCAACTCTAATGGTAGCCATTGAGACCCTTAACAGGTAATTCGCTTCTCGCCAGACAACCAATGCAAACCCTCTCCCCTCTCCCCCCCCCCTCCCCTCCCTCACTCCCCCTCTCCTTCCCTCCCTTCCCTTCCCTCCCCCTGTCCACCCTCCCCCTCACTCCACTCGTTTCTGGCTCTCCTCCTGCGGTTGGGTTGTTTGCGTAGGCTGAACAACTTGTTCAGGGACGCCGCCCCCCTTCCGCAATTAGTATAGATGTTGACGACGGGTCGTTTTGGTGACGAGGCTTGACGCTGAACGCACGTCTGCGGAAGTGGTCGCTGAAAAATCGCATTATTAGTATTATTTTGTTTATTTTATATATATATATCTTGGGGGGGAGGTTCTCGTAAATACGGATACTCATTTTTAAGTTTTGATTTTTCAGCCCTATACAAGTAGGTAACTATAGAAGCTCATTCAAATAATAAAATAATAATAATAATAATAATAATAATAATAATAATAATAAGAGCAAATCAATAAATATTATGATAAAATAGTTACATTGAGGTAGTTTGATCTCGTCGGGAGAACAGAATAAAATCCAGTTAATAGGACATATGTATCAAAAGTATCAAGTATTTTCAATAAAAAAAGAAATGAATTACTTGTTAGAATTGAATTAAATATGACAGAAGAGTTATGTATTGAGGAGTAGATTAAGGAAAATTAAATCTTTAAGTCAATCACGCATTTATTTTTTTATTTTTTTTTCTTAACAGACGCCGGATTTTTTTATTTTAAATTTTGTTCTTTGCCAATTTAACGTTGTTACCTATTTGATCAGGTAAAAGTTTTTCGTAAAAGTCTTGCTGTAATTTCTATCATGTTTTTTTTGCGCAAATATGACTCGGGAACGCTTTAAATTTGAGTTTATTGTTTTTATTTATTTATTGATTTATTTATTTTACCTGAAAGGGAAAGACTCCAGAGGAAGCTAAACATTTTTAGGGATGAGAGCGCGACCCCGACACCTGTAATCACTTTGACCAGCTTTTAAAGCGAAATTGGCACTATGGATATCTCAGGAAATGGAGCGAAATTGCTCTCGTACGCCTGGGATCGATCACAGGGCGTTCTCGCTGGCTGGACGAGACTATTAATCAATTACCAATGAGGCCTCACTGTATATATATATATATATATATATATATATTAGTTATTTGTGTTGGTGTATTTATATTGTATGGCTAAGCCTAACCTATACCTAACCCTAACACAACCTAAACTAACCTAACCTAACCTTAACCTAAACATAATGTGACCCAACTTAACCTAACCTAATCTAAAACCCAACACAACCTATCCTATCTTGTGTCAGGTCACGTAAGAAAACAGATACTGGCCACGGTTTCATTTCTGCGTGAGGACTGCCCCTTCCACCGGCCTCCTCTGCTTAGGCCAACAAGAGATGACCTCATTCACAAAATGCGTAATCGCATTTACAGATTACGACCTTCGCGCGCGATTACGGAAATAATCGCAGAGTAATCGAGATCATTTCAATCGCTGATGAGATAATCACATTTCCAGTAACTTTGTTTTTTTTTTTTACGTTTAACAAATTATCTCGCTAATGCTCTCCGAGCGTCGATTACGTAGAAGTATTTCCCAAACGTTAATGATTGATTTCACAGGTAAGCAGCTTGTAATTAGGGTTAATGAGTAATTAAGTGAAAAAGCTCTCGCGTAACTCTCGTCCAGGTAAACTTACACGTCGGGGTATTTATATGCGCTTATTAGATCATTAATTGTTGATAGCATTTACGCGCTAATTAGTCAGGGAAACTGTTAATCCGTAACGTATTAGTTGGATAAGTGGCTCTCGGGTAACATGATTCACTTATTATTATTATTATATCTAAACCTTTATTCTTACTTAATTAAAAGAAATAATATCCAATTAATTGGTGTAGTGCCGACAGTGCACCTCCCGCGGTGAATTGTAGGTGTTAATAACGCGTGTTTACAGCATCCCTTCGGCCCCTAACTGCTTCCGCTTTTTAGCCTTTTACTTTACCTCCGTGACCTTTTCTTTCTTCAGTCATGCTGTCCAACCTCTCTGACTATTGATTATTACTGCAACTGTGTGTTTTTTTATTAACATAATCTTTATTTTCTGAATCACTTTACTTTGCTGTCCAACTAAAACGAAAGTTTTTATTTACTTTAACTAAAAGAAAAAAATTATTGATTCTATCTGACCTCTACCTTACGATCCGAGACATTACAAAACATTATATATATATATATATAAATATATATATGTATTATTATATAGGTATATATATAATATATATATATATATATATATATATAATATATAGGTATGTATGTATGTATAAATAAATTTATTAAAACCCAGTCGAAATCCATCCTTCCCTTCAAATCCTGAACGACAAAAAAGTAAAATAGATAAATGAATAAATAAAAGCTATAAACAAATAATTAGGAGGACTTCATTACGAAAAAATCAATAAAAGCTATAAACAAATAATTAGGCGGACTTCATTACAAAGAAAACGCACCCACGGATATAATAAATTCCCGAATAACATGACACAGAAGAAGAATGAAGACGTGCTCGAAGTCATCATTAACCCTAGCTATCTGGGGTATATGTCATGTCATGTCATGTCATATCTTCATATTAACTGCCTTGCGTCTCTGTAGGGACTTGTAAATACAGATGCGTATCGCCTTTTCTCGTAAAAAAATTTATGGTCCTGTGAGCTGAGAACGAAATTGGCTCATTGTGACGGTTTTTTTTAACGATAAAATACACATAGTAGATTATTATAGATAATGATGGAGTCTTCATCACATTATTCTCATGGTAGATTCAACGGTATATTCATGTATACATTTGTATGTGTGTAGGGTTGTTGTGTACATGCATGTATTCATTTCCTTGTGATCATGAATCTCCTTACTCGTGGGAATGCAGTACACATAATTAAGTCTATGTATATATATATATATATATTATATATAATATTATAATATAATATTATATATATGTATATATATATATCTATCTATATTATATATATATATATAATATATATATATACAATATATTAAAGATAGATATATATAGATATATATGATTAAATAACATATATACTATAATATATAATATATATATATATATATATATATATATATATATCGATGAGGAAAGGACATAAAGAATTGATAAAAGGGTCAATTTATTCCCGACGTTTCGTAATGTCTTCATTACATTTTCGATGGCTGTACAAAATAGATAGCATAAAATAAATTACAATAAAGCTAAGAATTTGAGATTTAAAAGTTGCACAATGATTACTAACTTAAAATATTAAAAATACTAAAAGGACACCTTAGAAAAACAAAAAACGTAAACTAAACAGGACAAAAATGATTAAAATAAGTTAAAAAAAAAAAAAAAAAAATAATAATAATAATAAGAAATATTCTAGTAAAGTAAAACTGGACCAACCTATTCAGCGGCAATGCCAAGACTGGAGATAAAAGGAAGAAACTAAGAAAGGTACAATGTGCCAGCAGAGGTTTGGCTGTTCAACAAGGGGACGAGTCGTTTAATCATTAACGATTCTAAGATTGTCAAATCGTGGCTGTTGGAAGCTCGTCCTACAACTGTAAAGTCCTTGTTTTCATTGGAGGTTTTACATATTTTCGAATGATTCCTAATATTAGAAAACTCTGGGTTTGCAATTTTGCTGCCTGTCCTATAACTTACTCCACGATGTGAATCTATGCGTACCTTCAGAAGCCCCCTGGTGGATCTAATATAAGTTCCTAAATTACATTTAGGACAATTATAGCTATACACACACCCGGAGGACATATAAGGGCACAAACGTAAGTATGTATATATATATATACATACTTACGAAACAAAAAGAAAGAATAGATGGACATTAGTCGTGGCTTTTTTAATTGTATCACTATAAGCCTCTATTTAATCAGAGCGTGAAGAAAGTTTTAGATTGCATAATAATAATAAAATAATAACAATAATAATAATAATAATTAAAAATTTGTGTAGCACATAAGACCCATCACTCATCAGTCCCTATGCACAGTCAGGCCTAAATAATTGAAAGGAGGGGGAGAACCGACTAGTTTTGGTGGAGAGGGGCTTATGGGCCGTTTTGGGGGTTGGTGGGGTAGGGGGTTATTCGAGGGATGGAAAGCTAGAAAAAGCTGGGGGGAAGGGGGGGGGGGCCCTGAAATATTGCGCAACATACTTTTTCCTCCAGAGAGCGATTGTAGGAGCTGTGGGAGTATAGCTGTCACTTCCTTGAATTGTTGCTCAGCCATATCGTCTTTTTCTTATCGCCATTTTTTTTTTTTTTTTTTTTTTTTTTTGTCCTGCACAAACGCGTGTTTAGTTCTCAATCTTCTTTGTCTTCTTTGCCTTCTTTGCCTTCAGTTTTTCCCATCTTCATTTGTGGTCGATATTTATTATTTTTTATTTATTATTTTTTTTATTTTTTCTTTTATTATTATTAGTCTTCTCCACCTTCTACGATCTCAATAATTATAGGTTTTCGTTTCATTTAAGCACGAGTTTTTCGTTCCCTATAAATACGTGTTTTTTTTTTGTCTATATAAACACATGCTCTCGTTCTATGTAAACACGTGTTTTACCCCTAAATGAACTCGCGTTGTGTTCTTTATGAACAAGTGTTTTTGTTCTATACAAACACGTTTTTTTTTTTTAATAAACTTGTTTTTACTCTATATAAACGTGTTTTGTTCTACTTTTAAACACGTGTTCTTTAAAAACGTGTTTTATTCTCTGTATAAACACGTCGTCTTCCTTATAAGCACGGATTTTTGTTCCGTATAAACTCGTGTTTTCATTTTATATAAAATCATGGTTTTTTTTTTATATATAAATAGGTTTTTTCTATATAAACATGCGGCTTTGTTCTGAACTTTGTTCTGATTAAGGTTTTGCCAAGGTTTGGTAATAAAAATTATTCATGATGAAAAGCAAAAAAAAAAATAAATAAATAATAATAATAATAATAAATAAATAAAAATTCCGTTAAATTGACAAGCAAAATTTCATGCTAATAAATTAACACGTAGACAAAGGGGATTCAGTAAATGATAAATGAATAATTAATCATTATATTTAACAGATAAGAATGCCAAAAATTTACCAAATATAGCTTATGTAGAGGTTGAGCTTAGCCCAACAAACATATGAATAAGTAATATGGAACCTCATATTACTTTCTAACTATCTGTCAATCTGTTTATTGAAACAAGTATATAGTTCGCACTAACTGATTCAGTGAATTTTAATTACATGTAACACATAAAACAGCAAATATTTTCCTAATAAATTTTACAGAGAGGTTGAGGTTAAGGCAGACATGAGAATAAGTAATTTGGAAACTCGAAGAGGATTACTTTCTCACTATCCTTAAATCTGATCTTTGAAACGAGTAGTTCGCACTAACCGTAGGCACAGATAGATGTCAGACTTATTAACCAGATTTATAGGTAAGCAGATGATAGAAGTTTTTAAACTTTGAGTAATATTAATGATACTGTATAGAAGTGTTTATATAGAACAACTACACA
>NC_087214.1:66434819-66437319 GCF_015104395.2 Macrobrachium nipponense
TAAATTGCTGCCCTATAGTTGTAAGTATGTCTCGATTAGAGTTGCTGTATTCGATTTTGTACAGAGGTATTTGAGTTGGTAATGTTACAAGTAACTTGTGGTATTTATATTCATGTTACAAGTAAGCCAGTAGTATAGGTATATTCATAATTTATAAATTTTCTCGTTGTAGTTATCTATAATGGTTTTGAATCTATTGTTGTTTGCCAATTTTTTTACTTTCTTTCATAGTTGTTCGTCCATGATTTTGTATTACTTTACATTTAAATCAAGTTGATATAAAAAAAATATTCGCATTGCGAGTAGAAGGTTGAGTTAGTAAGATTGGTTGACTCTTAATTTCGTAATCTCCAGGAACCGCAAATCAACACTTGATGTTAGTAATCTCATTTTTTTAGTGAGTCACAAAAGTAAGCAGTTAGATATCTAATTTATAATGAGTTTGTCTTATAATAAGTTACCAGTATTTAAAAGAAAAGGTTTTGATGAATGTGAAATTGTACTTTAATAAAGGTATGAATATTTAAGAATATTGATGCAATTTCTCTGTAAAGTCTTTTGTAAATATGTGTGTATGTGTTTATCTAAAGTATATATATGGATTTAAAGCCGGAATAAAGGACTCAATTCAATCATTGTACTTGAGATGTTCCAGAGAAAGTCCAGCGTAGGATTTTGCAAGATTGATTTTTTTTTCCATCGAATATAAAATCAAGACTCTCCTCGAGAAAACTCCTGCTTAATTAGTTTTTTTTTTTTTTTTAGCCATAGTTATTATTTTTAATTCGTCTGTCAGCCAGTCCTCCATAGTTTGCTCCTTATCTAAGTAACCAGAACTTTGTCGACGAGTTGAAAAATGCACCGAAGTTTTTTTCGGCGCAGTTTAGTTTTCTGTACAGTGTACAAATGCTGTATGAAACTCATCCACGGCCCATGAGACTCTGCCGCGTTCCATGAAACTTCCAGCCACAGCCCGTTGGTGGCCTGTGTTTTTGGCACTTATAGTAGTGCCAGACGCACGATCATAGCTAACTTTAACCTTGAATAAAATAAAAACGACAGAGGCTAGAGGGCTGCAATTTGGTATGTTTGATGACTGGAGGGTGGATGATCAGCATACCAATTTGCAGCCCTCTAGCCTCAGCAGTTGAGAAGAAATGAGGGCGGACAGAAAAAGTGCGGACGGACAGAAAAATTCTTCTCTGAGGAAACAAAACCTTTGGCTGAATGTCTCTTCTGTTTCTCAGCAAATTTGTTTCCCAATAATTTTTTTTTCCAGAAGTCTTGGGTGGGGGGAAGGGGAGAAGGATTGTTACCCCCCAACCAGCCCCCCACTCAGTGTATACTATCATTTGTAATGTCTAAGTTGTGTTTTTCCAGATGATATAAAATAATATGTGCGCTAGATAGCCTGGGTTTTTCCCAATATATATATATATATATATATATATATACGTATATATTTTTTTTTTTTTTTTGTTTTTTTTTTTTTCAAGAAGTCTACAGGGGTAGGGGAATGTTCCCCAAACCCTCCCTCTTCCCCCCAACTCAGTGCATGTTATCATTTGTATTGCCTAAATTATGTTTTTTCCGATGAAGTGAAATTATTTTACACTCTTCTCGGGGTTTTGATAACTGAAGGTATATGCTGCTATTACAGATAATTGTTATATCAATACGTTGCACATACAAGTGTCTTGAATCTGACAGCCATTGTCTGCACAGGAAATGATTAATCGCTCGTGATGGCATCCTTTAGATCTGGAATTACACTCCAGGAAATCTCTGACCGCTAAGTTGGGTCGAGACATATCCACATTAATTTTAGTTCTTTGTAAATCTGTAGGATCTGGTATATATACTTTGTAACTGTTTTGAATGACAAGCAAAGTGTTCGTAAGATTTGCTATTTCCCTTTCGCGTTTTGACGATTTGTTCATGTCTGTTAACCGGGAAGTAACTTAGAAATAGAAATGGTCTTCCTTAAGTTTACTGCTGTTTGAATGATTAGATTTCAAACCACTATTCATTGGGTAAAAGCCATCGATAATAATCTTTCTGGAATTCATACACACACACACACACACGAAGAGCCTCTTGCATTCATATAACTCAGTTCTCAATGTGACCCACTTTTTCTCGTACTTCTAAGGTCAGTTATAGGTTTTAGTAATACTTACACTGTTTGCAATGAAGGGACATTATCAACAAATTCGACAATATTCTCAGGAGGCTTAGAAGTGAATCTCCCGTCTATAATCAGCTTATTAGGTATGGGAAAGATTCATTATTGTATTTAAATGTGCTGTGATCATGTTACTCGTAATAGTTCATGTATGATTGCAAGAGGAGAAGAAGGGATGAAGGGTATTTAAATCATGTCGTAATGAAGGATTCAGTGACGTCATGTTTAAGGATTCAATGACGTCATGTTTAAGGATTCAGTGACGTCACAAGCGAATGATAAAAGAAGCGTCAGTTGTTATTAATTTTTAATTTA
>NC_087214.1:66442319-66449819 GCF_015104395.2 Macrobrachium nipponense
TTTTGCAGTTCTCCTTTTTCTTCCGTCTCCTTCCTCTTCTTATTCCTGCCTCTTCTCTTCTCTTTCTCTTCTTCTTCTTCATTCCTTCTTCTTCTTCTTTCTTCTTCTTCCAACCCTCGTTAAATATTTTCCGGCCTCTCGTCTTATCATCTATTGGACCCATTCACTGCAACAGCCGTTTCTTAACGGCCGAAAAAAAAAAAAAAAAATAGAAAAACCCTTAACCCCCTCCTCCTATCTCTCTTCTTCACAGGAACCCCTCCTCCTCGCCTCTCTATGTCCTCTCACCCCCACCCACCCCCCTCCCTCCTCCCCCCCCTTCCTCCCTTCCAAGGGACCACTACCTCCTTTTACCTTCAACTGCTTACGAGATATATATATATATACGCTCTTTCCATAAGTGCTGAGCGAGAGCGAAAATGGAAGGGAGGGAAAAAATAATAATAATAAAGAGGGGAAAAAAGAGAATAGAATGGTTATGAGCATTTATTCCTTGGAATCCTCCTCCTTCCTTCCTTCCTTTGTCCGTAATCGTCTGTCGCATAGTGCCGATTTAGGGGGGGGGGGGCGTAACCCCCGAAAAACCTCTTCGCTCCACGAGAGATTTCGGAGACCGAAGTGGAGGAGGAGCCCTACAACCATTCCAGTTATTATTGTTATAGTTTATTATTATCACGCTAAATTCTTCCCCCCCCCCCACCCCACAATGTGTAGTGTGTTTGTGTGTGGGACTGGTCTCTCTCTCTCTCTCTCTCTCTCTCTCTCTCTCTCTCTCTCCTGACTTTTGGATGTGCCCAAAGGCTGTGTAGGTTTATTGATTCAGCGTTATTCCTTTCCGGTTGAGAGAGAGGAATACACACACACGCACACACACACACACGTGCGGGCACGCAAAGAAATGCACACACACACACACACACTCACGGGAAGAAAGAGAGATGTGCACTTGCTTTATTTGAATAATATATATAGAATATATATATATATATTATATATATATCATTATATATTCATATATATATATATATAAGAGAGAGAGAGAGAGAGAGAGAGAGAGAGGAAAAAACGCTCTGGGGATATTCTATTTTAGAGGGAAATGTCACACCATTTGTTTCTATGGCTACAGTTAAAGAATATATTGGAATTTTGGGGTGGGAGGATGTGGGGGAGCTTTGGTGGTGGAAAGGAGACGGGGGGGGGGGGGGAGTGGGGCTTAAATGAAAATGGCGTTACAACAGCGGGGGTCGTTTATGGTTCGAGCTGATAAGTAATTGGGGGTGGGGGGTTAGAATTAATTTGAGAAAATTAAATGTAAGTTTTATGAGCGTCCAAAGTGGGTCACTACAGCGAGGATTTTTGAATATCTTTTTTATTTTTTATTATGAATTTTGTGATTGATTTTTGGAAACTTTTGGAAATTATTTAGGCAAAGCAGATTTCTTGTGATTTGAGTTCTGGGTTTTACTTTAGTGTAAGATCACTTTCTTTGGCTCCCAAATGATTGATCCGAAGGATTTTTTTTTAAGATTTTTTTAAGGCGAAGACTGAAGAGAGAAGATAAGTTGAAGAAGTTGGACAGCTGTTGCTGGGAGGTAGATGAGGACCCGAGAGACGCTGCAAAGAATATTTAATATTTTTTTTTTTATCTCAAAATACTTTGCTCTTTTTAGCGCATTTTAAAAATCCATTCTAAATAGTAGTTAATGTTTTTTTTGGGGGGGGGGGGGGCGGTGGGGGGGGGGGGGTTTTTCGGGGGGAGGGGTTTTAGGGGTTCGTAGGCCTATTTGAAACTGTGCTAAAGATTGGTCTTTTATATATGTAAACATTTTCCATTTGCAAATGTGCTAAAAACATTTTTTTTATTTGAAAATGTGCTAAATTTATTTATTAATTTTTTAGTTATTTATTTTTTCTGGTAAATGTTCTAAAAACTTTTACATTTTTTGAAAAATGTGCAAAAAATTTGGACTTTTTATTTGAAAATGTACTAAAAAAGATTTTTTTTTTACTTTTTTTAATTTAAAAATGTGCTACAATTTTTAAAATTTATTTATTTTTATTTATTTATTTTTTAAATGTTTTGAAAACTTTAACTTTTTTTGAAAAATGTGCAAAAATTTGAACTTTTAATTTGAAAAAGTGCTAAAAAAATTGGATTTTTTAGATATGCTAAAAAAATTTGCCTATTTTTTTCGATAGTGTGAAAAAATTTTCAGATTTGAATTATGTAATTTTATTAAATAAATTAACTGACATTTTTTAAAAATATATTAACATACAATTTCCAATCATTGAGCTGGAGAAGTATTTTTAGATGATTTTTTTCTAAGGTTCTTGAAAGTTTTCTTGGGTAAGTAAGCTACTCTTTCTTGTCTTTGACATTCTAAACACGATATGCTTATAAAAATTAATCGTTACAAAATCGATCCCAAATATAGGAAACAGTTTTTGTAAATTTTTATTTTACCTTAAGATTTTTTTTTTCATTTCCGACACAAACGAACAAGCCACTAGTGGCAAAAACTAGAGTGCAAACTTAGAAGAATGCGCTAAAAAATACTGTATTGGAAAACCTGCAATACGTTTTTTTTTCTTTTTACTTGTCATGGAAGCTAATATGCACGCATTAGCGCCTACGCAAACATGGGATATGTTTGTCACGTTTAAAAACGCGTTTTGATAGCTCTCTCTCTCTCTCTCTCTCTCCTCTCTCTCTCTCTCTCTCTCTCTTCGAACTCAATATAATAATAATAATAATAATAATAATAACTAATAATGATGATAATAATAACAATAATACATTTCTACCCATTGCCACGCATATTCAAAAGCTTATCAGGAGGAGGAGGAGAGGAGGAGGAGGAGAAGGAGAGGAGGAGGGGGGATGTTGGGGGAAGGGGAGGCCCCTTTAACGCCCCCAATCCTACGACGATCATATCAGTATCACCTTATGAATCTCTTTTTTTTTTTCGCTAAGAGCTGGTTCATTACCCTCTCAACAGATGTGTGTATGTGCGTATATGTGTATGTGTGTGTGTGTGTGTGGTGTGCGCGCGCGCGCAAAGGCAGGTCGGGAATTTATGGAGGGAGGGGGAATAATATTAAAGAGGCAGAAGGCTTCGTCTCGCCTCATTTTATAAATGGGGTGGGGGGAGGAAGAGAGGAGAGAGGGGAAGTTCACCATTTAATGGGGGAAGCCCCCCCCCCTCCCACCCCTTACCCCCTCTTTTGAGATGGTGGGGGTGGGGGGGGGGGGGGATTGGGGGGGGGGGATTGGGGTGATTCCCTGCAATCGACCCATCTGGGGGCGGCGGTAATGGGGATTCCATGTGATTAGTTCACTTCAGTGAGGTGGAATAAGAATTGAATTGCCCCGGGATTGCCAAAGGAGGAAATTGAGTGATTGGGGGGGGACCCCTTCCCCCCTCCCCCTTTTACGTCTAGGGTCCTTTTGAAGAGGCTCTTGGTGTTATTCATCCATTTGCACGCTTCATTTTTATTTTTTTTCTAGCAGAAAAAAAAATAGATATGCTAATATACATATTCATGACGCTTATTCTATTTAGTTGTCTGGAACTCTCTCTCTTCCGCTCTTCCGTGTTCCCCAACTATTGTATATATAAACTTTCCAAAATTTTCTAATTTAGTTTTCGGAACTTTACCCCGTCTTCCGTGTTCCCAGCCGTCGTAAACTTCCAAACATCAAGAAGAGAGAGTTGTATGACACTTGCTACGTCGAAGTGAAGGCCCTATATTATATATATATATAATATTATATATATATATATATATATATATATATATATATATAGTATTAGCACTTGCATAACGGCATCGATGACCATCGCTTTGACGCCAGGTAAGGGATTATATGTTGTCTCTGTGTTTTTGTTTTGTTCATATGATTCCAAGAATTAATTAAGAAAGTGACAGGTAAATATATATATATATATATATATATATATATATATATATATATATATATATTATATATATATATATATTTATACATATTGTAACGAGACCCCTGGTCTTCATTTGATTTCAAGAAGTTTTAAATCACTATTGAGTGTGGTTGGTGCATGGATGGGTAACCATCCTCCTCAAGCACAAGGAACACGCTGACATAAAAACAGCCCTTTATAGCTAATGATTTAGAACGCTGGTTACGACGTCAATGCGTCGAGAACTTGGGGGTCGTGGGTAGATGTGCTGCTTATGAGCCTCATATAACTTCACAAAGACGTTTTGTTTTCATCTTACAATTTAATGTATAACTTGGAAGAACCATCTTTTTTTTTCTTCTTCTTCTTTTTATTCGGGGGAGTGTCTCGTTAGAAGCAAATATAGCCATATATGTTTAAAAAAAAAGCGTATAAATTCCATTTATGTAAAATATAGAGCAAGTGTGCCAATTGAAGAAGAAGTTTTCTAATGAATAGGGATATGATAATTCATTATAGTTTTTTTCTCCCCTTTTTAAGTTTTTTTTTTTTTCTCAGCGACTCTCATTATGAAGCGAGACCTGGAGAAGTTTTCTCATAAAGCCTCTTATACTATTTTAGGAAAAGTTTCGCTTCTTTGGACAACGTTTTCATAAGCCTCCTTGCTCCCTTCTCTCTCTCTCTCTCTCTCTCTCTCTCTCTCTCTCAAGTATTGGAAACACGCTTATATATATATATATATATATATATATATATATATATATATATATATATATATATATATATATATATTATATATATATAGATATATATATAATATCACATAAACACATAATTCTTCTATGATACATCGCCACAGATAAGAAAAAATATGGCACAGGGCGTAGGTCCTGACCGGTCTCAACTTTTTCAAAATCCATTAATTTTCTTTAATGGCTTAAATTTTTTAATACTAAATTCCAACTCACGAGAACCCATACTGGAGATCAGCGTCCTTAAATATCTTAAAAGTTTAAACCTCATTCATCTTTCTCCACCTAGTGTTATCTCATCCCATTGCAGATGTGCACTGTCTGCATTATTTCTGCTTTTTTTGTTAGATATATCTTGTTTGTTTGTTTGTTTGAATGGTGTTTTTACGTTGCATGGAACCAGTGGTTATTCAGCAACGGGACCAACGGCTTGACGTGACTTCCGAAGCTCGTCGAGAGTGAACTTCTATCACCAGAAATACACAACTCTCACCCCTCAGTGGAATGTCCGAGAATCGAACTCGCGACCGCAGAGGTGGCACGACAACAGCATACCGACCACGCCACTGAGGCGCTTTAGATATATCTTGAGCCGCATCTTTCTAAATGTAAGATTTATTCTGTTAGACGAGCTTTGCCAACCTCACAGAAGCAGCTTCACTGCGGATTCTAAGTCTCTCCTCCATCTCTTCCAATTCTTTTGACGTCATAATATCCTTGGGAAGGACAAACAGTAAAGGTGGCATAACATCCCCTTGTAGCAACCCAGACTTAGAGGTATATACCAGTACAGCAACGTTGGCATTAGGTGTCTCTACATGAGAATGTCGTGCAGTTGGAACTTCAAAAGCCCAAGTGTATTGAAATGCTATTCTCCTCACATTTTGAGTACAATTTAATACATTTTTATATCTGTATTACTTTATAAAGTTATTGTCCTATTTTTAATCTCTTTCTGCATTTCCCTTTTCCTTTACCTTCTCTTGTCCCTAAAATGAACGCCATAATATTCTTTGGAAGCTTAAAGAATTTCATGTCAGTGGCCCTCTGTGATGTGGTGGGCTTGGTCTATATGAATAGGGCTCATCTTCTTCTTCTGATAATAATAATAATAATAATAATAATAATAATAATGATAATAAATATAATAATAATGATAATAATGATAACATGAATAGGATTCATCTTCTGATAATAATAATAATAATATACGATAATAATGATAATAATATAACAATATGATAGGTCATCTTCTGATAATTAATAATAATAATAATAATAATAATAATAATAATAATAATAATAATAATAATAATAATAATAATAATAATAGTGTTTCGAAAGTAATGTCGAAACGATTGATAGGAGAAGATTGAGACGGAGAATATGAACGGAGGTACAGTCAAAAGGAACGAAAGGGGTTGCAGTGAGGGGCTACAGAGAGAGCCTGGAGTGAATGCCTGCAGTGCTCCGCCTGAGGTATATATCCACAGCACTGGCCCCCTTCGGGGCTAAAGGTGTGAAAATAGCTAGGTAGAACTTACCTTCCGTCATGTGGTTAACGTATAAGACGCTTCTACGATCGAGGTATCTCACGGTTCGACCGTGTGCATCAATGGCGTATTATGGAGCAAGAAGGAGAAATAATAATGATAATTTAAGAAAAGATAGAAAAAGGAGAGATAAATTTATTGCCATTATTCTGCGGTTAAGGAAGCTATCATTAGCAGCGATATCAAGAAGCACCAAGACTTTGAGTGCAATAATCCAGGTGTCGCCGGAGGTAACCGTAACCACAGTGAGGTGACTTGATCGCTTCCCCCTTCTATAACCCCCTTAAGTTAATCGGGAGAAATATGTTGTGCCGGTGTGGCCCCTGGAGACAAAGGGGGTGTGGATTTGTTGGCAACGGGGTGTGGGGGGGGGTGGCGGGGAGGAGAGGGTTGATCTATTAGGGTCCACCAGACCATCTAACTACCGGCTTCAATTATCTGGTCGCGGGCTGATAATTGGACTTCTCCCGTCTTCTGTATTGTGGTTAAGTTGCTCTCTCTCTCTCTCTCTCTCTCAGATGTAGTAGTTTGTTTGGGGTGTGGTGAGGGGGAAGGGCCTCCTCATTCTGTAATCTAATTGCGCCGACGGGTAAGTATTGTCTATCTTGTTATTTTGGGGAGGTCAAGTTCTGTAATAGTTCCGTGGACCGGGATAAGTAATGTCTGCCCTGTAATGGAGACTTAGTTGGGGGTCTCTGTATGTTTCCTCCAAGGAGCTCAGCTCTCAGCATGTTTCGTGGAGCGGGGGGTAGGGGTGGGGGTGATTTTGGCAAAGGTTTGCATATAGACAGTTATATATAGTGGTAGTAGATAGCTTGGAGGGGGGGTGGGGGGGATGATGTTGGTTGGGGGCGTTTTCAGAATTGTCCAAGGGTTATATAACCCTCGAGATGGGCGGGACTAACTCGTTACATATTATGGTGATTACCCTTTACCTGTGTTACATTAACAGCGTATACCTGTGTATAACTTGCAAAGGGAGGGGATATTGGGGGTAGGGGTAGGGGTGGGTTGAATAGCTAGAAGGGGGTTGGTTACCCTGTTGGGGTGAGAGGGAGGGGGAAAGAGAAAGGGAATGGATGGGAGGGTCCTGTTACAGCAAGGGTAATTCAAACATTCACTCCCGACAGGCAGGCAGGCAGGCAGCTGGTCGGTGAGCGTAGGACCTAATTTGATCCTGAAGGATTTGCCTGGTTGAAGCACTCTAGGGGGGGGGGGGGGGGGGGGGGGGGGGGGGGGGGGGGGGGGGGG
>NC_087214.1:66454819-66504819 GCF_015104395.2 Macrobrachium nipponense
GAGAGTGGTAGTTAATTTTTATACGTAAATTTTATCCTTCGATTTTGGTAATGCTTCTTGGATTTTTAAAGAGAGAGAGAGAGAGAGAGAGAGAGAGAGAGAGAGAGAGAGAGAGTGTACCTTCTCGTAAATTTTGTTTCCAATTGTTAAACTCATGTTTCAGACACTGGACAAAGGTGAAGTGAGAGAGAGAGAGAGAGAGAGAGCTTAAAAGGGCTGTTAATTTTCCGCTTGGTTGGTCTTGCAAGTGAAAGGAGTAGTTGTTCCGAAAAGGTGATTTTGGCCCCCTTTTTAAACAGTTCATCAGAGGAAGATATTGGATTACAGCATCCTTTTATAGTCTACTGTTATAAGTGACTCTTCACTTAAATTGGTTCTGCTACTTATTATTATTATTGTTATTATTATTATTTTTTTTAGTTTATCACAGTCCTCCAATTCAACTGGGTTTATTTATAGTGTAGGGTATTATTATTATTATTATTATTATTATTATTATTATTATTATTATTATTATTATTATTATTAAATGAAAATACATAAAGAATGAAAAGATCAATCATCAAAAAAATAAATAAATAAAATAAAGCGGCATCATCAAAGATAGTGGTACATTTAAAGGAGTAGGAATTGTGCTTGTACTGCTTTTTATAAAATCACTAGATTAATCATTCCTACTCCTTTGAATACCACTATTATTGATGCTGCTTTATTTTTTATAATAATAATAATAATAATAATAATAATAATAATAATAATAATAATAATAATTATGGTTCTTGTAACTTAAAATATTCATATTTTGCTGGTGTTCCCTGAGTAGTCAACGGTATGCATCTTTAGTTCCTAGAGATATATCTATAATAATAATAATAATAATAATAATAAAATAATAATATATATTATTATTATTATTATTATTATTATTATTATTATTATATTATTATTATTTCAAATGTAAGATCAGCTGAAATAATAATAATAATAATAATAACAATAATAATAATAACAATAAATCCGTATTATTATTATCATTACTATTATTATTATATTATTATTATTATTATTATTATTATTATTATTATTATTATTATTTCAGCTGATCTTACAATTGAAATAATAATAATAATAATAATAATAATAATAATAATACGGATTTTCCTCTTTCGTTAAGTCCTGTGTGATTCACACACTCGATTGCAAGAGCGTCAGAGAAGACACCTGCGATGAACACTTGTTTATGGCGCCACACCTGCGATTTTTAAATTGCTTCATTATTTCCTCTGCCTGATTGTGATTCGGTGACCTCGACCACTTGAGACCTGATTTGATGAGATCTATGTTTGTAGTTAATGTGTTTGAATGCTTCTCTCTCTCTCTCTCTCTCTCTCTCTCTCTCTCTCTCTCTCTCTCTCTCTCTCTCTCTCGTTAACTGTTACTTTTATTTAATAAATGCTCTGATAAACTCTCTCTTTCTCTCTCTCGTTAACTCTTGATTTTGTTTAATAAATGCTCTCTCTCTCTCTCTCTCTCTCTCTCTCTCTCTCTCTCTCTCTCTCTCTCTCATATTGATTCAGCTACTAATATATTCCAATAAACATTCAGGAGATCAGATGAAACTCTCTCTCTCTCTCTCTCTCATATTGATTCAGCTACTAATATATTCCAATAAACATTCAGGAGATCAGATGAAACTCTCTCTCTCTCTCTCTCTCTGGTAAACTTAAGTTCAAGTTCCAAGTTTTTTATCCATCTCGTGAGGGCAATCCTTATAGAACAAATGACGTGGCGTCGTGGGGCGTGAAACTAATCCAGGTGAATTTGGTGCAAAGACAATATACTAAAAAAAAAAAAATAAATAAATAAAAAAAGGCTGGTAAATAATTTCAGTTCCTACGGCGAGTTATTGAATTTCATTCGGGAATATTAGATTTTAGCGGTTAATATCCCGCGCACATATCGTGCGTTCGGCTATATATTTTCCCCGTGTATACGTCCTCTCTCTCTCTCTCTCTCTCTCTCTCTCTCTCTCTCTCTCTCTCTCTCTGAGAATGTCCCCGTAAGCAAGTGAATATGTATCATGAATTTATTTTTGTATATTTTTCTTATGATCATCTGTTCATACATACTATGTACATTATGTATCTGTATGTACATAGTTTATATATATTTATATATATATATATATATATATATATATATATATAGATAGATAGATAGATAGATAGATAGATACACACCTGAAGTTATTTATAGGAGCAACAATCGAGTGGTTAAGGACGGAGAAAAAAAATATAAAAATAAATTATGAAAGGACAGGTGTCATGAGTTGATGGAATTACAGGCGAGATGTTGTTATACGGATGATATGTAATTTAGAGTCTGACCAGGGTGTGTAAGGTACATTTGGACGAGGGAAAAGATTCCAGTGTGGAATTCTTCATCAAATCAGAATTGACAGGCGTGACTGTAAGCATTATGTATGTAGTAAGAGATTTAAGTGTTCTTGGGGAAGTGTTTGATGATTTTGATTGAGAAGATAAGACATAATGAGAGGATTGTTTGAAGAACAACAGCTGTGTTGGTTTAGACATGGGAGACTGGGAGAGGCGTGATGCTGTTCATCAAGAAACACTTGTGTTGTCGAAGGTGTAACAAGGTGTGTTGTGTGTTTGTGTATGTGTTCTTTTGTGTGTGTGTGTGTGTGTGTTCGAAGGAGGAACAAGTTGTGTGTCTGTGTATGTGTTCTTTTGTGTGTGTGTGTGTTGTACATAGCTTCCTAGAAAACTATATCAACATTGACAGAGGTAAAGTGAATAGTATGATGAGAAAATATGGTGCACTGTGGGCATTACTTGATGTTCACTGCAGTGTCTCTTCCTTTAGGCCCCTAGCTGCTACCCCTTTCATTCCTTTTTTACTGTACCTCCGTTCATATTCTCTTTCCTCCATCTCACTTGTCTCCACCCCATCCTAAGAACTGTCTCATAGTAGGCCCCAGGTCTTGGCCTTTGGCCTAAATCTTATATTATTCCAATTCCGGTTCCTGTCAGAAGCTTTCGCTGTGAAAGCGAATGTTTTGTTAGTACGTGTTTGTGAAAGATGCGCTTTATTTTTAGTCGTGTCTGTACTGTACTTACACAGACTTATATATATTTATTTGGGATAAAGCAAATTGTCGATAAGGCTTGTGATATGGCAAATGATCTCGAGTGATGTATTCCTCATTGTTGATAATGAGAAAAGTTGCCATAACGGCATGCGTGTGGGAACCGGGAACATATTTCAGAGCAACGGAATTTGATACGGATGGTGGATGGATGAAAGCGGTAGAATAAAGGAGAAGTGAAATAGGGAAGGTCGTGGAATCTCTGCTTAATGTTTAAATAAGAAAGGTAGTGGAATCTCTGCTTAATGTTTGATTAAGAAAGGTAGTGGAATCTCTGCTGAATGTTTGATTAAGAAAGGTGGTGGAATCTCTGGTTGAGGTTCAAATAAGAAATGTATTGGAATCTCTGCTTAATGCTTAAATAAGAAAGGTAGTGGAATCTCTGCTTAAGTTTGATTAAGAAAGGTAGTGGAAATCCCTCCTGGTTGAGGGTTTTAAATAAGAAATGGTATTTGGAATCTTTCTGCTTAATGTTTGATCAAGAGGGGTAGTGGAATCTCTGCTTAATGTTTGATTAAGAAAGGTAGTGGAATCTCTGCTTAATGTTTGATTAAGAAAGGTAGTGGAATCTCTGGTTGAGGTTTAAATAAGAAATATATTGGAATCTCTGTTTAAGGTTTAAATAAGAAATGTATTGGAATCTCTGCTTAAAGTTTAAGAAGAAATGTATTGGAATCTCTGCTTAATGTTTGATAAATAGAGGTAGTGGAATCTCTGCTTGAGACTTGAATAAAAGTTAGTTTGATCTTTGCATGAGATTTGTAAGAGGATTATAACAGAACTGTTGAGCCCACTCTCCTTTATAGAAATGAATTTTGATTACTGGGTGCAAATGTAAAAGCTAATTCCAAGGTTTTGAGTAAAGATTTTTGAAAATCATACATGGATTAAGTAGTTTAAAGAGAATGAGACATTCAGAAATATGATATAATTTGAACAATAATAAGTATTGTTACAGGGAGCTTCAGAGATTGGTGAGGGGGTTTAGCCAAATGAAAGTATTGAAAATGAATCGTCAAAGGTCGTATAATTCGGAATGTTTAGAACGAAGACGCGGAGAGTTCTAGAAGTCATTTGAGATGCTGCATGAAGTATACTAGTAGATTCGAAGGAGAGGTGAGTCGCGCATTGTATTTCGAAGGTCGGCTCGTGCCTTCTTTGGACATCTAAGAAGGCGCTGCTGCTTTGGAAGTTTACCGCACATTGTTCATCCTTGATTTAGCAGTTGAAAGATGAATAATGCAGGTAATATTGTCATTTTTCTTACGCCATCTTTTTTTTATTCGAAACCGTTGCTTATTTGTGAAATTATGTATATATGATATATATTGTATATATATATATATAATATATATATATATTATATTATCTATTATAATATCTATTATATAGTCTGGTATTGTTATATCTGTTGAAATACTTTTCTGTTATGATAGAATTCCCATCTTATATAATAGGAGCATTTTTATAAGGTCCGCCCTTGTTTTATTAGACATACGTATACATATATAAATAAAATATATATAATACTGTGTATACTATTACTATCTTAGATAATTTCTGATAAATAACTGATTAAATATTCCATCATTACTAAATCAAATAGGAGAACAGACAACCGACCTCCACCTTTTATCAGCGATACCTGATCTGAGACACACGCTATACAGAATATACACTACAATATACATACACACACACACACACACACACACATATATATATATATATATATGCAATATAATAATAACAACTGATTTCATAATAACATGAATGACCTCTCTTAACATCTGCTTTAAAAGTGTGTCCCCAATAAAAAAGAAAGTTTAAAAAAAAGGTCAATTGCTGAGATATAAAGTGTAAACACAGCTAGAAATGGGAGATTGTCTATAACAATAGATTTACCACAGATGCAACAGGTAACATATACGAGACACCTGCAGCTCCTGGGTTCAATTCCTACGGGCATTCCACTGAGGCGTCAGAGATGCTATTTTATGGTGATGGAAGTTCTGTGATTTTGGGAAGGTTTCACTCTCGACGTGGTTCGTAAGTCACGTAAAGCCGTTGGTCCCGTTGCTGAGTAACCACTGGTGCCATGCAGCGTAAAAACACCATACAAACAAACAAACAAAAACACCTGTAAATGGACATGTGTGTGTGTGGTGGTATAGAGGAGGTGGTGGTAGTAGTAGGGGCGATTAAAAATGGTTACATGTGTTATTCGTCGAGTGTATACGATAAACATTTGTGTAGAAATGACTTGCTTATAAGTATTTTCTTCTCCTCTGGGTTTTAATGTTCGTCGTTGTATCATTAAAATTAGAAATAGATTCTAATACGTGCTATGATAAATTTTAGGTTTAAATGAATAAATTAATTAGATATCTTCACGTTTTTTTTTTTTTTCGAGGTGACCGATGCAGGTCAGCCTCGGAATTTAAATAAGACACCAGCACACCACACACATATATCTATATATATATATATATATATATATATATATATATATGATATAAATATATACATACATACATACATACATACTACAAACATACAATATATATTGGTAACCACAAAATAATGTCAGAAAGAGATATATATGCGTGCATCTGGAGCTCTTACAACGACGGAAGGCATCAGGTTCCAAAAAAATTATGCGAGGGCGCGAAATATTGATGATAACAGATCAGTGGATATTCACAGTTAATTTCGGATAGCGTCCATATTCGATTAAATCGGCTTAGCTGGATCTCTCTCTCTCTCTCTCTCTCTCTCTCTCTCTCTCTCTCTCGAAAAAAGAGAAAATGAAAATAAACAAGTGTTATAATTGCCCCGGCCCCCGGTTTATATGATTATATCATAGGCGGGCGATGATTAAATTGGTTGATTACCGGAGCTTGTTTGTGTGTGCGTGTGTGTGCGTGTGTGTGTGTGTGTGTGTGTGTGTGGAGGGAAGGGGGATGAGAGGGAGAGAGGGTGGGAGGGGGGGGGGGGGAATGTTTCGGCTCTGTACTCTATTTGCTCATTAATGACTGGAAATTAAACTCTAAACGCAATTTAGTGAATCGTAGTGAGAAATGAATGAGATGTGTTTCCGGGGCTCTGGTTTTGTTCCGGCTCTCTCTCTCTCTCTCTCTCTCTCTCTCTCTCTCTCTCTGGGTCTGGCTTTGTTAGCGCGTCGACAGTGTGCCTCTGTTGATGCTGTAGTTAGACGGGTATATCGAATTGTTATAGAAGACTGCTGTGGATCCCTGCTTGGTAGAGAGAGAGAGAGAGAGAGAGAGAGAGGGAAATGCGGCTTGCATACCCTGTTTGGACTTCAGAGAGATAGAGGGTCTCTCTCTCTCTCTCTCTCTCTCCACTTACAAAAGTGGTTTGCTTATAGACATTAGAATTAAGAAGAAGAAGAAGAAAAATATAAAAAAAGAAGCAGAAAAAAATAAAAGATTAAAACGGGGGCGAGGGGGGGGCCGGGGGGGGGGTTGGTGTGGGGGGCGGAGACCCTCCTCTCTTTCTGTCCGCGAAAGATTCCTCAGTCTCTCTAATATTTTTGATATATTTTTTATTTTATTCTTTTTAATTTTATAATATTTTTTTTTTTCACTTTTTTATCACTTTGTGAGCGTTGTCGGCCGCAAGGTACCGCGAAGTGGCTTTGCCGCGCTTCGTGACCGCTATACCGCTTCACCGACGATCGCCCGACCGCAAATGGCCGGTTCCGCGAGGAGATTTAAAAGAAGAAGAAGAAAAAAAAAAGATTGGAATGAAATGACGAGCGGTTCGAGCAGTTAAGGGGAAATGTGTGAATAAAATTGGGTCTCTTGCGGCGGGAAGTCAAGAATGATGATTTATTAGCCTGATGATAATGATGATAAGAAGGAATTTTGATTTAATAATAATATAATAATAATAATAATAATAATAATAATAATAATATAAAACACCAAGAGATGAAGGACACGATCAGGAAAGAATATATGCCGGAAATATGATAAAAGCCATAAACACAATGGCAGTGCCAGTAATCAGATACAGCGCAGGAATAGTGGAATGGACGAAGGCAGAACTCCGCAGCATAGATCAGAAAAACCAGGAAACCATATGACAATACACAAAGCCACTACACCCAAGAGCAAATACGGACAGACTATACATAACACGAAAGGAAGGAGGGAGAGGACTACTAAGTATAGAGGACTGTGTCAACATCGAAAACAGAGCACTGGGGCAATATCTGAAAACCAGTGAAGACGAGTGGCTAAAGAGTGCATGGGAAGAAGGACTAATAAAAGTAGACGAAGACCCAGAAATATACAGAGACAGGAGAATGACAGACAGAACAGAGGACTGGCACAACAAACCAATGCACGGACAATACATGAGACAGACTAAAGAACTAGCCAGCGATGACACATGGCAATGGCTACTGAGGGGAGAGCTCAAGAAGGAAACTGAAGGAATGATAACAGCGGCACAACGATCAGGCCACCCTAAGAACCAGATATATCAAAGAATGATAGACGGAAATAACATCTCTCCATATGTAGGAAGTGCAATACGAAAAATGAAACCATAAACCGCATAGCAAGCGAATGCCCGGCACTTGCACAGAACCAGTACAAAAAGAGGCTTGATTTAGTGGCAAAAGCCCTCCACTGGAGCCCGTGCAAGAAACATCAGCTACCTTGCAGTAATAAGTGGTACGAGTACCAACCAGAGGGAGTGATAGAAAACGATCATGCAAAGATCCTCTGGGACTATGGTATCAGAACAGATAGGGTGATACGTGCAAACAGACCAGACGTGACGTTGATTGACAAAGTCAAGAAGAAAGTTATCACTCATTGATGTCGCAATACCATGGGACACCAGACTTGAAGAGAAAGAGAGGGAAAAAATGGATAAGTATCAAGATCTGAAAATAGAAATAAGAAGGATATGGGATATGCCAGTGGAAATCGTACTCATAATCATAGGAGCACTAGGTACGATCCCAAGATCCCTGAAAAGGAATATAGAAAAACTAGAGGCTGAAGTAGCTCCAGGACTCATGCAGAAGAGTGTGATCCTAGAAACGGCGCACATAGTAAGAAAAATGATGGACTCCTAAGGAGGCAGGATGCAACCCGGAACCCCACTCTATAAATACCACCCAGTCGAATTGGAGGACTGTGATAGAGCAAAAAAAAAAAAAAAAAAAAAAAATAATAATAATAATAATAATAATAATAATAATAAAAAGTACTATTTATTTGATAACTTTAAAAAAATGATTTCAAGGTAATGAATTAACGGGGACAAACGGTAATAATAATAATAATAATAATAATAATAATAATAATAATAATAATAATAATAATAATAATAATAATAATAATAATAATAATAATTGGGCTGACATACAAAAGGGCAAAGTAACAAGGACTGGAGGGATAAAGCTACCAGATGGGAGCAACATCAAACACATAGATGAGACGGGATACAAATACATGGGAATAATGGAAGGAGGGGATATAAAACACCAAGAGATGAAGGACACGATTAGGAAAGAATATATGCAATGACTCAAGGCGATACTCAAGTCAAACCTCAATGCCGGAAATATGATAAAAGCCATATAAACACATGGGCAGTGCCAGCAATCAGATACAGCGCAGGAATAGTGGAATGGACGAAGGCAGAACTCCGCAGCATAGATCAGAAAACCAGGAAACATATGACAATACACAAAGCACTACACCCAAGAGCAAATACGGACAGACTATACATAAAACGAAAGGAAGGAGGGAGAGGACTACTAAGTATAGAGGACTGCGTCAACATCGAGAACAGAGCACTGGGGCAAAGAAAGGGAAAAAATCGATAAGTATCAAGACCTGAAAATAGAAATAAGAAGGATATGGGATATGCCAGTGGAAATTGTACCCATAATCATAGGAACACTAGGCACGATCCCAAGATCCCTGAAAAAGAATCTGGAAAAACTAGAGGCTGAAGTAGTTCCAGGACTCATGCAAAAGAGTGTGATCCTAGAAACGGCGCACATAGTAAGAGAAGTGATGGACTCCTAAGGAGGCAGGATGCAACCCGGAACCCCACACTATAAATACCACCCAGTCGAATTGGAGGACTGTGATAAAAAAATATATATATAATAATAATAATATTTGAATATAAAAATTAGTATTGTTCGGTAATAATAACGTTAATGTTTAATAATGATAGTAATAATAATAATAATATTAATAAAAGATAATGTTTATTTGATGATAATAATATTAATAATAATAAAGCAAATAATAACAGTAATATTAATATTAGAATATGAAAAGTAATATAGATGAATTACATGAATTAACTGGGAAAATAGTATTAACGATGTTTAGAGTAATATTAACAAGAAATAATAATAATAATAATAATAATAATAATAAAATAATAATAATAATAATAATAATAATAATAATAATCAAGCTGTATGGTAAGAGCATCAAGGAAATAGATACCCTAATCCAGACTGTAAGGATTGTATCTGGGGACATCAGGATGGAGTTTGGAATAGAAAAATGCGCCTTAGTCAACATACAAAAAGGCAAAGTAACGAGAACTGAAGGGATAAAGCTACCAGATGGGAGCAACATCAAACACATAGATGAGACAGGATACAAATACCTGGGAATAATGGAAGGAGGGGATATAAAACACCAAGAGATGAAGGACACGATCAGGAAAGAATACATGCAGAGACTCAAGGCGATACTCAAGTCAAAACTCAATGGAGGAAATATGATCAAAGCCATAAACACAATGGCAGTGCAAGTAATCAGATACAGCGCAGGAATAGTGGAATGGACGAAGGCAGAACTCCGCAGCATAGATCAGAAAACCCGGAAACATATGACAATACACAAAGCACTACACCCAAGAGCAAATACGGACAGACTATACATAACACGAAAGGAAGGAGGGAGAGGACTACTAAGTATAGAGGACTGTGTCAACATCGAAAAGCAGAGCACTGGGGAGGCAATATCTGAAAACCAGTGAAGACGAGTGGCTAAAGAGTGCATGGGAAGAAGGACTAATAAAAGTAGACGAAGACCCAGAAATATACAGAGACAGGAGAATGACAGACAGAACAGAGGACTGGCACAACAAACCAATGCACGGACAATACATGAGACAGACTAAAGAACTAGCCAGCGATGACACATGGCAATGGCTACTGAGGGGAGAGCTCAAGAAGGAAACTGAAGGAATGATAACAGCGGCACAAGATCAGGCCCTAAGAACCAGATATATTCAAAGAACGATAGACGGAAATAACATCTCTCCCATATGTAGGAAGTGCAATACGAAAAATGAAACCATAAACCACATAGCAAGTGAATGCCCGGCACTTGCACAGAACCAGTACAAAAAGAGGCATGATTCAGTGGCAAAAGCCCTCCACTGGAGCCTGTGCAAGAAACATCAGCTACCTTGCAGTAATAAGTGGTACGAGCACCAACCTGAGGGAGTGATAGAAAACGATCACGCAAAGGTCCTCTGGGACTATGGTATCAGAACGGATAGGGTGAATACGTGCAAAACAGACCAGACGTGACGTTGATTGACAAAGTCAAGAAGAAAGTATCACTCATTGATGTCGCAATACCATGGGACACCAGAGTTGAAGAAAAAGAGAGGGAAAAAATGGATAAGTATCAAGATCTGAAAATAGAAATAAGAAGGATATGGGATATGCCAGTGGAAATCGTACCCATAATCATAGGAGCACTAGGCACGATCCCAAGATCCCTGAAAAGGAATCTAGAAAAACTAGAGGCTGAAGTAGCTCCAGGACTCATGCAGAAGAGTGTGATCCTAGAAACGGCACACATAGTAAGAAAAGTGATGGACTCCTAAGGAGGCAGGATGCAACCCGGAACCCCACACTATAAATACCACCCAGTCGAATTGGAGGACTGTGATAGACAAAAAAAAAAAGTAATAATAATAATAATAATAATAATAAATAATAATATAATAATAATAAGATGAAAAAGAAGAAGAAGTAGAAGAATATATTTATCGTATAATGACGAAATATGCGTTCAGCAGAAATTACAAATAGAAATTTTTATCATTCTAATTCTGGATATTAAAATTTGTTATTGTTTAGAAGTAAAAAACCGATAAGGGAAAAACTTATTCTCAGATTACTCTCTCTCTCTCTCTCTCTCTCTCTCTCTCTCTCTCTCTCTCTCTCTCTCTCTCTCTCTCTCCATGTCTGAGTAAATCTAACTTTTATTTCAAATTTATAACCTTAATCCGGTCCTTGTATCAGTTTACCCAACCTCAGGGGTGATTATTTAGAGATTAAAGGTTAAAAAAACAGTAATAATATAATAATAATCATAATCAATAATAATAATAATAATCAATAAAATAATAATAATAATAATAATCAATTTTGCGTATTCAAGTGTACGGTAATGATATACCCTTGTTCCTCTCAAACTGTTTGACATCTAGCGCGCACGCACAAGTGCACGCAAACACGCACAAGTGCACGCAAACACGCACAAACAGCACTCACATACACACTTTTACACAATGTGTGTGCGTGTATGTGTGTGTATGTGTACATGTGTGGGCATTTCATGGCAGGCCTTGAATTCCACTGCTACGCCGTTGTTCGTCTAAGCGACCTATATGTATGCAAATGAGCCCTCCCCCCCCCCCCCCCCCCACCGACCCCCAGCCGACCGACCGCTTGAATATTCCTCCCTCCTCAAACCCCCCCCCCCCCCCCCCCCCCCCCCCCCCCCCCCCCCCCCCCCCCCCCCCCCCCCCCCCCCCCCCCCATCCGCATCGGTGGCATCGCGATATTACGTTCATCATAACATGCTGGTGCTTGCCTCCACAGATATATGTATATGTGTGTGTGTGTAGTATATATATATATATATATATATATATATATATATATATATATATATTATTTGTTTGCATACTTATACATACATACTTATACAGTGTTCATAAAGTCCCAGTATCATTACAAGTATTTATTGCTTGTAATGGTACTGGGATTTTATGGACACCTTGTATACACACACACACACACACACACACACACACATATATATATATATATATATATATATATATATATACTATATATATATATATAATTTTTTTATATTCACAAACTTAAGATTACAACGCACACACTTAAATACACATAAATTTCTATCACATCACCGTGACATTTTTATGAATACACAAGCATTAATTAAGCCACAAAAGTCGTTTTAATTAATATCCAATTCGCTCTACCTCGGAAGTATCATAATACCGAATGGGAATTATAGGTGAAGTAAAGGAAGCTGGATAAACCTTCATTTTAAAAGAATAAAAATTCAATCTACTTCGATAACTCGGGCACGGATGCCATGAATATCTGGCTTTGCATCAATGAGTCTCTCTCTCTTCTCTCTCTCTCTCTCTCTCTCTCTCTCTCTCTCTCTCTCTCTCTGCTGAGAAATTAAGAGACTAAATTTCAATAGTATTGATAATAATAATAATAATAATAATAATAATAATAATAATACACGTTGCCTAGTGGGCTAAGTTAATCATCGCCGGTCGTGGCCTCTTGCTTGGATGGGTGACCGTCTTTGAGCACGAGGCTTTGTTGATGATACATTATCCCCCCCAGAGCCAATCTGTGTGAAGCGTATAGGGTTTGCAACCTCACACTTGACCATATTCTAATAATAATAATAATAATAATATAATAATATTATTATTATTATTATTATTATTATTATTATTATTATTATTATTATTATTATTATAGCCCATACAGGGAAATACATTGGTTTTTGTTGTTACTGTGACAAGAGAGAGAGAGAGAGAGAGAGAGAGAGAGAGAGAGAGAGAGAGAGAGAGTATACACCTTTCATCGGGTGAAGAAGGAACGATGGAGGATGAAGACGCAATCCTGGATAATCCTTCTCAGGACCTATCCTTCATTAACCCCGGTTCCAGGCAGGATGCTTGCTTGCTTGCTTGCTTGGGGGAGGAGAATGGAAGTTTGCTTGCTTGCTTGCTTGCTTGCTTGTTTGTTTGCCTGCTTGCTTGCTTGCTTGCTTGCCTGCTTGCTTGCTTGTTTGTTTGCTTGCCCGCTTGCTTGCTTGCTTGTTAGTTTCCTTGCTTGCCTGCTTGCTTGCTTGCTTGGAGGAGGAGAATGGTATGTGGGAATGGAAAGGATATCATTTTGTTTTCACTTATTTTTTTTATTTATTTGATTTGAAAGTTTTTTATTTTTCGTAAATTTGTTTGTTAAATTGTTTTTGCTCATTGATGTTGCAGGAGTTGTTTATTTTTATATATATATATTTTTCATCTGGTTGTTTACTTATTTAATTTCATTTATTTTTATTTATTCTTTTATTCGGGTGTAGTTGTGTTTATTAACAGTGTGTCTATAACTTATATATATATATATATATATATATATATATATATATATATATATATATATACATATACATATATATATATATATGTATATATATATATATATATATATATATATATATATATATATATATATATATATAGTGTGTGTGTGTGTGTGTGTGTGTATATAATATGTATGTATATATTATATATATATATATATATATATATATATATATATATATGTATGTATATATATATATATATATGTGTGTGTGTGTGTGTGTGTGTGTGTGTGTGTGTGTGTGTGTGTGTGTGTATAATCTCTGCACTTGAAAAACATGAAATTGGGTCAAGAGCGTATCTTGTTCAGCTGGTGTTGACGTATGTAAACAGAGTTGCCTTTCATTTGTATGCAGCAATAGCCGATTTTTCTATTATTATTTATATAATTATTTATTTATTTATTCACTTATTTATTCATGTGTTAATTTATTAAGTTATTGGGTTCTTGGTCTCTAGTTGTTATAGTACGTTGTTATAGTACGTTGTTGGGAAAAATAACAATAATAGTAAATAACTTATTATCATTATAACTTTAGAGTCCTCTACATCCCCCGGTGGACGAAAGGAACTCGGATTCAGGCCTCCGTGGTCCGCACAAAGAGAGATCCTTTGAGCTGCGTCCTTTAATCTGTAAGTCTGCGTAAGCATCCTTCATCTCCCCATTCAGATCTCTTAGGACCCATCCATTAACAAAAATGAGTCCTTCCTAATTTAGGGCACACCTCCTACCCCATCCTCACTCCTCCCCCTCCCCCTATCCCCTTCCAAGCCGTCCCATAACCATTTCATTATCCATTACAAGGTCCCTGGGCAAGATGAATATGTAATCCACCCCGTGATCCCCGGCGGATTACTTCGGGTATAGTAAATCCTGCCCTCCCCCTCCCCCCGCAGGGGCCGGACGGAGTACTTCTGGGGATTTTCTCCGCGGGGAAAAGCTGGGGGAGGGGAGGACTGGATAGGGTGGGTGGGGGTGGAGGGAAGGGAATTGTCGGAGGAAGTGTCTGGTATTTATGGGTGAGTTTGGTCGAGTGAAAGAGGAAAAGACTTACAGAGATTAAATGGGGTGGACCACCGCCATCTTGAAAATCAATTCAAGATGGCGGTGGTTGGACACATGGCGGACAGACAGGTTTTAAATATAAACAAAGGTTGACTAAACAAAGCCTGGCTAAGCATAGATAGGCTACACGAAGACAGACTAAAGAAAGACAGGCTACACAAAGATAGACTAAACAAAGCTTAGCTTAGGAAAGGCAGGCTACACACAAAGACGAGCTAAACAAGGACTGGCTAAGCAAAGACAGGCTACACAAAGATACTCTAAGCAGAAAGTCTAAACAAAGACAAACTAAGCAAACACAGACTTAGCAAAGATAGACTAAACAAAGTCAAGCTAAACATAGACAGGCTAAACATAGACAGGCTGAACAAAGACAGGCTAAATGTAGACTGGCTAAGCAGATACAGTCTAAACACAGAAAGTCTAAGTGAAGACAGGCTAAACAAAGCTAGAATAAACAAAGTCAGACTAAGCAAAGACAGACAGACAGAGACGAATTACAATAAGCAGACAACTCTGATGATTATCCAGAACCCCAAAAAAAATGGCGTTACTCTTTTTTTTTTTTTTCTTTTTCAATAAGCATATGAGAGAGAGAGAGAGAGAGAGAGAGAGAGGGCGGGGATAGTTCTAGCAAGCACGGACACGCTTGCTTATTCCCCACCCACCCTCCCCAGTTCCCCCCCCACCCCCAACCCGGGGTCCAATATACGGCACAAAATATTAATAAGAGTTTTGCGAAGTCTATAACTTATCTTCCCCAAATGATCGAGATGGGCGACGGATAACGGATGGGGAATATAATGGACTGGTAGTAGCATGATGCCCCTTATAGTCTCGGTGGGCATGCCAAGGCATAGCCTGAGGTGCTGGCCCCGATATTGGGGTTCAAGAGCGGGTGAGATAAGGTGGTGGGTTATTTGAATAAAGGCTGAGAGAGAGAGAGAGAGAGAGAGAGTTTTATATGAAATTATCGAATACCCGTCTTCAGGGAAAAAAAGAGAGAGAGACTTCATGAAATTAAGTCTCTCTCTCTTTTTTTCCCAACGTGAGAGAGACCTTACCTAACCTTATAGACCTTACAGTTCGTTCGGGTTGCCCCAGGTCCCTCAGCGTGAGGCACCTCTAATTTCTACCAGAGAGTTGCTAGTACATCTTCCGGTATATTTTGCATCTTCCAATCTTGGATGGTCTGGGATGCAGTTTAGATATTTGTCGAGCTTATTCTTAAACACATCTACGCTCACTCCTGATATATTCCTCAGATGAGCTGGCAACGCATTGAATAGACGCTGCATTATCGATGCTGGTGCGTAGTGGATTAATGTCCTGTGTGCTTTCCTTATTTTTCCTGGTATAGTTTTGGGCACTATTAATCTACCTCTGCTTGCTCTTTCTGATATTTTTAGTTCCATGATGTTTTCGGCAATTTCTACTATCTGTTTCAATGCCTGAATTATCATGTAGCATTCTCTTCTCCTTTCTAGACTATATAATTTTAAAAATTGTAGTCTTTCCCAGTAGTCAAGATCCTTAACTTCTATTCTAGCTGTAAAGGACCTTTGTACACTCTCTATTTGTGCAATATCCTTTTGATAGTGTGGGAGTGTGGGTACCATATCATATTGCAATGTTTAAGTGGACTACGAACATACGTTTTATAAAGCATGATCATGTGTTTAGCTTTTCTTGTTTTGAAGTGCCGTAACAACATTCCCATTTTTGCTTTACATTTTGCCAATAGAATTGCTATTTGATCATTGCATAACATGTTCCTATTCAACATCACACCAAGGTCTTTAACTGCTTCCTTATTTGTGATTGTCTCATTATTAGGTCCCCTATATGCATATAGCTTTCCTTCTCTATCTCCATAATTTATTGATTCAAATTTATCAGAGTTAAATACCATCCTATTTACCTCTGCCCTATCATATACTTTGTTAAGGTCTCTTTGTAGCGCGTTCCTATCTTCATCACAAGTAATTTCTCTACTTATTCTTGTGTCATCGGTGAAACTACTCACTACCGAGTCCTTAACATTACTGTCTATGTTTGCAATCATAATAACAAACAGTAATGCAGCTAACACCGTACCTTGTGGTACACCGGATATTACCTTAACTTCATCTGATTTCTCATCGTTGGCAATAACTATCTGTTTTCTGTTGTGTAAAAATTCTTTTAACCATTTTCCTACTTTGTCCACTATATTATGTTTTCTAATTTTCTTCGCTAATATATTATGATCTATCTTGTCAAAAGCTTTTACAAAGTCTAGATAAACCACATCTGTTTCATTTCCGTTTTTCATATTTTTGTATATGTTCTCACGGTGGACTAACAGTAGGGTTTGTGTACTTTTTCCGGGTACAAAACCATGTTGTCCTATATTAAACAGATTATTTTTTATTAGATGTTTCATAATATTTTTCTTCATTACCCTTTCATACACTTTCATAATATGTGATGTTAGACTCACAGGCCTATAATTACTTGCCTCTAGTCTTAATCCACTTTTGAAAGTAGGGGTGATATATGCTAATTTGTGCTCATCATAAATCTTGCCTGTATCTACACTTTGTCTTAATAATACTGCAAGTGGCTTTGCGATAGAATGAACTACTTTCTTTAACAAAATAGCAGGGACACCACTATGGTATTCTGCTATGCAAAAGGAAATTCGGAGAGAGAGAGAGAGAGAGAGAGAGAGAGAATCAAACTTCTTATGATATTCGGTGTGCAAGTTCCTGCCTTCTTGCTTTCATGCAAAAGAGAGATCAAGGTGAAATTAAGAAAGAGAGAGAGAGACAGAGAGAGAGAGAGAGAGAGAGAGAGAGAGAGAGAGAGAGACCCACGTGCCTGCCTGCCTGCCTTCTTGCCTGCTCACTCGCTTTCATGCAGAACAGATCAAGATGAAACCAGGAGATCTGAACGTATAATAACTATTACCAAAAATCCGCCCTGACCAGCGAATTTCCTATATACAAAGAAACTCTTGAGCGACTCGAGTCAGCTGGGATTGCCGTAAGCGAGCTGCGATTTGCAAGTCATTTTGGAGGAGGAGGAGGAGGAGGAGGAGGAGGAGTGAGCGAATGGAATGTAATTTGAAGATAATTTCGACATATACTTCTCGACTGTGACTTTCAACTAATCCCGGGATTTACGTAAAACTCGGAGCAGAAAATCGAGATTGGAAATCGTTTGATTTCTATAAGATTTCTTTTCCATCTTGAAGGTTACTGAGTGGGAATTATAGTCGTTTATTAAAACTGCCGCACCCGGCGAGAAGCCTCATCTCGCATAATTTCCCCCTGTGGGAACTAGGGCAGCTGTGGGTAAGTGCTTCTTAAGTAGAGGTCTTTCAACTCGCTGCACTTTTCTTTGGGGTTGTACCCAAATCACTTAACTTCATTACGTAATAGTGTATTATTAGTGGAGAGTTGATTTGGATGAGTTTCCAAAATACCTTGATTAAAATGGCCAGTGATTTTCGCCTCATTTTTTTTTGATGAGGGAACCATTTCTCTGACCATAGAGAAAACACAGAATTATATATAAATAAATATAAAAAGGAAATTCTTCTCTCAATCTTTTAACGGGAGAACCATATCTTGCCACAGAGAAAAAACCGCAGAATTATATGAATGAATACAAATCAATATAAACGGGAATTGACTTAAATAAATAAATACATAGACGACGATGGAAAGTGGCAGGTAAATGCGTAATCATTCGTCATTATTCGCAATAAGGAAGTAGAAAGAAAGAAAGAAAGAAAGAAAGAAAGAAAAAAAATGGACGCTGACAAAAACGCATCGATACACTCTGTTGAAACCGAGAGATTCCGTGTGATCCAGGAAGTTGCAGATGGCATGTTATATAGATAGGGCTGTTATGCATGGCATAACGGCGTGTAATTGGGAGGGAATTTCTCTCTCTCTCTCTCTCTTCTCTCTCTCTCTCTCTCTTTCGTCTCGTCGAGAGGAAACTAATTTGGATGTTGTGGTTTTTAGTCTACGCTCGATACAGCCGTTGGTTCTGATTATGGGTGACTTATATATATATATATATATATATATATATATATATATATATATATATATGTATATATATATATATATATATATCATATACGTAATATGTACACTACTTATGTATGTAAAATCAGCGAAATGCTTTTAATACTCTGTTTGATGTTCAGTACCCAAGTGTTTTGCGATTTTTATAATGAAGCAAAATAAAAAAAGATTATGAATACTCGGATATTTAGACTAGGCTTATATATAAGCCAGGGAACAGGAGTTCCTTTAGGATACAGATAACGAGTAGTTAACTTTTAAATCCAAACTGGTTTACTCAAGTGTATAAACCAAAGCAGAGAGAGAGAGAGAGAGAGAGAGAGAGAGAGAGAGATAAGCCTCACTCAAGAAATAATAATCTCGAATATCCGATATAATTATTGTAATTTCGGGTGATAACTGCATGCCTGGGTCATCTGCAACTCTCAGCTAAATTTTATTTTTAAGTGTTCTGTAAAATAAACTATTGAGGTGGCCAATCTGTCCGTCCGCACTTTTTCTGTCCGGCCTCAGATCTCTTAAAAAACAACGGAGGCTAGAGGGCTGCAAATTGGTACTTAATTTTACCCATGATCGTGCGTCCGGTAACGCTGTAGAACAGGCCACACCACCGGGCCGTGGCTGAAAGTTTCATGGTTTTTACTTGTTTATAATCAATGGTATTAATTTAACGGTTAGCAGGGGACGCCGGGAGGAACTATAATAGATTCACATCAGCCGTGCATCTGATGTCTAACCCAGTCCCTTACGACGCTCCTGATTGGCTATTGAAAAGCCAATCACGGAGCTGGAAACTCTCCTCAGTCTCTCCCGAGAGAGTTCACAGAGGCAGGATGTAGGTATGTTCCACCTCCCCTGAGGGATACTTTTGAAAGACGTATCCCTCAGGAGGGGTGGAACAAACCTACATCCGGCCTATGAGAACTCTCTCAAGAGAAACTGAGGAGTTTCCAGCCCTGTCATTGGCTCATCAACAGCCAATCAGGAGCGTCGTAAGGGACGGGCCTAGACATCAGATGCACGGCTGATGTGAATCTACTATAGTAAGTCTCTGTGATAGACGCTATCAGATATCATGTGTGTAAATATATATATTATATATATATATATATATATATATATATATATTATATATATATATATATATATATATATATACATATATATATATATATATATATATATATATATATATATATATATATATATATATATAACTATAATTACCGTGTCTGCAGATAAGCGATTGAGAGCTCAACCGGACGATGATCATTATTATGGAGAAATTGGCTTAATGTTTTAAATTGATGGACAAGTATGACTGAGGAGAATGAGGCTAGACAAGCAGAGAAAATGCTTTCATGATGTTAACAACTTTTTGCTTGCATTGCGTTGCATGTTTGCTCTTTTTTTTTGGAGAGGGAGGAAGAGAGAGAGAGAGGGAGAGAGAGACAAAGAGAGAGAGAGTTAGGAAAAATGCACATAGGCACACACAAAGAGAGCTTGATAATAATAAATATACTGATGATAATAATTGAAAAAGAAAACCCACAAAAATACTGTGTATAAAGTGTTTACTTATAAATATTTGCATTTATAAGTAAACACGTTATACGCAGTAATTTTGTGGGTTTCTTTTTCAATCTTCAGAAGAAAACTGAAGGAAAGTTTTTATTTTTGGTTCAATAATAATAATAATAATAATAATAATAATAATAAATAATAATAATAATAATAATAATAATAATAATAACAACAACAACAACAACACAACACAATGAAGATACAGGAAGACAAAAAATGATAACAGGAAAAAATAAAATACCCATAAAAAAACGTTTAAAGTAATCACACCTAATAGGACGAAGCAGAAGCAAAGGCCATAATAATAATAAATAATACGAGGAGGAAGAGACGAAAGTGATAATAGGAACAACATAAAACACCAATTAAAAAGGCGTTTAATCACACCCAACATTACAAGAAATACTGAAGGAAGTCAATTAAATACAACGGCACAATTATAACGAGAGGAAGACGAAGCTAAACAAACGCTGAGGGCTCCAGGGAGCTGCCTTGAGGAATCCCAGGGGCCTGCTCTCTTGACCGACGGAATTACACGACGAATTACTCTCGCCGACCAACAAGCAGCGAACAATTCAATCAAGCATTTAATGACGTTCAGTTTTTGCCATTCTTCACTCACGATACCCGCCCACCTCTTACTCTTACTCACTCTCTCTCTCTCTCTCTCTCTCTCTCTCTCTCTCTTCTCTATCCCGGAGCCGCCCGCCTCCTCCCTATACACCTGTAAATTATACCTGTAAACACAAACGTAACGTAACATAACGATTTACGAACCTGTTTGCCGCCACCTTTTGGGTCGGGAGGCGTGACCACACCGCCAACCGCCGAATGGATTTTTTTTTTCTTTTTTATAACCTATTACCGTCACGCTGAGTGGCGGTTACGTCACGCTAGGGATCGCTTAAAGGTGTTACGCCCCTAAAAGCCAGGTAACGTGACGGTACAGGGTAGGTAGTAGATCTGGTGTGGATAAGGCGTTATTGCTCTCTTTCTTAGACCACCTCAACCCCCCCCCTCACAACCCCTCCACCTACTACTCTTCTTTCTCTACCCTCCCCCACCCACCCATCCCCCCCCGCCCCTCCCCCCAAACCCCGTGACGTGACGCAGGAACGGACTGGAGAAAAAAATTAATAGCTCCGTTTAGAGGGATGCTAAAATAGCTGGTTTAATCGACCGCTTCCAAAAGGGGGTGGAATTCCTCTCTCTCTCTCTCTCTCTCTCTCTCTCTTTATGGTGAGGTTGCCACACCCACAAACTCCTGGCTGGACCCCCAGACTGCGACCCGCAACAGTTGTCTAGCCACCGTGCGCACGATTCACAGCTGGAGTTAACAGAGTTATAACTTTGACCGAACGTGGGGTTAATGAAGCGTTCTATAGGACCTCTCTCGCTGGTGAGCCAAGTGTCCTAACCACTATAGACTACTGTGACTTACGGTTAAGCTAAGAAAGATGTATAGGAGAGAGAGAGAGAGAGAGAGAGAGAGAGAGAGAGAGAGACACGCATATGTGTTTGCGATAACCTTAAATCTCTTAAATAAATGGTAAATATATATGCATTCAAAGAGAAATTTAGGGAGAGAGAGAGAGAGAGAAACCCATATGTGTACAAGACAGAAAATTCTAAGTGGATAATGAGATAATTCCATGAGAGAGAGAGAGAGAGAGAGAGAGAGAGAGAGAGAAACCCATATGTGTACAAGACAGAAAGTTCTAAGTGGATAATGAGATAAATTCCATGAGAGAGAGAGAGAGAGAGAGAGAGAGAGAGAGAGAGAGAGAGAAACCTATATGTGTAACAAGACAGAAAATTCTAAAAGTTGAATATGGAATAAAGAAACATGAGGAGAGCGAGAAGAGGAGAGAGAGGAGAGAGAAGAAGAGAGGAAAAAGATGAGATAGTTCCATCCGATCATCTGAATGTTTATTAGAATAATATATTAGTAGCTGAATCAATATCAGAGAAGAAAATAGAGAGAGAGAGAGAGAGACAGACAGACAGACAGAGAGAGAGAGAGGGAACGAAACCGCACACAGGTGCCTGTCTTTCACAAAGGAAGGTTCCACCTTGTGGGATTTTTTTTTGCAGAAAGTCTTCTGTTACTTATTAAGGACACGGTAGAGCGGCGGCAACTGGCGCGGTTTTGGATGGCGCGTCACAGGCGGGTGGGTCGACTGGTCGTCGCCGTTGGTCGCTCTCCTCATTGATTTATGAGGTTCCGCCATCGGAATTTGCTGGTTCTGGTGGTGGGGGGGATGGGGAGGGGAGGGGGGAAGGGGAAGGGAGGTGTTATATTTGTGATATAATAATGATAATAATAGTAATGATAATGATGATAGTACGAGACGATAATTATCAGCTTGTCTTGGGAAGATCATATTCTGTGATATTTATATTAATAATAATAATAATAATAATAAAATAATAATAATAATAATAATAACAACAACATTATCGTCTTTACAAGTACAAGACGATAATTGGCTCTTTTGGAAGGTCATGTATTGTGATATTTATAATAATAATAATAATAATAATAATAATAATAATAATAATAATAATAATAATAATAACTTTATAAAAAAGTAATGGCTACTTCAGCAGCGTTACACTTGTAGAGATTCTTCTCTATTTTGCGAATAGCGGCTTTTTCAGTGCTACTTAAAAGGCAGGCTAGTAGAGCGCCTATAGAGGTCATGGTAAAATACAGGGTCAAAATCGGTGTTATATATTTGAATTTTACAGATCAAAACTATGATACCATAGTCATCCAAAGTCATTACGATTTTCTCTCTCTCTCTCTCTCTCTCTTCTCTCTCTCGGCTTTCTAAAGCGAGCTTTCGTCTGGAGCTGCCAGACATCCTCTGGAAACTGGAAGCTGAGGGGTGGACTGATCTTGGTGCGGTGTCCGTCCTCCTTATATCTGTGGTTGACAGCAGGGGTCTTACCCCATGCTTGTCTCCTATTGGCTGGTGGCGGTGAGTCTTGTTTTCATTGGTTGCCTGAGCCAGGTCTCAATACGACACAGAAAGAATTTCTCCCTACGAGTATGAGAAGACCTGCCACCAACAATGACACCACCGATCATGACAACTCTATGGATGACAACGCCCCCGAACGAGGTATCTGCAGCCGATGGAAATCAAAGTAGCCGGACGTCCCCACAGCGTAGGGGGCGCAACGCCCATCAATGTTCAGCGCGCCTTTAGGGAGGTCCAGGCGGCTGCAGGATATGCTGCAACGCAACCATCGGCCCGAAGAAAGTGGCTTGAGACCTGGGCTCAGGCAGCCAATGAAAACAAGACTCACCGCCACCAGCCAATAGGAGACAAGCATGGGGCAGACCCCCTTGCTGTCAACCACAGATATAAGGAGGACGGACACCGCACCAAGCTATCTCCACCCTCACTCCCAGCCCGAGGATGTCTGGCAGCTCCAGACGAAAGCTCGCTTTAAGAAAAGAGAGAGAGAGAGAAAAATCGTTATGACTTTGATGACTATGGTATCATAGTTTATCTGTAAAATTCAAATATATACACCTATTTTAGACCCTGTATTTTACCATGACCTCTATAGGCGCTCTACTAGCCTGTTTAAGTAGCACTGAAAAAGCCGCTATAACGCAAAATAGAGAAGAATCTCTACAAGTGTAAACGCTGCTGAAGTAGCCATTACTTTTATAAAGTATGCTTGCGAGAGGGTCTGCTTCCTAAGTACAATAATAATAATAATAATAATAATAATAATAATAAAATAATAATAACGCAAATTTTTCGTTCTTTACAAGTACAAAACGATATTGGCTTTTTCTTTTGGGAAGGTCATGTATTGTGATATTTATATAATTAATAATAGTAGTAATATAATAATAGTACAAGACGCCAATTAGCTATAATAATAATAATAATAATAATAATCAATAAATAATAAAAAATAATAATAATAAATATAGTAATAATAATAATAATAATAATAATAATAAAAATTTAAAATTTTTAATTGCTCCAATTAATCCCTGCTTACTGCCTTGATGGTTTCAATTCAACCTGACTAATACCTGCAACCATATCATCATCATCATCATCATCATCACCATTTGCGCGCAATCACGAAAATCGAGCTCGATCCGTCTCCCGCTGAAGAGAGACTCCGAGCAAGAAGGGTGTATGAACGCATCCGTTCGGCTACGGGGGAAGTAATTTTCTAATTAGTTAACAGCGTAATGAGAGCCCAGGGTTTTGCCGAAATTGCTGTGCATGAGAGAGAGAGAGAGAGAGGTCCTTGTGCACCGGATGTACTAAAAAAGAGAAAGGGGTTTGTTGCACGGTGCATAAAAATTTTCAGCGGGGTGCAGTAACCAAGAGGAAACTAAAGAGTAGGTCCAAAGGATACCATCCCACCTGTTAATTAGGCCATACCTGCCTGCCTACCTTGGCTGTCGTGGCGGTAATATAGGAGAGAGTCGGTGACAGTCTGGAAGACAGTTAATCTGAACGTAGAGCTGTATAGGGGTTTGATATGGTATTATTATTATTATTATTATTATTATTATGATAACTGCTACGTGTATTAAAGATGCTATATCTTTACTCTAATTGTACAGTGCCCTAGGATAAAATAAAACCAATTATTATTATTATTATTATTATTATTAGAATCATTGTTATTACTATCATCATTATCATTAGCTTGGAGATGAATAGTATCGTCTGCTGTCTTTTGATGATCGTGCGTTAAAATAATTATATTAAATGATAATGATATAATGATTATCAAGATGATAATGAATTGATTGATTTTTTTGTATCTATTCGTGTGTTGTTCACTTTTACCTTTCTGTTTCCAGAGTAAAAAAGAAAACATCATGAATATATTAAAAAAATATTTCAGTAAAAATATTGCCTCAGGTAGATTTAAAAATAACTCCATGCTACAATTATTTGGACAGAGAATTTGCTCAAGAGAAATATCAGTAGGAAATGAGAATTATTTGCTTTGAGTTGCTTGCAATAACGATTAAGTTAACTATTTTTATTATTATTATTGTTATTATTATTATTATTATTATTATTATTATTATTATTATTATTATTATTATTATTAGTACATAGTGGTAATAGTGAATATGAAATAAGCACAAAATGTCAAGTAGCCGTAGAACAGTGAAGACAAAATGGAATTAAATTGATTTAATTAAATTGCCTGATATATATTATATATTATATATATATATATATATATATATAGTATATATATATATAATATATATATTATATATATATATATATTATATATATGTTGGCTTTATATATATATTATATATATATATATATATATATATACCTATATATATATATATATTCACACTATATATATATATATATATATATATATATATATATATATACTATACATACATACATACATACATACACATACATACATACATACATACATACATACATATTCATGTTCAAACACTCGTTTACAAGTCAGACATCTATCAATAATATCAGCATTACGGCTTTTAAAAATGAATAAATAAACAATGTGGCATTCACATCCCCAAACATCTGTCATAACTATATCAGAAATATATCCACAAGCGATAAATTTATTTGTATTTCTTTTATTATTTATTTATTTATTATCATTATTGTATTTTTTTTTCTTTTGCGAAATCCCGGAAGTCGAACAGAAAACGCGCTCGGACGCAGCGCGAATCGAGCGGTGACTCAACCATTTCGATCTCTCATAACCAAAACACAACGGAAGCACGCTGCAGGTAGTACATGACCGAAATAAACGCGTCGTTTTAATGTCACCTGGGGCCGTGACTTCTCTCTCTCTCTCTCTCTCTCTCTCTCTCTCTCTCTGTGTGGCGCTTTTATTATACATTGGCTTCAGAGCGGCCAATCCATTATCATAGCTGACATGGCCATTGTTTATTTAGAGGGGACACTCGTCGCGTACGGCTTGGCAATGACTAACTTGTGTTTTATAGAAAGAATAACATAGATAAATCTACACCTCATTTATACACAAACTTGCTGTATGCATATATGTATATTATACTATACTACATGTATGCATATATATATATATATCTATATATATATATATATATATATATATATGTGTGTGTGTGTGTGTGTGTGTGTGTGTGTGTGTGTGTGTGTAGTATCTGTCTGTGTACGTTCGCCCGAAATATTTAAAAGTAAAGGTCGGCTGCCAATACATAAGAGGAATCGATCCCCAAATGAATTATGTATAAATGGCGTTTGACGTCATTGTTTCTGGATCCATTTGTCAAGTGATGTTACGGACTATAATGAATTATATTTGGGCAAATACTGGAGTAATGGTTATTGATGAAATGATGATTGATGATTGATTGTATTATTATTATTATTATTATTATTATTATTATTATATTGATATTATTATTATTGATTCCTTATTGTATATTATTAGTTATTATTATTATTATTATTATTATTATTATTGATTATTATTATTATTATTATTATTGAAAATCAAGACTTGCTTGAAATAGATGTTTTCACGTAAACAAACAAACAAGTTACCAGATCAAGAGTCAACCAGGCTGATCAAACTTCGTCTACTGACCCCCGTCCTGAATATGGAATTTTCTACCTTCCTCTTTATTCCCTGTGTTAAGGAGCATTATGTATGGGGAGTTTTATTTGTATCAGTTATATCAAAATAAGGATAAAACAAATTCGTTATAGTATTATAAGGCTTCGTCATATTTTGAAGATCACTTGTAATAAATATAAAAATCACTATTAGTTTTCTGTGGCTCCTTCATTATATTTTGAAGGCCAAATGAAAAAAAAAAAGTTGAAAATCATCATAGTTTTAAAAGGCATCATTATATTTTGAAGGTCTTTTGAAAAAGAATGTTAAAATTATCATATTTTTCTAAGACTTCATCATACTTTGACGATCATTTGTAAAATAACGTTAAAATCTTCATACCTTTCTAAGACTTCCTCATTATAGTATGAAGATCACTTTATTGAGAATAATGTTTAAAAAAAATCTTTTTTTTTTTTTTTTTTTGTTTTTTTTTTTCAAAAACATCGTCATATTTTGAAGACCACTTAAATATTAAAATTTAGAATTGTATTTTTCAAAGAATTCTTCATCACTTTTTTGTTTTTATAGTTCCTCGGTTGGTTCAGATATATTCCTGTGGTACAGTTACTTCATAATTCATGGCTGTTACGTAAGCATTACGCGCAGAACACCTCTTTTATTAAATCATGCATTAAAAAGAAATACTACGCTGTCACTTAATATTGAAGACAGTTTCGCCGATGTAAACCGAATGTTATTAAACTTGTGATATGTGAGATGACATCTATCGGGTAATAATTTACAAAGAAAAAAAAAAAAAAATTTTTTCTCATTGTCAAACTTTTTTGTGAACGCGAGACAGGTTCGATATCTGCTATGAATGTTTAAAGATTAAATTGCGCAGAGAATATTAGGCGGCCTCTACGCAATAATTTTATAATCTGAATGTATCATATATATATATATATATATATATATATATATATATATATCTCCCCTCTGGGTTTCTATATATATATACATATATATATACAATATATATATATTACATATATATATATATATATATATATATATATATATATATATATATATAAATATATATATATATACAGGATGTCCATAAAGCCCCAGTACTATTACAAGTATTTATTGATCAGAATGGCACTGGCACTTTATGGACACCATATATTGATTACTTTTTGTAACATATATTTGTGTGTAAGAATCTTGTATATATAAATAAATACTATATATATATTGACTTCTTAGTATTTGTAAGCAGTTTTAGTAATTTACGATAGAATTATATATATATATATATATATATATATATATATATATATATATATATATATATTGTCCTAACATTTGTAACATTTTTAATACTTACGATAGAATCTATACATATTGTATTTAGTATTTGTAACACTTTAAATATTTACGATAGGATCTATATATATTTTATGTTTATCGTTCGTAGCGTTTTATATTTTTTATGTTTCTTCTTCAACAGCCAAAATGTACAGTTAATGTTATTGGGGATAGATTCATCTTCATTTGGTAACCATGCCGTTATTAGTCGTCAAATAGTTTTACATGAAGTTTAAGGAATGTTGCGACCTAACATTATTATTTATTTATATTTATTTATTTATTTATCGACAAGAGAGGCGTGATTACATTCATTCATTTTTTATATTTGTGGGGGGGGGCAGGTACTTTTGTTTTACGTATTTTTATATCAATTTCTTTTGTTTATTTTTCAAGATTAACATGTTTTGCCTGAACATTTACTTATTTACAGTAAATACGTTTATTATATTCATGTATTTTTGTATGTTGACCAAGCAGGTACTTTTGTGTCACGTTTTCGCTTACTTGGTTAGTAAGCCCACAAACTACTTTGTTTTTTTTTTTTTTTTTTTGGGGGGGGGTGTTTAGGAAAGGTCTATAGAAGAGCTTAAAAGGGTCGGAAAAGGTGTTTCGCGTAGAGTTAAAGCAACAGGAATTTAAGGATGGTATATTTATGATTTATTTATTAGAATGAAAATGTAAAAAAGGGAATAATTTGCATGTTAAACAGTACAGAACAATTATCTCCAATAAAATGCAACGTATTTATTTTAATTATCGTTGGTGAAACAAGGCTCTGTTTGACCTTAGATTTTAGCAAGTTTTAATTTACGTTAAAAGTCAGGAATATAATGTTTGCAACTTATGATGCGTGCAGTGATAAACTTGCACACGTCTCGAGTAAGCTGGAAAGGGGATCACGCCTTTTTGTATTTTATTTATACCAGTTTATTTCACACCAGACACGTTACCATAATCATTGATTTTTTTTTTCCAAGAACGTATACTTTGCTTTATACATTTTTGATGCAAGAGATATCTTCTCCTAAAAATACATGAAGGCAGTGTATTTTATGTCCATTAAAAAAAAGAGGCCATTAAAATCAGGCCATAAAAAAGCCATTGAAAAAATCAGACCATAGAAAATAGGCCAATAAAAAAACAGGCCATAAAAAATCATGCCAATAAAAAAAAACAGGCCATGAAAAAAAGAGGTTAAAAACAGGCCATAAAAAAAGCCATAAAAAATAGGCCATCCAATGAAAAACTCATGGCCATTAAAAAAAACAGGGCCAATAAAAAAGAAAAACGGGAAGGCCATTACAAAAACAGGTCCATTAAAAACAACGGGCCATTTAAAAAAAAACGGCGGGCCATTAAAAAAACAAACGGGCCATTAAAAAAAAACGGGCTATTAAAAAAATAAAAAAACAGGCCATTAAAAAAAAACGGGCCCATTAAAGAGACGGGCCATTTTAAAAAAAACAGGCCAATAAATAAAGCCATTAAAAAACGGCCATAAAAAAACAACGGCCATTAAAAAATAAAAAAACGGGCCATTAAAAAAAAAACAAAAACGGGCCTAAAAACGGGCCATTACAAAAACGGGCCATTAAAAAAAACGGGCCATTAAAAAAACGGGCTATTAAAAAAACGGGCCATTAAAAAAACGGGCCATTAAAAGAGACGGGCCATTAAAAAAAACAGGCCACATAAAGAGCCATTAAAAAAACAGGCCATAAAAAACGGGCCATTAAAAAAAAGGGCCATTAAAAAAAACAGGCCACATAAAGAGCCTTATTACAGGCCAGTAAAAAAACCATATCAATTAAAAAAAACAGGCCAATAAAAAAAAAAGAGGCCGTAAAAAGCCATTAAAAAAACAGGCCAATAAATAAACAGACCATAAAAAAAAACCATTATTAAAAAACAGGCCAATAAAAAATAGAGGCCAATAAAAAAAATAACAAAAAAATAAACTTCCTTGAGACGACTCAACTCGTCCACCTTAAAAAAAATTAAAATAAATAAAATAAAAAAAATCCTTTGTAACATTTTACTTGAAATGGCGACAGAAATAAAACACGAATCGCACGAAATATAAAATATAAATAGCCGAGTTTGTCATTCCAATCGCTGCTGAGCCGACTTAATAAAATATAAAGTTTTTTTTTTTTTAATAAAATATAAAGTTTTTTTTTTTTTAATAAATATGGAGGAGAAGCAATGGTTCGTGTCAGTGTTTGTTTTTTTTTTTTTTTTTTTTCTATGTGTGTTGATTTGTTTTAACTACCTATTAGAGTTGCGGTTTATTTATTTTTTATTTATTTAATTTAATCTGTTGAGTGGTATAATATTTATGTAAGATGTAGCGAAATTTTAAAAAGTTTTTGGTTTTGTCCTTGTTTGTGTCTGCGCGTGTATGTGAATGTGTGAGAGAGAGAGAGAGAGAGAGAAGGGGGCCGGGGGGCTCCTCAACAAACACGGAACAGATTTAGGTGAATATTATTAAAAATAAATTCCTGTGTCATTACTCTGATGATTAACGTGTAGTTTGCAAACCGCCCTGTCTTATTTTAATTGTTACACACACACACACACACACACACACACACACACACACACCAATCTGTTGCCAAGAACCATTTACAGTCAAACAATTCATTTCTATTTTCCCTCTCGAAAGACAAGGACGCGCTCGAGAGAAAGAGATGAGAGAGAGAGAGAGAGAGAGAGAGAGAGATAAGCCATTCGCCACTACCGCCAACAGGTTTCCCTTTCCTTAACAAGGACCTGACGCTAATTACCCGTTTGGGTAATTGGTTGGCGGCTCGGGGTAGGCGATACAGGCAGGCAGGCAAACGGCTGATCTCTCTCTCCCGCCCCTGAATAGCAATTTAGCGCTCGAGCATGCTTGCAAGCAAGCAAGCAAGTAGGCAAGCAGGTATGCAGGCTAGTCAGCCAGCCAGCCAGCAACCATCCACCCTTGATGAAAATGTGAAGGTGGGCGTGCCACAAGGTCCTCTTCTTTCTCCTGTCTCCTCCTCCTCCTCCTCCTGCTTCTTCTTCTTTCTTTTTCTTCTTCTTCTTCTTCCTCAGATATTCTTTAACTGGCTCCCCTTCTCCTCTATCCAGAGGCTCCTCCACTTCCAGGATCATCTTCCAGTTTCTCTTGTCTCTTCCAGGATTTCTCCTATTTCTTTTCTTTAATGTGTCGTGCTTTATCAGCGATTGTTATACTTCCTAAGTTTTCCAGGGATTATCTCCCTCCTCCTCCTCCTCCTCTACCTCCCCTCCTCCTCCTACCTCCTCCTCCCTCCTCCCTTCCTTCCTCCTCCCCTCCTCCGCTTTCCAGAGATTTTCTCCTCTTCCAGAGAATTTCTCATTCCAGAGATACCACCTCGCATTCTTCTCTTTCCAGTCTTCCATATTTTTTTTTTTGTTATATCTAAACATTTTCCTACTTCTTTCTATTTAACTTCTTCCTTTTTCGTAAATTATCTTTGTTTTTTATTTATTTATTTTTAGCTTCTTCCAGAATTATTTCGTATTTTTTTCATTATTTTTATTTTCTCTGTTCTTCGTTTCCCTCGGTGCAGTTTTATCTTACTGCTCTCTCTCTCTCTCTCTCTCTCTCTCTCTCTCTCTCTCTCTCTCTCTCTCCAGTGTCCCATCGCTCTTAACATTAATGTAATCTTTCATCAGTCATAATCATTACCTTCAACGGATTCCTCAACTCTCTCTCTCTCTCTCTCTCTCTCTCTCTCTCTCTCTCTCTCTCTCTCTCTCTCTCTCCTTGGAATGAGACACGACCCCGCTAATGTTTTTATGCAAGATGAGTGTGGAAATGACGGAAATTCTTCAAGTTAAATGTGAAAATATTAAAATAAAGAAAAAAGGAAAAAAGACTTCTTCTATCTTACAATAGTTTCCTCTTAGAAGGTTTTTAAGCATTTTAGGAGAGAGAAAAAATATTGTTTTTTTATTTTATCACTGACGGTATCTCTCATTTTTAATTTGAATTTTTTGTTTTATTTTTATTATCACTTTTATGTCTTTTCTTCGTGGATATACCTCTAGTCTCTGACTATTTTTTAAATTGATAATAATTTAACTGGAGTCTTTTGACATTATATGAAGTAGATATTAGATTTTCCTTGTTGTGCAAATACCACTGTAGTGCTTAATTCAATTGCATTTTTCTACAGTTACACGAAATCTTGAAATGTACAAATCTAACGAAATATTTTGATACGTCTTCTTAACATGACAATAAAATGCATCCCCCCAAAAAAAAAATAAAATGAAATGGAAAGCTCTGTAGAGAAGTGGAGATTCATGGAAGTGAAAACACAGGACTGACATCAGTGGCTGAAGAAATTCATATATCGTAGAGGACTTAAGGTGCATTAGTGATGACCAGGTGGTTTGGTTTTCTCCTGCAAACAGATAATTATTTATAAGATTTTTGTTAAAAATTACCATTGGATCAAATACTAAAATCTCGAGTGACTTTTGACCTTTTTTGGGATCGAAGCTTAAAATCAAAAGATTTTAACGACAAAAAACTACATTTATTTATTTACTTATTTATTTGATGGGATAAGTTAGTTTCTATCCTATTAATAGAGTCAATTTTAAAAATAACGTTACCTCTCTCTCTCTCTCATCTCTCTCTCATCTCTCTCTCTCTATCTATATATATATATCATATTATATATCATCCCCTCTATCATATATATATATATATATATATATATATATATATCTATTATATATATATATATATATATATATATATATATATATATATTTATATATATATATAATACTATGTATTTTAACAGAGAACTGCTCACCACCCACCCGTTGTGTACATTCTCTCTCTCTCTCTCTCTCTCTCTCTCTCTCTCTCTCTCTCTCTCTGCAACTGTATCTTGACGTCAGCCGACTAGCAACCAAGTACTGAATTTTCAGCAACTTGGGTCAATGAGAGAGAGAGAGAGAGAGAGAGAGAGAGAGAGAGAGAGAGAGAATATCAACCGTAATCACACGTTGATTGACTGACATCATAAGAAGTCAAATGATGACGGAGTGATGTCAAGGGCTGATGACACCCCTACGAAGAACTTTATTATTGATGTCAGTGGGATAACGACAGAAGGGTTGATGGGGGAAGGGAAGGGGAAATAAGGGAGTTATTGAATGTGAGATTATCTGTATGGGAGGTTCGGCTGTTCCCCTCATTGGGTTCAAAGTACTCTCTCTCTCTCTCTCTCTCTGTATATATGTGTGTTGTGTGTGTAGAAGAAGCTGTTTCCTCCTAACGTATAGTGTTCTAGAGGAAAGTATCATACACATTTCTCTGCTAAATTAAAGTAGAGATGTACACACATGTACGCTATATATATATATATATATATATATATATAATAATATATAATATATATATAATATTATATATATATATATATATGGTGTCCATAAAGTCTCAGTACCATTCTGAGCGATAATTACTTGTAATGGTACTGGGACTTTATGGACACCCTGTATATGCGTCATACACACGCACGTCGCTACAAGCCAATTACACACACACACACACACACTAGTATATGTTCGATGTGTACATTAGTCGCGTAATGAAGGGGTCTTCCCAATTACATCCTTGGGGGGGGGGGGGGGAGGGGGGGGAGACACTTGGGTAGTTAACTCGTTACCCTGTGAACTGAAGGGGAAAGAAAACTAAGCCCCCACCCCGACAGAATGTCATCCTCCCCCCGGGGGGTGTTAGGCGGAGGAAGGGGAGTTGGAACCCCTCCCTCCATCAATTCCTTTGGTGTAGGGGGAAAGTGGGGGGTTTGGGGGGTTATGTATCAGTAAGACGAAAATGACGAGAAAGTGATGTATAAGATAGTTTTGTGGAAGTCCGTTGGAAAAAATTATTTTATATTTGTGGAGAGGTAAAGTGATTATCGTCAGTTTTAATGATAAAAATCGGTATTCTTGGGAACATTTTATTTTATTTTTGTGGAGAGAAATAGTAATAATTTTGAGTTATTTTTAACTAAAAACTTGAATTCCACTGAAAAAAATTATTTTATTTCTGTGGAAAGATATGGTTTTTATTTTGAGTTTTTTCAACTAAAAACTTGAATTTCACGGACAAAATTATTTTATTTGTTCGGAGAGATAGGGGTAATAATTTAGCGTTATTTTAACTGTAAAAAAATTGAAATCCAAGAGAAAAAATTACTTCTAGTATGAAGAGATATTGTAATACCATTGAGTCATTTTAACTGTAAAAATCGAATTCCGTGGCAAAAGGTATTTTATCTTTATGAAGACGACTTATTTTAACTATAAAAATCAAAATAAAAAAATTATTTTTCATAGTTGTGAAGACATACAGTTACAATTTTGAGATATTGTAACTTTGCAAAACAGTTATTTCAACTTTATTGTTTTCATTTGTGAAGAGATATTTTGAGAATATTGGGTTATATCGACTGTAAAAAAACTATTAAACTGATTATATATGATATTATGTTTAGACTTCGTTGTTCAATTCGTAAAAAAAATCGTGTAAATTGTAAACATCTTCGTCGAAATTTATATAGAAAAATAATTAACGCGCTATTTCTAAAGTACGTCCATCCAGATGTAAATAAATGTGTAAATAAATAAGTAAATGAATCGGTCTATAAATAGATAAAGATTACGGACCGTTGGACTTGTATATTGTTTACAAGTCACTCTTTGGTAATACATGTCTGGGAATTGATGTTATATTTGTTAGTGCAATATATATATTATCATAATTTATAGATATATATATATGTGTGTGTGTATGTGTGCGTGCGTTCGTGTGTTTGTTTTTGTATGCGTGTGTGTGTGTTTGTGTACTCTCATTTAGATCTTATTGAACAGGCAACCGTTGTGACAGTAGCCGATTGCAGAGAACCAATGGGGAGACTTCATACCATCTTCGAGTCGCCGACTTAGATAAATTTTGAGATTTAAAAGACACCAAACGAAGTTTTTTTTTTTTTGTTTTCTTTCTTCCTTAACAAAATCCAAAAGAATATTTTCTCTTTTGACTCCCTTTCTTTAAAACGTCAAGGGGCGTTTGTTTCGTAAGCGAAGCACATATTTTGATTCTCTCTCTCTCTCTCTCCTCTCTCTCTCTCTCTCTCTCAGGGATCCTTGAAGTATAAGGGAGACAGCGAGAGTTCTTTTGAGGTACGTTTATTTTTATTCGTAAAAGAGCGCAAATAGGCATTTTAGAGAGAGAGAGAGAGAGAGATTTCGTACATTTTTAGAGCAAGGGAGAGAAAGAGAATGGTTAAGGATCACGACTTCGAGTTTTTAGTTGATATGATTGACGGAAAAATTCTCTCTCTCTCTCTCTCTCTCTCTCTCTCTCTCTCTCTCTCTCTTCTCTCTCTCTCCTCTCTCTCTCTCTCTCTCTTCAAAAATTCTCTTTTTTTTGCTCTCTCCCCATACTTCAAGAGGTCCTCAAATTTTTTCTCATCAAAAATATAAAAGATTTAAAAGTGAAAACCCTCACTTCTCTCTCTCTCTCTCTCTCTCTCTCTCTCTCTCTCTTCTCTCTCTCTTCAAAAAGTTCTCAAATTACTTTTCCTCTCATCAAAAATGTAAAAGATTTAAAAGTGAAAACCCTCACTTCTCTCTCTCTCTCTCTCTCTCTCTCTCTCTCTCTCTCTCTCAGGAGTGTTTTTGAATAATCTGGGCGAGTGACAGTATATCACCTTGTGGGGACCCTTGCACTGGAGAGCAGCCAAGCGCGACCAGAAATGGATTCTTTTTCATACTAAATCACTCCAAGAGGTACGAGTTACAGGAAGAGGAGGAGGAGGAGGAGGAAGAAGAAGAGAGAGAGAGAGAGATCGGGGGGACCTGGGGTGGGCCGGGGATGATTGCAAGGGCTTGTAAAACTTTGTAGTGAGTGCTCTCAAGGTCACGAGGACTGGGTGAGAGGTAAGGTACACCTCCCCCCACTTCTCCCCCACGCTCTCTCTCTCTCCCCTCCCTTCCAGGTAAAGGGGCGGGGAGAAGCCCAAGCAGGTAACAAGAAATGTGGTGTAATTCCTGGTTGCATTTATATGATTATTTGAGAAGCTGTCATCTGTACTTTTGAATTTCTCCCATTTTTTATTTATATATATTTTTAAGCTACTTTCTCTCTAGGACAAGGAACAATAATAATACAGTTGTTTATGGTCTGTTCACATTCACACACACACACACATACACGTACACGTACATTCACACACATTGCGGTTATGACGCTAGCCTTAGGAACAAGAGGACCTGGGGTAGATTATCTGATGACCTGCAACGCTATAGTGATCTTTGATTTAAATACAAATATATATAACCATCTACCCGATTGTACGAATACATTCATACATCATACATGCCGAGTGAGCTAGCGTCATTTTCCGCTTAAGAATCCGCAGCGAATAAGTACACCTTTATCAGAGACACCTGGCTACACCTTCGGCCCAAATAGCATGACGTATAGATACACAGACTCGTGTTACATCAAACTACAGTGATCTATCTGTGCGCTTTTGTAAGTGCGCTATGAATCACACGAGATTACATAGATTGTCGTTTCCGTGTAAGTGGTAATTGCGAACTATCCCAGCGGGGGCTTGTCTGCTCATTTCAAAGCCGGTAGTTGAACGCGTAACCAGTGTAACTTAATAGAGGCGTATTGTCACTTAAACAATGTGCGTAGCGTGTAGTCAGATACGACGCAAAGCGTACGTGCTTTCACACGCGCACACACACACACACACACACACGAAGTATTTACCTGTCTTTTTCGTCGCTCAGTGGAAAAAGCGGCATTTAGTTTGGTGCTTGGAAACGATGAAATGATAGACAAAGAGACGTATGTCAGTTTAATCTCTCTCTCTCCTCTCTCTCTCAAACAACGTTATCCAACGTTTGAAGACGCGGAAATGATAGACAAAGAGACGTATGTCATTTAATCTCTCTCTCTCTCTCTCTCTCTCTCTCTCTCTCTCTCTGTCTCTCTGTCTCTCTCTCTCTAAAACTTAACGTAACCCAACGTTTGGAAACGACTCAAAGAAACTTATGTCAAGGCAATCTCTCTCTCTCTCTCTCTCTCTCTCTCTCTCTCTCTCTCTCTCTCTGACAAGTGCGTTTCGAACTTCATAAAATTTTATTGCTTCACAAACTTGCCTCCCCCGGTATGAAGTTTATTTACGACCTGGCAATCGGCACCTCCCATCTCCTTATAAATCCTGATAAATCCCTTTCGAGTAAATCCAAAACCTCCGTGTCTCTGTTGTTGAGGAGACCTTCAATAAGTCTCCAATAAGTCTCTCCCGTCTGGGATGATTTGACACGTTTATGTACGATACTTCTCCGCTCGATTGTACGATGAGATTCCGCGTCTGTTTGACAACGTACGAAAGTTGATCTTCTTCCCTGAGGCTTTTAAGTCAGTTGGAGTTTATGAACGTTTGATAATAAATAATAATAATAATAATAATAATAATAATAATAATAATAATAATAATAATAATAATAAATAATAATAATTATAACAGAATGAATAAGATGGTAAGCTTCCTGAATGAGAAAATAATAATAGAACTGAAGAAAATGATAAGCTCAATTTTTAATAAAATACGTGTAATGAATTTTCACTTAGACCGATTCATGGCCATTTGTATGCCGTCTGTAACTGACCCGAATCTGCGTGTCAGAATAAAATCTGCATGTAAGAGGGTTTTAAACCTTTAAGCAACGTAACGTATTGAAAAAAAAAGAGAATTAATGTGCTACTCAGACAAACCTCCCCTCCCTCCCTCCCTCCTCCCTCCCCTCCCTCATGCATATATGCATACGTTCATACATACGCCTTTGCATATGTATGTATATAACTGCGGTTCTGTCTCCGTGTAAAGTACCGATGGTTTTTTTATTTTTTTTTTTTTTAGACGTGCTATCTGTTTTGCATATTATTCGTCCAAATATGCCTTATCGTTTCCTTTGGTCTTCACCAAGATGCTTTTTGGTAGTCTTGGCCCGTCTCGAGATATTATTGCCCCGGCAATGGTCTCTCTCTCTCTCCTCTCTCTCTCCCCCCCCCCATCCCACCACCCCAATCAGCAGGAGTCCTTGTGGTGTGCTCTTTGAAGAGAGAGAGAGAGAGAGAGTGGCTTTCCTGTTCTTTGTCTCCATTCCAGTGCCTTTCTGGTCTTGGTCTCCATTCCAGTGCCTTTCTGGTCTTGGTCTCCATTCCAGTGCCTTTCTGGTTCTTGGTCTCCTTTCCAGTGCCTTTCTGGTATGGTTTCTTCCATTCCAGTGCCTTTCTGGTCTTGGTCTCCATTCCAGTGCCTTTCTGGTTCTTGGCTCCATTCCAGTCCTTTCTGGTCTTGGTCTCCATTCCAGCCTTTCTGGTCTTGGTCTCCATTCCAGTGCCTTTCTGGTTCTTGGTCTCCATTCCATCCTTTCTGTTCTTGGTCTCCATTCCTGCCTTTCTGGTTCTTGGTCTCCATTCCAGTACCTTTCTGGTCTTGGTCTCCTTTCCAGTCCCTTTCTGGTCTTGGTCTCCATTCCAGGTTACCTTCTGTCTTGGTCATCGTACCTTTCCTGGTCTTGGTCTCCTTCCATTTCTTTCGGTCTTGTCTCCATTCCATCTTTCTGTCCTTTGGTCTCCATTCCAGTACCTTTCTGGTTCTTGGTCTCCATTCCAGTACCTTTCTGGTCTTGGTCTCCATTCCAGTACCTTTCTGGTTCTTGGTCTCCATTCCAGTGCCTTTCTGGTCTTGGTCTCCATTCCAGTGCCTTTCTGGTCTTGGTCTCCATTCCAGTGCCTTTCTGGTTCTTGGTCTCCATTCCAGACCCTTTCTGGTTCTCCCCATTCCATACCCTTTTGGTTCTTGGTCTCCATTCCAGTGCCTTTCTGGTCTTGGTCTCCATTCCAGTGCCTTTCTGGTCTTGGTCTCCATTCCAGTGCCTTTCTGGTCTTGGTCTCCATTCCAGTGCCTTTCTGGTCTTGGTCTTTCTCCAGGTACCTTTCTGGTCTTGTCCTCCTTCCGTACCTTTCTGGTTTCTTGGTCCTCCTTCCGTACCTTTCCTGTCTTGGCCTCCTTCCAGTGCCTTTCTGTCTTGGTCTCCATTCAGTACCTTTCGGTCTTTCTCCATTTCCAGTCTTCTGGTTCTGGTCTCCATTCAGTACCTCTGGTTCTTGGTCCGCATTCCAGTGCCTTCCCTGGTTCTTGTCTCCCATTCCAGTGCCTCTCTGGTTCTTGGTCTCCATTCCAGTGCCTTTCTGGTTCATTGTCTCCATTCCAGTGCCTTCTGGTTCTTGTCTCCATTCCAGTGCCTTTCTGGTTCATTGTCTCCATTCCAGTGCCTTTCTGGTTCTTGGTCTCCATTCCAGTGCCTTTCTGGTTCATTGTCTCCATTCCAGTGCCTTTCTTGTTCTTGGTCTCCATTCCAGTGCCTTTCTGGTTCATTGTCTCCATTCCAGTGCCTTTCTGGTTCTTGTTTCTATTCCAGTGCCTTTCTGGTTCTTGGATCTTCCATTTCCCAAGTGCCGTTTCTGGTTCTTGGTTTCCTTATTCCAGTGCCCTTTTCTGGTTTCTTGGATCCCATTTCAGTGCTTTCCCTGGTTTCTTGGTTCTTGGTTTCCTTTATTCAGTCCTTTCCCTGGTTCTTTGGAGCCTCATTTCCAGTGCCTTTCTGGTTCTTGGTTTCTATTTCCAGTGGCCTTTCCTGGTTCTTTTGGATCCTCCATTTCAGTGCCTGGTTCTTGGTCTTATTCCAGGTTTGCCTTTCTGGGTCTTGGACGCCATTTCCAGTCTTTCTGGTTCCTTTGGTTCTATTTCCAGTGCCTTTCTGGTTCTTGGACTCTATTTCAGTGCCTTTCTGGTTCTTGGTTTCTATTCCAGTGCCTTTCTGGTTCTTGGTCTCCATTTCAGTGCCTTTCTGGTTCTTGGTCTCCATTTCAGTGCCTTTCTGGTTCTTAGTTTCTATTCCAATGCCTTTCTGGTTCCTTGTCTCCATTCCAGTGCCTTTCTGGTTCTTGGTCTCCATTCCAGTGCCTTTCTGGTTCTTGGTCTCCATTCCAGTGCCTTTCTGGTTCTTGGTCTCCATTCCAGTGCCTTTCTGGTTCTTGGTTTCTATTCCAGTGCCTTTCTGGTTCCTTGTCTCCATTCCAGTGCCTTTCTGGTTCTTGGTTTCTATTCCAGTGCCTTTCTGGTTCTTGGTCTCCATTTCAGTCGTTTCTGGTCTTGGTTTTCATTCCAGTGCCTTTCAGGTTCATTGTCTCCATTCCAGTGGCCTCCCTGTTCTTTGTCTCCATTCCAGTGGGTTCCCTATTCTTGGTCTCCATTCCTGTGCCTTTCAGGTTTAAGGTTCCTTTCCAATTCCAGTGGCCTCTCTCTGTGTGTTCTTGTTCTCCATTGCACGTGGGGTTCACCTATTCTTGGTATCTTTCCATTCCAGGTTGGTTTCCAAGACTTCGCTTTCCGTTCTTGTGGCTTCTACGTTCCGTTCCAGTAAACTGCCCATTTTTTTCATTTCCAACCTCTGCCACGAAAAGCAATATTCTCTCTCTCTCTCTCTCTCTCTCTCTCTCTCTCTCTCTCTCTCTCTCTCTCTCTCTCTCTCCTTTTTCTTGTTGCAGTCGTTCATATTTTACTTTTATCCGCTCCCCGATCATCGCTAACATAGGAGAGCCCCCTCTGGAAGTACCAGTGGGTCCTGGAAGTAGTTCAGGGTTCCAGGGTTCCAGCCCGGCATGGCTGTCCATTCAGGTGTTAGTTTCCTTTGGAGTATTCGCCTCTCCGGTTCCATTGTTTATGTCTTTCTTGCGTTCTTCCTTCATCCTGTTTAACCGCCGTCTGTTGTCCATTCCTTCGGCATCTTTATTCTCCACATTTTTCATTCTCTTTCTTCTTCTTTTTCTTTTTCTTTTTCTTCTTCTTCTTCTTCTTCTTCTTCTTCTTTGTGTTATTTCCAGAGCTCAAAACTTTTGCTTTCATCCCGGTGACTGGAAGGCCAAACGCCTTCTTCCTCCTCAGTCGCTTCCAGTTCCAGGACTTCGTTCTTTCTCTCTCTCTCTCTCTCTCTCTCTCTCTCTCTCTCTCTCTCTCTCTCTCTCTCGGGACGACCCCCAAAGGCTTTTATCTATACCAGTAGCAGGGGCGTCCAATGTCCCTGTTCCAGTGAGTGAGCGCGTTCCACACCCACGCCCGTTCCGCGCCGTCGACCGTGCGCGTTCCGTTCCAGCGGTGGTCTTGCGTTCCGTGTTCCGTGGCCGGTGATGATGGAGTGGCGAGGAGTTCGCGCTAAAGAAGGGGAGGAGGAGGAGGAGATTGCGTTGGAGGAGTGATGAGAGGTGGCAGGAGGAGTTCATTTGTTGTTGGGGGAAGAGGAAGAGGAGATAGATTGTGGTCTTGGGGATGAGGTTTAGAGGAGGGGGAAAGATTGTGGTCTTGGGGAATGCTGTGGTTAGGCAGAGCGAACTGATTGTGGTCTTGGGGATGAGGAGGTTGGGGAGGGGGGACGGGGAGATTGTGATCTCAAAGGATAGGGGTGTTGGAGGGAGGGGACGAGACAGATTGTGGTCCTGTAAGAGATGAATTTGGGGGGAAGAGACTGATTGTTGATCTATGGATTGTTGTGGATGTTGGCGGAGTCCTGTGGGTATGAGGAGGGAGGGGGGTCAAAGATCGTGGTCCTGGTGGATAAGGGGGTTGAGAGGCGACAGATTGTGGTCCTCTGGGTTGCTGTTCTCTTTGGTTCTAGGTTGTGGTCCTGGAAAATGGTTACAGGTTGTAGTCCTGTAGCTCAGAGGTGTCTGGAAGGCCCACGGAGCTATAGTCCTGGAAGGCCCAGAGTCTAGTCCTGGGGGGAGGAGGGAGGAGGTTGGAGAGGGGGTTTCAGCAGGGCCTAGAAGCTGGAAGTGTGGGAGTAACATGTTGTGGGGTGGGGGGGTGCGTTCCAGTGGTTCCACACGGAACGCTCTCGAGACAAAAAGAAAAAAAGACCAAAAAAAAAGGGAGAATGAACACCCCCTTACGGGACACCAAACCTGGTGTTTACCAGGTTCCCTCCGCCCGAACTAATGGGCGCCCCCCCCCCCCCCCTCTCTCTCTCTTATTTTCCACCTCATGCTTAACTGAGTAGTTCTTCCTGCCGCCCTCTCCCTCCCTTCCTCCTGCCTCCCTCCCTCTCTCTGGAAACTCTGAGTGTCATTAGCTGCTAACTTCGTGTGCTAGACCTCTTTTGTGGAGATTGGAGGACCGATTTACTATTTTTCTTTCTTCTTTTTTTTATTTGTGGTTGGATCTGTTGTGTCGGTTGTATTTCTTTGCGTCTTTATTCGTGTTATTTATCTTTTTTTATTTTTTTTTCAGACGGTGGTTTACTTCCTTTCCGTGTCCTTTGTGGGTTTTTTTAAAAGAGGATTTTTAGCTCGCTTCTTTTCTTCTTTTGTCTAAGTTCGTATGAGTAACCTAAACAGGAATTACATGCTCTCTCTCTCTCTCTCTCTCTCTCTCTCTCTCTCTCTCTCTCTCTCTCTCTCATAAGAAAATAATGAAATAAGTTGCTGCTACACTGGAATGAAAATTCTCTCTCTCTCTCTCTCTCTCTCTTTGAAGGTATTGTTATAATCAGTTCCAAGACTGAAATAAATCTCTCTCTCTCTCTCTCTCTCTCTCTCTCTCTCTCTCTCTCTCATGTTGTTAGTCATCAGTGGCAAAACTGAAATCAAATTCTCAAATTCTCTCTCTCGCAATATTGAACCTTCTCTCTCTCTCTCTCTCTCTCTCCTCTCTCTCTCCTCTCTCTCTCTCTCTCTCTCTACATCGCAGCATCGCACAGTAATAATAACTTGACGTTTAACTAGAAGTCAGTCCATCGAAAGTTAGAGACTCCTACACACACACACAGCGCGCACACACACACAAATTTGGCCGGGCTCAATATACCCGTATATATATTATACTTCACGAAGTCGCTGCTCATCGAAGCCTCACAAAGCGTGTAATTGGAGGCGCTTGCTATGTATCGATCATCGTGATTGTAAACTTCTTGAACGCCTTTCGTTGTCCCGTTTCATGATTCTCTCCAACTTCGTCTTTTGTTATTTTTATTTTTTTTTTCTTGGACGCGCTGGTGTGTTGTGCGAAAGAGAGCCTAGTTTTTGGTTTATAATACTTTGTTTTTTTTTTTTTCTTAGTTAATTATCTCTTACTTCAAAGGTGGAGGGTGTGTGAAGTATTCACCGCACCTGTGTACAGTACTAGATGTTTGTTTGTTCGTCTGTTTTTTTTGTTAAGATGGTCGTTTCTTTCAAATTTTCAGAATATTTTTGGGTTAAATACATCGCGGTGAATGTGTGTGTATATATATATATATATATATATATATATATATATATATATATATATATCTATATATTATATATAATATATTTACATACACACATATGTATATATACATATATATGTCATATTAAAACATACATAAGTAATTAGGGATGTAAATGAATATATGATCAGAATATCTTATGAATCCTCATCAATAAATTTTAAAAAAATGTGTTCCAAATTCCATCAGCGCATGAGAATAAAAACAAAAGCGAATCAACATATCCTAATAAAAACAAAACCACTCGTTAAGGTACAACGTAGTACATTAAAAAAAAAAATTCTGCTAAGTAGCTCGAGTGTCTTAGCGCAAAAAACAAAAACAAAAAAAAAAAAAAAAAAATACCAAAATTTATTCCGAATCGCTAATTAGAAAAACAAGAATGAGGAGAGATCAAAAATTGATTCGGGATTGTTTGCTAATGAGCTGAACACGGAGTCGTATCACCCTCTCATTCCTTTACCCCAACCCCCTTATCCTCCATCTGTGATTCAGGTGTGGGGGGAGGGGCTCAGGTGAAGGTATAGTCATGGTATCGTCTTGGTATCGCCCATTAAGTCCCACAGAAACCGAATGATAACGCTTGTTCGACAATGTCATTAAGATATCCTACCTGCGACTAACTGGTGGCTGGGTGTATAGGTCCTCTCTCTCTCTCTCTCTCTCTCTCTCTCTCTCTCTCTCCTCATTTAAGAATTAGGACGCTTGCAACTTTCATGAATTTGGTTTATTGGATTATAGGATATATATATATTACCCTTTTATGTAGGACTCGTATCGTTGTTGTCGTTGTGCTTCCAATTCTCTCTCTCTCTCTCTCTCTCTCTCTCTCTCTCTCTCTCTCTCTCTCTATGAATGAGGACGTTTGCAATTTTCATCCATTCATTATTCTTTAGGATATATTAACTCTTTGTGTAGGATTCTTATCTTTCTGCAACCATTTCCTCTCAAATATTATGAGTCTCTCTCTCTCTCTCTCTCTTCATTTAAGGCATTAAACCAGCAGTTCGCCACGGCGTAGTGAGAAAGGGTAAAAAATAAAATAATAAAAAATTACACGACTGCAAAAAAAAAAAAAAACTTACAGATTTGTGAACGAACTTCAGATGCGGAGTAACATCTCGAGTATTGTGTCTGCCTGTCTGTCATTAAGATATTTAAAATCTTATTATTTAATTATTTCTCTCTCTCTCTCTCTCTCTCTCTCTCTCTCTCTCTCTCTCTCTCTCTCTCTCTCTCTCTCTCTCTCTCTCAAATGAATTCGTTGCGGCTGGCTGGATGATTTGTATTCGTATACGGCGTCTTGATAACCTTGAAATTAAGACGTGGAAGGAATTGGCTTTACCAGAAAACAGTAATGTTCAATCAAGGAATGATTAATGCATTTTGTTCCTTATGTGGTTAGTAATCTCTCTCTCTCTCAATTGACATCATATCTATCTGACTCTCCTTTTCTTTCCTAGACTGGCTGTCCTCTCTCTCTCTCTCTCTCTCTCTCTCTTCTCTCTCTCCTCTCTCCTCTCATTAGGACACTGTGAATGAACGGTAAAACCTGCTCCTACACATAAGTGAGCACACGATGTCTCCTCGAATGGACTAACAAGTCTTTGAGACATCCTAATCCTTGTAACTCCTCGTATCTCTCTCTCTCTCTCTCTCTCTCTCTCTCTCTCTCTCTCTCTCAAGTTAGATGTAGGCACCTTAAATTCATATTTTTATTATATCTTACGTAGAGAGGTTGGTGTTCGCAAATTTTACCTAAATACTCTCTCTCTCTCTCTCTCTCTCTCTCTCTCTCTCTCTCTCTCTCTCTCAAGTGAGTCACTCCGCACCGACCTTCGGGTTGTAGCAATGTCCAATGCATGTTTCTTCTCAGTTCGTTTTTTTTTTTTTTTTTTTTTTTTTTTTTTTTTTATTTTTTTTTTTTTATAAATGTTCGCTATAAATTCCTCCTCGACGTGACGCGTTTATAACTCGTACAGAATTCTAAAAAAATAAAAAATTTAATCAAATTAATTTAAATTAGACAAAATGAAAAATGAAAAAAGATTTCTAAAAATTATTATTTTAAATAAAAATGAAAATTAAAAAAATGAATGCGTTCGAATTGTATATATGAGCTTTACTTGTAATTTGTAGTTGCTGTACGGAGAGGCTGAAGCGATATAGTAAGTTTTTTTCATATATATATATATTTTCATCTTAGATTACGGTGGTTTCTGTAACTGATCAGATGGTATATTGATCTGTCTTTTTGTTCCCGCGGTATTTCATATATATATTTATATATATATATATACTATATATATATATATATAATATATATATATATAATATATATATATTATGTATAACAATACATACACACATGTATTTAAAATTTATATATATAATAAATATATACACAACACGCTACATATGAACACGTAAATAAAATAAACAAAAAACATAAAACAAGTGAATAACGCAGCAATGCTTAACGTGCGCTCACAAATACTTTGGAAAGAAAACTCGCTTGCATATTCATTTCAATTTTTTATTTAATTAAATTATTTATTTAATTTTTTCTTTATTTATTTGTCTCTGGTAAGGAGCTGCAATTATTTTGTTTATTGTTTTCTTATAGGATGAAGCTCAGGGCTACAGCAACGTCGACCGATTATTTATTAATTAATTTTGTATTTATTCGTATATTTTCGCTTACTCGGGGGGAAAGCCTACAAACTACTCTGTTGTTGTTTTTTTTTTTTTGGTGGGGGGGTTTAGGAAAGGTCTATGGAAAAACCTTAAAAGTTCCGAAAGAGATGTTTCACGTTGAGTTTGAAGATACAGGGATTTTGGGATCGAATAATTATCATATATATATTTATTAGAATGAAAATGAAAAAAAAAATGAATAATGCGCATGTTAAACAGTACAGAAGAATTATTTCTCATAAAACGTAGCGTATATTTTTCATTTCCTTGTTGAAGAATTAAATATTTATTTATTTAATCATTCATATATTTATTCATTCATACATTTATTCAATGGTCCATTTATTTTTGAACACCAATTAAGACTTCGCCGCGCACCTTCGTGTGATGCGTTGATGGAATTAAACAGTGAGGATTATTGTAGTGATGTTCAATGAATATATAATGGCGTAAGTCAATGTTGCTGCTCTCCCTGACGCTGAAATAGACTTATTTCAGTTCTTGGCGAGAGAGATTATACTAATATTTTCCCGTATACATACATATTAAATACACTATATATGTGTGCGTATAAATACCTCGTGCGATGTATACATTTCGGGCCAATAATGTTGGAATTTTTTGGACACGAGAGAGAGAGAGAGAGAGAGAGAGAGAGAGAGAGAGAGAGAGAGAGAGTCTCAAATTCGTAATCCTCTCCGAGGGGAAAAAAGTAAATTCCAAAGCATGGAAAAAAGTTACATACATAATGCGTTATAAACATGGCGTCAAAGTCATTTACTAGAGGAATACCGATCTCTCTCTCTCTCTCTCTCTTCAAAGACTGCTACGAGCGCCCCCCCCCCCCCCCCCATGGTTCTCCTCCTTATCGGAAGGCAGTTACTACCAGCTCAACAAGTTTCTTAAATACGATTGTGTCCTCTTAAGTACGTGCTTATAAAAGTGGCGCTCTCTCTCTCTCTCTCTCTCTCTCTCTCAGGGAAAAGAAAGAAAGTACATGAAAGGTTAGGTGAAGTTGTAATAATTTCTTTATTTATTTTTTTTTTCGGGGGGGCGTCGGTATGTCATCTCTCCCTAGGGTATGAGGAGGGCGATTTGGCGCGGGGTGGGGGGGGGAAGGGGGGGGGGGGGGGTGGGGGGGGGGAGATGCTGGGCTTGAGGGCGGGTGGCTGGCCATCAGGCGTATTATTCAATTATTCAAAAGTCTTAAAAAAAAAGGCATCGTCGATCGGCTGTCATTATACGGCGGCGTCGATGAGGGTGTGAAAATGGGAAGAATTGTATTTTAAGAATAATTATTCCTTTTCATTATCTTTCTTTATTATTGGACCGAAGAGGAGAGGAAGCGTGGATGGGTAATGAGAGAGAGAGAGAGAGAGAGAGAGAGAGAGAGAGAGTGTGCTGTAATACTTGCATGGTTGTGGGAGGGGGGTTTTAGTGGGGAAAGACCTATGTAAATTGATGGGAATGGCCTGATATATTATATATATATATATATATATATATATATATATTATATATATATATATATATATATATATATATATGTTATTATATATATATATATATATATTATATAATTAATATCCTATATATGAGAGAGAGATAGAGAGAGAAGATGAGAGAGGAATGTGATCTTCCTCTCATTCCTTTTTTTTTTTTTTTTTTTTTTTATAATTCTCGGTCTCTAAAATTCATCCTATAATTATGCAACGTGTCCTGATTCTGGACCGACTCTAATAAGCGTTGAGATTGACCGAGGATTGATTTACTCGGAGCAGCGGTCGTTAATCGTTAGAGGAAAGAGAGAGAGAGAGAGAGAGAGAGAGGCTGATGAGTTCCAGTAGGAGCTATTCTCATCCTGAGATCTACTACTTAGACCGTCTTGCTTCTATTCGTATTTGGATCTCTCTCTCTCTCTAAGTAACAGGGGACAGATAAAAAGCGTGACAGTGTTTCTTGTTGAACACTTTCCAAAAATTTCCTGCTTGTAACGATCACAAAAAGCACGCATGCGTGGTTTTCGAACGAACATACGCACACACACACACACATATTTTAATATCCAATCCGCTCTGCCTCAGAATTAATATATTTTTATTTTAGTTGATAAGAAATTCGTCGGCTCATATCATAGGCTCGGACCACGGAACCGGGAATTATTATTATTGTTGTTGTTGTTGTTGGTTTAGCTGGAGCTGAATATTATTGTAGATATGCAAGTTAAGAATGAGGACTAAAAAAAAGGGGGGGGAAAAAAGCAAGAGTCCGTGGCCGCATTACATTGCCCAAGCAGGAATTTTATGAGATTCTCTTCAAGCAAAGCAAATTAGAAATAATAATAATAACAATTTATATTAAACGAAGTAAAAAATTTAATTCAAACAGTTAATCAAATTTTTTGAATATATTTTTAGAAAAATTATTTAATAATTTACATTAATTTACATTAAGTAAAAAGGCAAAGCAAATAAAAAAATAGTGATAGTAATTTACTTTAGATAAAGCAAAGAAAATTAATTTAAATAAAAGTAAACATCTATTAAATAACTTTATTTTATAATTCACATTAATTTACATCAAGTAAAAAGGCAAAGCAAATAAAAAGTAATAATAATAATAATAATTGACATTAAATAAGGTAAGAAAATTTTAATCTAAATAAAAAGGAAAATTTGTTGAAAAATTTAAAAGATTATTTAATCTAAATTAATTTACATTAATTAGAACGAAAAAAGAAATTTTAACTTAATTAAAAGAAACTTACAGCATCAATTACTCCCCCTTTCCCCCCAAATAAAAACAAAATAAAAAAAAACTAACATCCGACGTTGTCAATCATTTAAACATTGTCACTGATATCTCCGTTGCTTCCAAAATCTCTCTCTCTCTCTCTCTCTCTCTCTCTCTCTCTCTCTCTCTCTCTCTCTCTCTCTCTCTCTCCCCAGTCACCATAACGCGGGGATAGGCAGGACCTCCCTAATCAAACCACTAGTGGGTCAGAAGCTAATTGGCCAAAACACTGGAATTAGAGGGTTGTAACGCTCCAAGGGAGAGAGAGATTCTGGAAGCAACGGAGATATCAGTGACAGAATTGAAATTATTGACAACTTCGGATTTGATTTTCGTTTTTGTTTTTTCTGGAAGGGGGTGGGAGTCGGGGACGGGGAGCAATTGATGCTGTAAGTTTCTGTAAGGTTAAAGTTACTTTGTATTCAAGGTAACTGCGAGAGATTTTAACTGTTACTGGCCCAGTTACCACAATTGTTGAGAATTGGCTGTTGTTCATGTTGGGCATTCTTGCTTTGATAGAAGTGCGCTTTTATATATATATATATATATATATATATATATATATATATATATATATTATATATATTATATACATATACATATACATAAATCATATTGATTTATCACCATCATTCCAGATTATTATTATTTTATTATTATTATTATTATTATTATT
>NC_087214.1:66507319-66562319 GCF_015104395.2 Macrobrachium nipponense
ACACACATACACACACACACACACTCATGCACAAACACAAAGACAGGAATGTATGTATATGTATATTCTTGGTGGTGCATGTGTTATGGCGGTGTTGGGTTTGAGAGAGAGAGAGAGAGAGAGAGAGAGAGAGATCTACCAAAGTGAAATAGTTCAAAGAATTCTTACATTTGTCGTATGTAAAAGAGGAGAGAGAGAGAGAGAGAGAGAGAGAGAGAGAGAGAGAGATTGTCCTTTACACGAACATGGAGTGGGAATGTATATATATTCCTATGGAATATAAATTCATATCCGTTTATTAAGATTAATAATGATTCATTTTTTCACCTATTTGTGAAAGCTGACTCAGCATATTAGCATGAACATTTGCAAATTATGAAGCAATAATAATAATAATAATAATAATAATAATAATAATAATAATAATAATAATAATAATAATAAATATGCATGTAGCGTGATTACAGATAGATAACATTTATATGTTCGTGTCCCTATAACCGTCCATTGCTAATGTCGTCTGTATCAATTAACCGACTTTGATCATTACTGAAGAAAACTGCATTACGTTCTGCGGAGTTGATCAACAAGACGCTGTAGCTTGTAATTGCGAAGCATTTCTTTACGGGAAGGAGCAAGCAATGGGGGGGGGGGGGGGGGGGGGGGGGGGGGGGGGGGGGGGTGGGGGGGGGGGGGGGGGGGGGGGGGGGGGGGGCTTGGGCTGGGGGGTTCATTTGTCATGTAATTACTGGGTAGGTTTGGAGAGTGCCGGATTGGCGAGGTAAATTCCGAAGCGGTGATCTGTTAAGCGAGCGTTTTTAATATTCGGTTATGAATTGTTAATTTACGGCTAATTTCGGGTTAATTTGTGATTAATTTACGGTTATTTCCAGAGTAATATTCGGTTAATTTATGTACGGTTAATTTCGGGTTAATTTATGGTTAATTTATTTACAGTTAGTTTCGGGTTAAATTACGGTCAATTTCGGGTTAATTTACGGTTAATTTGCGGTACATTTCGGGTTAATTTACGATTAATTTGCGGTACATTTCGGATTAATTTGCGGTTCATTGCGGGTTAATTCACGGTCAATTTCGGGTTAATTTCCGGTTAATTTACGTTTATTATTCGGTTAATTTCCTGCCGATATCCGGTTAATTTACGGTTAATTTCGGGTCGGGTTAATTTACGGTTATTTTCGGGTTTATTTGCGATTAGTTTCGGGTTTATTTGCTATTAATTTCGGGTTAATTTACGGTTAATTTTGGGTTAATTTATGGTTAATATTGGGTTAATTTGCGGTTAATATCGGGTTGATTTTGGGCTAATTTGCGGTTAATATCGGGTTGATTTTGGGCTGATTTGCGGTTAATATCGGGTTGATTTTGACCTAATTTGCGGTTAATATCGGGTTGATTTTGGGCTAATTTGCTGTTAATATCGAGTTGATTTTGAGCTAATTTGCGGTTAATATCGGGTTAATTTCGGGGGTTAATATCGGGTTAATTTACGGTCGTTTGTCACCAAATAACCCTCGGTTGAATGTCGCGTCACGTGATGATTCGGGAAGCGTATAAAATTACGGATAATGACACAACTGTACGAGATAACAGCAATTACGGAGCATCTCGCCCTCCTACAACCCCCTTCCCTCCCCCCCCCCCCCCCCCCACCCCCTCCTCCTCCAAGCGTCTGGGATTGTGTAGTAATTCCTGTCGGTTACCCGCCAATCAACGCCGGCAATTACGGAGGTGATACGAGACGTTCTTTTTTATTCTGTGGCCATTCCAGATGAAGATGTCGGTAAATGGCCGATTAAATGTGGTTATTTCATTATACGACGGATTAGAAACGATGTCCTAATACCCAGATTAAAGACTGTTTTTCATTATGCGACGGATTAGAAATGATGTCCTAATATGCCGGATGAAAGACTTTTTTTTCATTATACGACTGATTAGAAATGATGTCCTAATACCCAGGTTGAAGAAGGGGTTTTCATTATACGACGAATTGCAAATGATGTCCTAATATGCCACATTACAGGTATGTTTTCATTATACGACGGATTGAAACGATGTCCTAATACCCAGATTGAAGAAGGGGTTTTCATTATACGACGGATTAAAAATGATGTCCTAATATGCCGGTTTAAAGCAGGTTATGTCCTAATACACCTGATTAAATTATATTTCTTACGCGGAGGATTAGAGGTCATGTCCCAAAATATGCCGGATTAGAAAAGATATGCTCCCAGTAAGTTAAATTTCAACTTTCTCAAGTGAGTGGGGAAATTCGTACTCTCCTCTCTCTCTCTCTCTCTCTCTCTCTCTCTCTCTCTCTCTCTCTCTGATCGGAAAAGTCCATCTTTCTGGGGCGAGAAATAAATTCTCACTCCATGTGTCGAGAATTTCGTCTGGTTGAGGTAGAGGAAGCTTCTCTCTCTCTCTCTCTCTCTCTCTCTCTCTCTCTCTCTCTCGTTTTGGAAGGAGTAGGAATAGCAGCAACTCACGTATATATATACATATTTTGGCCCCCTCGTGAGAATTACTTCCAAATTTTGAGGCCAAAAGCATTGCGATGTTTTGCTCAAATCATATGGAAGTGGGATTTTGACCCCTCTTCCCCCTCCTCCTTTCCCCCTCCTCTCTTTCCTCTCCCCTTCCTCCTCCTCCTCCTCCCCTTCCTCGTACCCTTCTCCTTCGCTTCCCCTCCACACACAATAGCGGTAAAAATATGCACTTCGCCCAGACGTGGAAATCACTGGGTGACTCATGTATGTATGTATGTATGTATGTATGTATGAATATTTAAAATGTACATACGAATACTTCAATACACAATAGATCACAGGCAGGCGTTCAAAAGTGCACATGTCCTCATGCGTATTTATAAATGTTTTCTCTCATGATTAATATTAGTTTGGAAAAATATACATATGAATACGTCAGCAGACGGAATTTATGCATTCAAAAGTATATTACATGGATCCATCAGTCGTGTATTCGTATAAGTGTTGATAAACGAGATGTGGTCTCTCGTCATTAATATGAATTTTAAAATCTTCATTCGCAGGTTAGAGTCTCATATGCATAATGATCTCTGGAAGATTTATCGTCCCTCATTTTGACTCTGGCATCCTCTTCTCAGCACTCACCGAGCAATTTGCATATACTGGCATGTGCGCAGTTATATGTGTGCGCATTCGTAAATGTGCTTACGTCCGCCCGTGCATGCGTACATGATAACAGTGATCTGGTTTTCTGAAGGTCTGTGAAGTAAGTGTGCTTTCATTTTCTCTTTTTTATTTTTACCTTTAAATAAATTAGGAGTGCTTGTGGGCGCGTAATTATGCGCGTCCGTGCGCAATCTTTGGCGCACTGTCCAGAATATTTATTCAAATACCGTAGTTTTGGTCACCAACACCAAGAAAAGACATAAATAGATTAGAAGGAGTACAAACAAGTGCCACGAAGTTAAATTCCATCCATCAGGCAAATAGGTTACCGAAGACGACTAGAGAGCATGAACATGTATGGCTTAGAAACACGACGATTGCGAGGATAACCAATAGAAACATTTGAAATACTGAAAGGCATAACAAAAGTAGACAGTAACCTATTTACGTTAAACGAAAACCAAACAAGAAATTATGGATGGGAACTAGAACTGAAGAGATACAACACATCACACTGTGGGAACTTCTTCACATACAAGATATGTGACACATGGAATAAACTGCCTCCAAAAGTTGTCAATATCAACAGTGTGGAAGAGTTTAAAAGAAAGCTAGACAAAATCATTAGGAGGACACTGTGAATGCACAATAAAACCTTCTCCTACAGATAAGTGAGCACGCGATTTCTCTTCTTAGGATGGACTAACAAGTCTTTGAGACATCCTAATCCTTGTAACTTTCCCTCACTCACTTATAATAGACCATTCTGTCAACTTCTATAACTACAAAATATCTCTCTTTCTCTCTCGCCTTTATTCAGTGAACAGTTTCTCTCTCTCTCTCTCTCTCTCTCTCTCTCTCTCTCTCTCTCTCTCTCTCTCTCTCTCTCTCGTTTAGCAGGAGGAGGAATAGCATGGACGAACCACTCTCTCTCTTATATATATATATCTCTTTCTCTCATCAGAATATTGCATGGCCAGACCTCTCTCCCTCTCTCTCTCTCTCTCCCTCTCTCTCTCTCTCTCTCTCTCTCTCTCTCTCTCTCTCTCAGTGAATCTCCATTTTGTTCCAAATACCAACAAGAGATCAGAAACAGCACGAATCAGATGCAGATGTCGAATATCCCACGACGAATCATGATTCAAGACTTCAAGGTTCTTCTTCTAGAGAGAAAAAAAGACAAAGAAAATACTCAATTATATCAGAAGAATAAGTAATCAGGAGATATGTTTTCAGTCAAGAAGGGTTTTAATGGAATAGGTTGGACTCACAGTGAAAAGTAGTTAATGAGAGATAGTCCGTGGACAGGTATATATATTTATATGTCACCCACCCTAGTACCTGGGGGAAGCAAGGTAGTGGCTTTTGATGTCTCAGCAGGAAGACCCATGCGCCCTCATACTCCATCCCTATAGGTTACAGGATTATTAAGGTTGGTTGTGTGATAATGAAAATCTATACCCACACTCTGGTGTTGAACTCAGTACCCATGTATAGTGAATTACTGACAATACCACTGAACTACCACGTGACTGACAATTAATTGAGTTTTCTCTTCTCTGTGAATAAAAATATAAAATTCTAGATTTTTCGGTTATTTGTATCTAGTGTTAAGTCGCTAAGTTCGGTTTTAAAGAGTAAGTTTTAATCACTAAATCAACTTGTTATATTGGTGTTTTAAGTATAAATGGAGAGAGAGAGAGAGAGAGAGAGAGAGAGAGAGAGAGAGAGAGAGAGAGAGATTTATCCTCATCAGACGTATATTTTGCGAATTATGACAGGTCTCCTTTGCTCTAAATGGTCTTCATCTGACGTATATTTAATGAAATAGGACAAGCCTCCTGCTCTCTCTCTCTCTCTCTCTCTCTCTCTCTCTCTCTCTCTCTCTCTCTCTCTCTCTCTCTCCAGCCTCGTGTTATTAGGCAGGTATGCGGGTAAAGGTATGATTTCTTAGGGTTAGGTACTGGTTAGATGGGCATAAAGCTTTTTTTTATGCCTCTTGGATATGCCCACTTCACTGTACATGTGTAAGTGATTTTTGAGGAGGAGGGTGGGGGGGATGGGGAAGATTTAAGGGGGGTTTGGAATTGTCTGCTAGTTTGCCTAGAAGGGAGAATATGTTTTGTATTGCAAAGGCTTTATTTTTCTTTTAAGACTCGTAGTTAATTTTGACGTGTTTCTCTCTGCTCGTTGATGGCTGAGTGGTGGTGCAGTGCTCACTGACTCACGATTTCTGGGGGCATGGTTCGATCCCCGATGGCAAAGCTATTCAGCAGCTGTTGTTAGGGACAAGAAAAAACAAAGGTGTGAGGCCAGCAACCTCATCCCAGGAGAGAATTGCTTATATATTTATATATATATATATATATATATATATATATATATTATATAATACATATATATATATATATAATCATTGTGTATATATATATAATCACCTGTATGTGGTACACCCTAAAATAATAGACGTTCAGTTTAAACGACTATTTTAGGCTACCGTTGCTAGCCCTAACCTGACTTAAACCCAGGTGCCTAGTTCACTGCTTTAGGTAAACGGAAGTACAACGGAGTGGGACGGAAGGTGCCCGAACTGTTGGGTCTCTGTCTGCAATTTAAATTGGTATTCTTGCTGGTGAAGGAAGTATGTGTGTGTATTGTTTGTTTGTTTGTTTGTGGTCTGGCCCCATCAACTCCACATTAATTCGTAAGACTGACACCTCCTTAACTTTTAACTCACTATCTCGCCTAACCACTGGGCACTGGGCACTTGTAAGGCAAAAACATTTTGTGTAATGGCAGGTAGCTGATGATACAGCTGTCGCGCGTGTTTACATCTGCGACCAATGAGGTGTGCGGAAATGGTGGGCGTGTCACAGTTATGACCAATGAGGTGTGCGGAAATGGTGGGCGTGTCGCAGTTATTTCAAGTGTTCAATTAGGGTGTCTTTCATAGCCTTAATTATAATGTGCTGTGTCTGCAGAAGTTCGGCTACAAATTACTCGTATTACAGTGTGTCGTGTCAGCAAATATTCAGAAAAAGATTACTTGGCATTTCTTAGCGTTATGTCAATACGCATTAATCAGTGGGTATTCTACAAAATTAACATTATTTTTTTATGTGTCCTACAACATTTAAATGCATTTTTTATGGTTTGTTGGCAGTTGAAATAACGATCAGAATGACTTAGATTTCTGTGTGCTAACGTATCAGTAAAATTTAGTATAAGAAATGTCATATTTCTGTGAAGGGTCATTTTGAATATTCAGTTGGTTTTTTTTTCTGTGAAATGTCATTGCTGTGTTAATTAATGAGTTAGGAGAATTATTATTAAATAATTCTTCAATACTTCGCAATATACATGAATAGATAAAAATAATTAATTATAAAATCTTCAAGCTTATAAGTCAAGAAAGGAGAGCAATAAACAAATATAAAATCTTTAAGTTTAACCAGAGAGAGAGAGAGAGAGAAAGAAGCGATCCGAACCTCAGCTTACTCGGGCTGCGTGCAGGATTTCCCCTTATGCACAGGTCGTAAACATTACATTCGTAACTTTTAACGTAAATGAAAACGAGCTAAAATCTACGGTCAAATAGAGCCTCGTTTCAACCAACGAAAATTAAAATAAATTCACTGTATTTTATAAGACATAATTTTTCTCTACTGTTTAACGTGCACATTAATTGATTTATGCCTTTTGTTTTTCATTCTTATAGATAAATCTGTCTACTGTTTAACGTGCACATTATTGATTTTCTGCCTTTTCATTCTGATAAGATAAATCATAGATGTCCTATCCTAAATTCTTGTATCTTTAACTCGACCGGAAACACCTTTTTGAGACCTTTTATTTTTAGGCTCTTTCGTAGACCTTTCCTACTTCCCTAATAACAACCATAAGGAAGCAGTGGGTAGGCCTGACCTTCCTGTTACACACACTTACACACACACACACACACACATACTTTACTAGCCTTGCTGAAGACGCCTTACGTACAACACAAACTGGATTACTTTCGCTTACGCAGACGCGCAGTTAAGGAGCTGAACTGGGAAAGGGGGCTGGGTGGAGGGGGGGGGCCGGAGGTAGTGGGTTACGGAAGGGAAGGAAGGGGTGGGGGATGGAGGGGAAGGGGGCAGAAAGTTATTTGGTATATACTGTACATAGGGAAAAAAAAATTCGATTTCATTTCGTTGGACTATGTCAGCTTGACTGTTTGTGGTTATGTTGATTAGGTTGGGATATATATGCTATTTTGCTTTTTTTTGGATAGCTTGAGATAATAATAATAATAATAATAATAATAATAATAATAATAATAATAATAATAATAATAATAGACGTTAGTGAAGATTCGGACGAATTTCTGTAATGGTAATGATGAAAACATATGTAAGTATATGTCTGAAACTCGTGTATGATTATAAAGTTGCAAATAAATAGCCTCGTTTGGTTGGCTCCTGGCTAGCCACGGGCAAGGGCTAGCCACCCCCCAAAAAAATCTGCAAATTTATTTATTTATTTGTTTATTTTTTTGTTTATTCACCTTACACTTTAATCTTTCTCTTGTCCCCCTCTTTTTCAGAGGTTGTATTTTCTTAACTCTCAATATTATTCTGTTCTCTCTGCTCCTCCATACCACATCATTATGTATTTATACACACACACACACACAAACACACACTTAATATATAACTACGAATCCTCTAGTGCATAAAGTAATCTTATTACCCTACCTAAATATATACATATATACAAATAAACTTCAACAACTCCTATTTCTCCATGTGCGTGTTTGTGTAACGTTGTTTCTTGTGTTGTAAATCCAAACAGCACACAGCAGGGAAAGGGAAGCAATATAAAAAAAAGAAAAATACTATGTAAGCATTAAGAGTTTTAAACCAAGTAAACACTAGAAATGGCTTCTCTCTCTCATCTCTCGATCTGATCGTCTCTCTCTCGTCTCTCTCTGTTTTGTTTGTGTTTGTGTGGACGTGTGAACATGGCCAGTTTTTTGATTGTATGAAGCCAAAGGCGACTGACTTTTTTCTTTAGTTTGTTTTTTTTTTTTGTTTTTTTTTTTTTTTTTTTTTTTTTTTTTTAATGGAATTCCTGAAGCTTCTCCGTGGGGCGGGGGTGGGGGGGTGGGGGGGGGGGGAGGGGGGGGTGGATTGGAGTAAATATATGAAGAATACAGACGGATTTTGTTGTTATTGGATTACCATGCGAGTCATTCAGTTTTGTGAAGGCGTTAAATTAAGAAAATGAAATTAAATCAAATAACGTTCTTTGAAAACATATGTAAATAAACTAAAATATCACTTGATAATATTTAAGTTTTATAAAAAAAAAAAACTTGATTTTTTCCCAAAAAAAATTAGGGAAATAAAATAAAGCAAATACAATAAAGATGCTATTTAAAAAAAAATATTAGTAAATTAGATAAAAAAAAATATTTCATAACCTTTCAGTTTTATAAAGACGCAATTCAGAAAATTTTATATAAATCCATTAAAACTATCTGTCCAGTTTTATAAAGATTTTAATCAGGAAAATCAGTAAACTGGATGAAATAAAAGTTTGTAATCTCTCACTCTCATAATGACGCTAATTAAAAATATTGTAGGATATAATTCCCTTACATTATATTTGTTACACACAGAAAAAAATATATGGATGCACAATATAATTATGTATTAATCCACTTCTTTGTTTTCAACTTACGGGTTTCCCAAATCAAGAGCCCGTGCTAGTTTAAGGCTAGTTCCCCTTTAAAATCAGTGTGGAAGCACAGAGGAAAGCAGACAAATTCTCCTTCAGGAATGGATTGTTATGAATGACTTATCAAGTCAGATAGGAACGTTCAGTTGAGAAGTCTCGGAATATTAATGATGATAACAATTTGAAACCGCAAACCTCCCCCAAAGCTAAGCAATCCAATCCAAAACTTACATTCGTATATTTCCATCATCTGACTTTAGTCGATGCCAACGACGAGAGAGACCTACTTCGGCATAATTTCCCAACACCAAAAGATACATTCCTACCTCTCCCAAAATTTAATGGCTTTTACATTCCTACCTCTCCCAAAATTTAACGGCTTTACGTTTAAATCCACGTAGCCGTTTTTCGCAATCCTGTTGTGAGACAGACAGACGGATTTAAGCTTGAAATATAAACCTCTTGTTGGAGGTAACGATAAATCATTGTGTTGGTAATGAAGGTGAGTGATTTATCGCTCTGTTAATAACAATAAACAACTGAGATTTATTACCACGGCGGTGAATAATAATTATGATATTCGTGAAGCTATAATTTATAGACTTAGTGTGTTTTATTTGAACGGTAATTAAACGCTCTTTCGAACGAAGGTAACAAAAGTATTCTTGACATAAATACTTGTAAATCCTTGCGTACTTTTTTTGGGGGGGGAGTCAAACTGAACTCAACCAGAATTCTCTCGCTTCTGCCTACAGTGAATCGTTATTATTGACTGCTTTGGTGAAGTTTGTTATTGACTGCTTTGGTGAAGTTTGCAGTGAGGCCAAGCGACCAAGAATTTCTTCATACAGGGTGTCCATAAAGTCCCAGTACCATTCTGAGCAATGAATACTTGTTAATGGTACTGGGACTTTATGGACACCCTATAGATTTTCCTTATATTTATTTTATTTTATTTTTTACTGAAGGAGATAACGCCTTATGGAATAGTTTATTGTGATTTTTATGGTCATTAATGTTGTCATTATTTAAGATTCTTACTAATATTTATTTTTTTATTTATTTACGTATTTATAATTTAGTTATGTGTTTTTTATTTGTTTACTTACTTATTGATATATTTAGTGATTCATTTGTATTTATTTTCATGGACGGGGGTACGCCATCGATGATTTTCGCTTACACGGGGAGTAAGCCTACAAATGACTTTGCTATTGTTGTTGTTCTTGCTCTTGTTGTTCATGCTGGGGGTAGGAAAGATCTATGGAAGAGCCTATAACGGTCTGAAAAAGTTGTTTCGCGTTGAGTTAAAGATACAGGAATTTAGGATAGGGTACTTATGATTTATTTATTTGAATGAAAATGTAGAAAAATAAATAATGCGCATCTTAAACAGTACAGAAAAATTATTTCTAATAAAATACAGCTTATTTATCTTAATTTTTGTTGGTGAAACATCGCTCTATTTGACTATAGATTTTAGCATGCGCCCCGAGTATGCTGGAGGTCAGATCATGCCTTGGTATATTATGACTCATTATTATAAATTTTTATCTTTTTTTTTGTTTAGATTTCACTGAAGTTTTTATTTAGTTATTCATATATTTTATTAGTATTTAACTAATTATTTATTAAGACTGTCCTTGATTAATTTTTTTAATTTTATTAATAATTATATAATTAGCGATTTATGTGTATATTTATTTATAAGGCATAATTTTTATTTGTATGTATTTGTTTATTAATAAATTATATTATATATATATATATTAATATATATAAATTATATATATATATATATATATATATATAATATATATATATATATATATATGACCTAAATACGACACAGAGCGACCACCCACCCCTATTCGTATCATAAGTCTACAGTAAAAAAGTTCTCCCCCACCAGTGGCCCGGCACCTTGATGTGGTGGTGGGGCTTGTGTGTGCAAGGATGAACTGGGCTACAGTAGCGGGAGTAGTGCTCTACCCTGGCAGGTCTAACCATGCTAACACAGGCCAGTTCTGAGCATCCAGACTAAGCTCGGTCCACTTTCGAGCCTTATCCTATTTTCAATCCTTATATTCTTCCCCTATCACGAGTGACCATTAGTTGACAACCTTGGACCTACATTGGATTACGGCTCTGACTGCTCCTCTGATTTGATGGAGGGTGAAGAGGACTGACATGTCTCTACCACCCGTAGAATTCGAGTACCTGACGTGCCCGAGCGAGGGGAAAGTCTTATGTCAAACATGGCCCCCAGAGCTGGGTCTGATCTCGACGGACTGATGACGCCTCAAGTTCTGAGCCATGTGTATAACCAGGTTGTAGCCTCTAGGGGGTGGCCACTTAAAGTTGCATAACACATCCCTCCTTGTTGGGCTCCGTTTTACTGAGGAATAATGGTGGGCGGAGGACTACCTGGCTGAAAAATTACAGTACTCGTATCTATGGATGATTACATTGGCCCCCATTGTTGACCACCCTGGAATGGACTTGAACTGGCTCAGGAAAGTGTAAACAAAGAAGTAAACGATGATTCTAGATCCGTACCCAATCAAATATAATAACTATGGAACCATACTTAATGCCACAAAAGGAAATTCCTCCAGTAATAAATGAAAAAAAGGAAAATATTAATAGTTTTCGAAACAGACGACCTAAATACAGAGCAGATCCTACATTAGTACACTTTGACTCATTATTTGGATATGGCACTTGGCCAAGATACTTAGTTTTTAAAACAGAAACCGAGCTGACAGCTGCTAAATTTGAAAATATTTTATTAGCTCAGTACCCAACCAAAGAAATGACATTTAGATCTATAACAAGAAAAGATGGATAGTGGAAGCTACCACAAAACTTCAATCAGAAAATTTATCAAATGGCTTAATAATATGAATGGGATAAATGTCACAGTCGAAAGACATGACAAGTTGAACAGCATTGAGGGAACAGTAATGTTACCACCCAATAATGATTGTGATGGCCTACCAGATGAGACATTGTTATTGAACTCATTAAAAATTAGATATCCTAATAATTGAAAACGTAAAAGATATGAAATCCCTCCAAATAAAAGACAGCAGGGAAAAAAATTGAGAATAGCTAAAATTAAATTTGAAGGGCAGACACTTCCACCTAAATATTAAAATAGAAGGCCAGAGAAGAGAGGTATTACCCCCATGTGCCAAAGCCTCTTCAATGCACAAATTGCTCTAAGTATGGACATACAAAAAACAAATGTAGAAATGAACCAATTTGTGCATTCTGTGGTTTCAGAAGATCATGAAACCACCTGGAACTGTGGCGTTCCCAAATGTTTGTAATTGTGGACAAGACCATCATGCGAGATCAAAGATATGCATTCTACATATATAACACTGAATTAAAACTACTAATAAGCAGGTCTGGCATGTCAATTCCAGAAGGAAAGCAAGAATTAAAATCAAGAGGTTTAATGGACCCTGCTAGAAATAAATCATATCGAGACGCTGTAGAAAAAGTAATGCCCAAGAAACATTTTACAATACCTGGAAAAACTAATGAAAAACAAATAACGAGGTCATCAAACTTAGAAATTAACAAAAAATCTCTGGAGAATCTAGCAATACAGGTATCAATAAGCAACCCTTATGACGTACTAATGAAAGATGAAGAATTGCCATCTCTAGACACTGGAAATGAAGATCATGCTGAACAAACAAGAAGAAAACGAGAAAGAGAAATAATTTCCCCCCAAAAACTCTAATTAATACTAATGACGTCAAGAAAGAAGAAAAATGCCTAAAATCAACAGGAAAACATCCCTAATTTAGATAATAATGATGAAATAAGTCCTTCACCAGTCCTTTCCAAGTAAATTTCACGCAATTGAATTCTTCTCTATAGTTTTTCAAAGTAAATCTGAAGAACTAAACCCTTCGCCAGTCTTTCCAAGAAAATTTAAAGACAAATTTCAATCTGTCCAAGGAAGACAAAACGATAATTGTGAATGTCAGCAGTGTATCCAAGAAGGCGTCGTAACACTCCAACTGAATCTCTCACCATGAACGGTGTGGATGCCATACATGTTTTTTTGCAAGATTGCAAAGAAAAGAAACGAAACCTTTAAATAAAGAAAAATTGATAGACGTGATAAGGAATTTCTTAGCTAGAAAGATAAACATCTCAAGCCAGCTAGAATTACATACCAAAGATTGTATGTGTATTAGACACTTACAGTACTATCGTGAGAGTAAAATAGCAGTGTTAGACAATTTCTTAGCCAAACAAGAAGAAATTAAATTCACCACTGAATCAGAAGATAACACAGAAATGTCAAAAACCCAAAACCCAAAAAGAAAATTAAAAGCTAATTAAGCGATTAATTACCCATAGTTAAAAAAATATATAATTTATATATATATATAAAACCAAATATACAAAATAATCTTTTAACTTTCGTTCCATTCAATTATACTATTATCCAATGGAACATAAACGGTCTGAAAACACGAATGCACTTGGGTGAAATACAAAGACTCCTAAAGCAAAAAGCATGAACCAATGTGCATATGTTTACAACACGTTAATAATCCAGTCCCATCATATGTAATTACTTTCTGGCATCCTCCGTTTCAGGAGAAGGCAAGTTAGGAACAGCAATATATGTTCATAATCGTGTAACCTATGATAAAGTTACAGTTAACAATAATTCATTTCAAATATCTTCAATTCGCCTGCATATGAAAAACAAAACTAGCATTTTAGTCTGCAGTCTATATAATCAACCTAATGAAAATTATGATATGGCTCAATTATCAAATATTTTATCACAATTCAATGAGCCAATTCTAGTTTTAGGTGATTTTAATGCTCACCACCCTTTATGGGATGCCAGTACCATCGACTCAGATAGAGCAGGTAAAGACATAGAAAATCTAATACTTAACTACAACTACTGTTGTCTGAATGAAAATGAAATCAAAACATACTTTTCAAAAAACTCATGGGACCCTATCATCTGTAGACCTGTCTATTTGTTCCACTTCGTTAGTAGACAGATTAGAATGGAATACTCTGGATGACCTTTATACTAGTGATCACTACCCAATCGTAATCACATGTCTTGAAGATAATCATCAACATTTTGTACCAAAAAATTTAATTTTAAAAAAGCTGATTGGGAAAAGTATGATTTAATTACTAAAAATGTTTCCCTTTCCAAAGTAACAATGATCACAATGAAATTAATGAATATTTTACAGATTTCGTAATAAGTTCTGGAAATAAATCAATACCAATGACAACTTGTAAGCCAAAAATAAATCCTGTTCCATGGTGGTCTAGAGAACTTTCAGATATTATCATACTGAAGCACAAGATGAGTAGACGATTAGACAGACTAAACCAAAGATATAACAAATTATATAAAAGTAATAGATATACATTGAAAGGGTTAGTATTAATAGCTATGGAAAATTGATTATATCAAACCTTTATTGAATAAAAATATCTGCTCAATTCAGGAAAAAAGTTATTAGCAATAGGAAATCATCTTGGCATAATTACGTCGCAGACTTCTCCGGTGACACTGTTAAACAAATGTGGGATAGATTTAGAAAAATTAATGGCAAATATAGTCGATCACCTAGATCCCCAATATTACATAATGGGAAAAAAGTTCATTATTTAAAAGATATATCAAATATAATAGGTCGCCACCTAGAATCAGTAGGCAATAGCCTGAATTTAGATGAACATTTTCGCATTAGGAAAAAGAATGAAGAGAAACATATAATTAATTTTGAAACAAGTCAACAATTATACTACAATGTCCCATTTACATTAGAAGAATTTGTTGATGCTGCGCTAAAAACTTGTAGTAACTCTGCCCCAGGAAAGGATAATATCTCTTTTGAACTCTTATACATCTAAAGAAACATTAAAGCCAAAGCAATACTTATTAAAATTTTATAATCACTTTATGGAAAAAGAAACTACTTCCCAAAGCATGGAAACATGCTATTGTAATTCCTATACCCAAACCTGGCAAAGATCCAACATCAGCAAATAATTATAGACCTATATCACTAACTAGTTTTTTTTGTAAACTCATGGAAAAGATGGTAAATAATAGACTCATATGGTATTTAGAGAAAAATAAAGTTCTAGCAGCAACTCAATCTGGAAGTAGGAAAAATCATTCAACATTAAACTCATTAACATCACTAGAAGATCAAATCAAAAGAGGATTTGTACAAAAGAAAATTACTGTCGCAGTGTTATTCGACATTCAAAAGGCTTATGATACAACATGGAGACATTCAATCTTAAAATCTCTATATGACATAAATCTATGGGTGAACTCCCAATTTTTATACGAAATTTCCTAACAGAAAGAACATTCCAGACTAAAATTGAAACGGTATTATCAGAACATTTGAAATAAAAGAAGGTATCCCACAAGGCAGCGTACTAAGCAGCACATTATTTGCATTAGCAATCAATAATATTGTTAAAATGCTTCCAAAAGAATAAACAACAGCTTATATGTTGATGATTTTGCCATTTTTTTACACTTCAAACAACCTACGCCACATCCAAAGAATTTTAAATATCTCCATAGCTAAATTGAACAATGGGCATTATCTGGATTATTAAATTTTCTGTTGAAAAAACACAAGCAATAACATTTTATAGGATCAGCGCTGGCTCAAAATCAAGTTATATCTCTTACCATGGAATAACACTATGCCCATCCAATTTTATCCAGAAGTTAAATTCTTGGGCTTATATTTTTGACAATCATTTGAACTGGAAGGCCCATGTGAAACATACCAAAGCAAAGGCCTTGAAGCTTTAAATATATTAAAAAAATTAGCCCACACTTCATGGGGTGCTGATAGAGAAACATTATTGAAACTTTATAAGGCTACAGTTCTACCAATATTAGAATATGGCAGTCCAATTTATAGTTCTGCTAGTGAGACAACTCTCAAAATGCTAGACCCAGTGCATCATCTTGGGCTTCGTTTTAGCCACTGGAGCATTCAAATCATCACCAGTCCAATCGTTGATTGTAGAAAGTGGAGAAATGCCACTATCTTATAGATTCAAAAGAAATAACAACGATGTGCAGAGCTTTAAAAATTGTAAATAGTCCAGCAAAAAACCAAAGATTTATTTAAAGATCCAGATTGTTTCTGGAATACAAAATTATCCCATCCTTCCCCGTTAGAGCTAATAGATTATTTAATGACAATGACCTTTATAATATTAAATTTTACAATTTTAGCAAAATAATGCCCCCATGGTTGATAAGTGCTCCCCAGATATGTAGGAAATTGTGTACAATACCCAGTAATAATTGAATAATCCCCTTGCTATGAAACAATATGCTCTGGAACATATCAAGATACACAATAATAATCACATATATACTGATGGTTCCAAAGATGATATGGGAGTGGATTCGCTGTTTACGGAAACAATATAAAGATCCAAGTCTCCTTACAAAGCAAAGCATCAGTATTCCACTGCTGAATTACTAGCAATAAAAACAGCATTAACAACTATATCTGAAAACCAGTTTAGTGAAGTAACCATCTTTAGCGATTCACTAAGTTCAATAACTGCAATAAGCTCTTATACTCCAAAAAACAAAATTCGTAAAAGAAATTAGACATACATTACATGAAATGAAAAGACAAAAAATATCTATTACTCTATGTTGGATACCATCTCATATAGGATTAGAAGGTAATTGAAAAAGCAGATACTTATGCAAAAGAGGCTAGAACACTCCCAATATCAGCAGAATTATTGCCACTAGAAGATTATATTAGGCACAGCAAGTCGGTTATTAAGAAAAAATGGCAAAATAACTGGGGGGAAAACCATCCTACCAATAAATTAAGAGAAATAAAAGAAACTGTAGACCCGTGGCCATCATCCTATCAGAAATGCCGCAAGAATTCAGTAATATTGACACGGCTAAGAATTGGTCACACCAAACTGACACATGGTTACCTAATGAGTAACCCCCATGCCCCTATACCTATGTGCGAAATATGTAATGTACAAATAACAGTAAAAACATATTTTAAATCTGTCCAAAAATATAAAACCCAAAGAGACATATTATTCAGAAGATATTCTTTTAAAGAAATATTATCAGAAAGTGACAAATTTTCACTATTTAATATTTTAAAATTCCTTAAATTTAATAATTTATACGATAAAATATAAATATATATAAGATAATATATTCCAGATAGTAAATATTTATTTATTTATTTATTTATTTATTTTATTTTATTTTATTTTATTTATAATTTATAGATAATATATTCAGATAATAAATATATTTATTTATTTTTAATAATATAATTTAACTAACTGATTTTAAATAACATGTCTAATCCTTCGGGCCAGCCCTAGGAGAGTTAATATTAACTCAGTGGTCTGGTTAAACTAAAGTAAAAAAAAAAAAAGTAAAAGTTCTAGTATAACCTCGCCTCTCTTGCCGCCCGCTCACCCCAAGGGGTCGCCGTTTCAAATTCCGATGAGGGGAAGAAGAAGAAGCGTTTAAAAGAGAGAGAGAGAGAGAGAAAGCAATATCTATTTGGAAAAACTGGCAGACCAAAATTTTAAAAAAGCACCAATATACTAAGAGGAGAACCAACGTTATGAGAGAGAGAGAGAGAGGGGGGGGTAGGGAGTCTTTCAGGACATCAAAGGGAACCCGCTTCCCTTTGAAGGCGTCCTGGAGAATCATCCTTGGCACAGAAGGGCGGCCTGGGGACCACATCCCGAAATTTTCCTTAGGAATTTTCTGAAGGATGTTGGGGGCCCTTATGTTTGTTGTGGCATGTCTGTCTGTCTGTCTGTCCGTCTCTTTGGCTGGATGTCTTGTCGTGTCTTGGCTTGTATGCGTGTCCGTCGTTGCTTGAATGATGACAAATGTGTTTTATGTTTTTATTTATTATTATAAGCATTATTATAATTTTAGGTACAACTTCAAGATCAGCAACTTGTATTTGTGTTAAGTTTATTATTATTATTATTATTATTATTATTATTATTATTATTATTATTATATTTTGGTTCTGGTTCTGTTTCCGTCTTATGCTTTGTCACTGTGTATGTATATATATATTATATATATATATATATATATATAATATATATATGTTATATATATATATATACATATATATACATATACATATATATAAACAACCAGTCTATATGTCGTTTTTTACTTCATTTTTTTTTTCTCTCTTAACAATGTCACACTTTTTCTCGGTCTTTCTTTTCTTTCATCTCTTGTTTATGTCCTCTCTCTCTCTCTCTTCATTTTCTACTTGAGAGAGAGAGAGAGAGATAGATATAATATAAAACCTCAGTCGCTTTGTCTATCTCGTCTCCCAGAGAGAGAGAGAGAGAGAGAGAGAGATAAAACGGGTCTTCGTCATTCCTTCTTAAAAACCGATAGTTATTCCCTTCCCTGTCTTTTCCCCGCCGTCGTTTCCGAGAGAGAGAGAGATTCTTTTGTTGAGGCTGTTAAAGACGTCATCCTCCATACGGAGGGAGGGGGCTTTCCTCTCCCTATCTTTCCTCTTCCCCTGCCCTAGTCTTCCTTCTCCTATCCTCCACCTTCTTTTTCCTCTTCTCTTCCACCTCCTCCTCTTCCTCTTCCTCTTCCAAAACCCAGGCAGATGTTGAGGACGGAAGTCCTGCCAGACTTTCGGACTTCTTCAAGGAGACCTTTTCATGATACCTTAAGAGTCTTAAGTCCGTTTTTTTTTTTTTTTTTATTTATATAAAGGTTATTTTAAGGGAAGAAGTTACAAGAACAGGGGAGGAAGGGGGGGAGTCTTATTTTATGGTTGATGTCATGTGGGTTTTATCGTGAATCGTTGAAAGGATGTATGACAGGAATTTTTTTATTTTTTTTTGGGGGGGGCGAGTTTTATATCTATAGTTTTCAAGATATTTGTATATAATTATATTGTTTTCCTCTATATATATAATATATAGATCTATTTCTTCTTAATAATTGGATAAAGTGATACAAATAAATATATATATATATATATATATATATATATATATATGTGTGTGTGTGTGTGTGGTGTAGTGTATATATTATATAAATATGTATAAATAAACAACCAGTCTATATATATGTGTGTGTGTGTATTATATATATAATATGGCGCGTGTGTCCTTACCCATGTTACAGTAACAATCTTAACAAGATCTCTATCCTCCCCGTGACACGGAATTACATGTTATGAATTATAAGTCACGCTTTAGTGGGATAAACTTTTTTGGGGTTATTTGTCAAGCTGCCGTGTTATCTCTCTCTCTCCCTGCAGGAATGTTGAATTGGGCCACTGCTATTATGTGGAAAAACATTGTGATGATCAATATATTTCCTCCCTCATCGCAAATACAACATTTGGAGTAATATACTTAAAGCTTGGAGTACGAAATCAAATCAATCGGTGCCCCCCCCCCCCCCCCTCCCACAATCGTTCAGTATTGGCCAATTACCCTTTCCATCTCTCGCGTCGACTTCCCCCTCCCCCCCCTCTCTCTCTCTCTCTCTTTTTACATCCATTCGTTATTATTTGTCCCTCAGTCATAAATCTCTATTGAGTAAATCTACATATACGTTCCCCAGTTTTTCTTTTTTTTTAATTTGGGCGATAATTTCCAATCCATTCTCTTTTGTCTCCCGTCCGGGAGTTAATGAAAGCGTTTTTAAAAGTTCATTAGCGCTTATTGGCGGTGAAAGGTATGTACGTACTTGCGTATGTATGTATGCTCTCCGTACGTACGTGCATTGTGAATCCGAGGTCTTATATTGTATTAATGTACCCATGTTTCATTATTGTGTTGCAATGTATATTGTGTTGGTAACTTTTCATAAATGTTTTTTGTATTTGTTGCGGGTATATTATTGCGTATTTGGATTTGTGTATGTATGAAATTGTGTGTATATATTGTATTCCTTTTAGAGAATGTGTAGGTATTTCTGAAGATGGAACACACTGAAACTGCGTGTATTGAACCTGCGCATGTATGTATATCCCTCACCGTGAATGTATAAGTATGTATATCTGTACAGAAAAGTCATTTTGTACGTTGTAGCTTTTGTGTATGTATTGACGTCTGTATGAAAGTGTGCACATGTAAATAAGTGTGTATTACTTTTCATGAATGTCTACGTTTATATATCTATGCAGAAAAGTAATTGTAAATCGTATGTTTTGTCTGAAACTGTGTATTGAACTTGTGTATGTATATATGTATGAGTGCATGTGAGTGTATGCATGTATTCATATATGCATTTCTTTTTCGTCGGTGTGTAAGGTAGTATTTCTATACAGAAAAGTCGCTGCGCAGTGTGGATTTCGTCTGAAAATACACCTGCGTACGTATGTATGTATAAATATCTGAATGTATGTTTTATCGCGTGTACCACTTCTCTCTCTCTCTCTCTCTCTGCTTGCCCCTGCCAACTGGTTCCATCTTTAACCCCCTCCCCCCTCCCCGCGAGTCAGTTCCCTGTTGTGTTTGTGTATTCTCTCTTTGTTTACACTCTTGCTTCGGGTTTGTTTACTGGCAACTTGTGAAGGCTGAGCGAGAGAGAGAGAGAGTGGCAGAAAAGCTCTATTGTCGGGGAGAATAGTAAACATTTGCCAAGTAACTGCGGCAGCCAGGATTGAGGGGAGAAGGGGTAGAGGGGAGGGGGCAGAGAGAGACACACAGACCCTGCGGGGTCATGTTTTCTCGCCTAGGGGTCGATCCAGGTCAATCTTCAGCCCTTCCCCCTAAATTGACCCCACGTCTGTGTGCTTGTATGTGTGTGTGTGTGTGCGTCGCTAGCGAGAGCGACGGAGAGCAATCCCCATTCCGTCAGTCCCTGGGGACCCGAGGGCCACTACTACTACTAATCCCCATCCCCCCTCTTATACCAGCCAACACCTCGGACCGCAGTACTCCACGTGGAGTCGCCACACCACTTCCCATTGGTCCGATTCGGACCAATGGGAGGCCGCGGCGTGATCAGATAAGCCAATTACACGACGACGTATAGCGAGGTTTAGGTGGATGGCTTGGGAAGGGAGGGGATCTGGGTGTTGGGGGGGATGTTAGTAAAGGGGGTGGATAATCAATACATCTTTGTTGATGGGATTACGGCGGCGTGATTGGTGGGCGGCGGGCCAATGGGAGGGCGGGTTTGGATGACTCCACGTGGAGTGCGGGGCCGAGGTGTGATCTTGTGGTCGTCCGGAGCATGTAAAGGTTTGGACATTATTGTACCGTCGTCGGGCGGGGCGAATGTGTAGCTAAATTCTAGACAAGTACACACGTTTCAGTCCGCCAATTTTGCATATCATGCCTATAACTTCTTCAACAAGACGCACTGGTAGATACATATTTATACACACGGCTTTTTTTTCTTTATCTTTTTTTTTACACACTATATTCCTCGCAGCAGCGTGAGAGAGAGCGCTGTGTTTTTTAAATATGTATTTATTATTCTTTAACAAAGAGGCAGGGAAACCTTACGAATGCTTCTAATATATATAAATATACTGCAGTGTCAGTCAGGCTCTTATTATTTTTTACATTTTTCTTCAGTTCTGACGAAAATGAAATAGAAAAAAATACTAAAAAAAGATGGGAAAAATTAACGAAAAGAACGAGAAAGAGAAATAGCTACGAATATCTGAAAAAAATAGGTTATTCTGCTCTGAATCTTTTATATAAGTTGTTTTAATAAACTTAGAGAAGCAGTTGGTGGGAAAAAATAATCGACATTCTTCTCGTATATTCGGGAGGCTAACACCTCTCTCTCTCTCTCTCTCTTCTCTCTCTCTCTCTCTCTCTCTCTCGTCTCTCAATCTCTCATCTCTCTCCCACGGAGCCGTTATGGGGGCTAAGGAACAGGAGACGAGAGAGAGAGAGGCCGAGGACGGGGAGGAGGGAAAGAGAGAGAAAAAAAGAGAGAGGGAGAGGAGAGCCAATTACTGCAAGTAATTACATCTTTTTGTTCTTTTGCCCCCAAGTGCGTTAGACGTTGGGAGCCTCTCTCTCTCTCTCTCTCTCTCTCTCTCCGTCGAAATTACTGGAAAGGGGATTCTTCCAGTATCTTGGAGTTAATGGATTTGTACAAATGTTTACAAAATTGTGAGAATTTTCGTCGTTAAACCCATGTGCTTGATTGTCGTACTGAATATAATATATATATATTATGATTATATATATATATATATATATATATATATATATATATAGTATATATATATTGTATTAAACGATTCGGATTTATCTTTTCACGATAGACAAACGTTCTCTCTCTCTCTCTCTCTCTCTCTCTCTCTCTCCTCTCTCTCTCTCTCTTCTCGCCTCTTCCCTCTCTCTCTCCTTTGAATTTTAAAGAATTCATTCTCTCCACATATAATATATTGAGGAATTTGTCTCGCACATATTGAGGAATCTCTATCTCTCTCTTTTTACACAGGTACATTTTGGGGAATTCTCTTTCTCTCAATTAAAGAATTCATTCTCTCTCACACATATATATTGAGGAATTTGTCTCACAAATTGAGGAATCTCTTGGGGATTCTCTCTCTCTCTCTCTCTCTCTCTCTCTCTCTCATTTTGAAGAATTCATTCTCTCTCACATATTGAGGAATCCCTCTCTCTCTTTCTTACACAAGTAGATTTTGGGGAATTCTCTCTCTCTCAATATTAAAGAATTCATTCTCTCACACATTGGGGAATCTCTTTCGTATACAGGTACATTTTTGGGAATCTCTCTCTCTCTCTCTCTCTCTCTCTCTCTCTCTCTCTCTCTCTCTCTATTAACGTATGTTGGTCTGATGTTTTGGCCTGATCAATTTCCTTTGTTCATGATAAAATACAGTTCGATAACTTTTTTAACTTATTTTTTATTATTACCTTTACTTTGTAGTTCATTGGGTATTAAAAATAGCGTTGCCTGATATTAACATCCGTTCGTTTTGTTTCTCTCTATCTCTCTCTCTCTCTCTCTAGTTTACTCTTATAAGGAGTCCTGTATTAAATTCTTTCTCTATTTCTCTCTATAGTTTCCGAAAGGAATCTATTTGATATCATCTTTAGTACCATTGAGTCTACTTTTATTCATTCTCTCTCTCTCTCTCTCTCTCTCTCTCTCTCTCTCTAGTTTATTGAAGGAGTCCTGTATTAAATTCTCTCTCTCTTTCTCTCTCTATAGTTTCTGAAAGAATCTCTATTTGATATCATCTTTAGTATCATTGAGTCTACTCTCTCTCTCTCTCTCTCATTCTCTCTCTCTCTCTCTCTCTCTCTCTCGTTTATTTAAGGAATCCTGTATTAAATTATCTCTCTATTTCTCTCTATAGTTTCTGAAAAGAATCTCATTTTGATATTATCTTTAGTACCATTGAGTCTACTTTTATTCTCTCTCTCTCTCTCTCTCTCTCTCTCTCTCTAGATCTCAAAAGGCACACACAAACACTTACTCAAGGTACACCCCCCCCCCTCCCACAAAACACAGCCAGCCCATTTAGCCTGTATGTGTGTTGTGTGTATAAGACTGAACAGCTTGAAGGGAAGGTATAGTCTCACTCACCACCCTTAACTTCGCCTGAAGAGCAACTGTAAATCCTCCTCCCCTTCTCTCTCTCTCTCTCTCTCTCTCTCTCTCTCTCTCTCGCAGAATCCTGTCGAAATCAAAGCCTGTTATAGCCTTATACCAAAGCCCCCTTCTCGCCAAACGGTCGTACGAATGTCTGTGTACCATCGCTGTGTCAAGCCGCCGCTAAGCCTAGAGAGAAAGAGCGAGAGAGAGAGAGAGAGAGACAATAAGGCACAGAGCTTTCTGTATATTTGTTTTTCCTAAATTCCGTGCTAGCTCTCTCTCTCTCTCTCTCTCTCTCTCTCTCTCTCTCTCTCTCTCTCTCCGCGAAAACTCTTATCTATCTTTACGAAATTCCTCTCTCTATTCTATCATTCTTTTAGAGTTCGAAATGTTTAATCCCAGTGCCTCTGCGATTTATACGGAATCTCTCTCTCTCTCTCTCTCTCTCTCTCTCTGCCGCGAAATCTCTTAAGCCATCAAGAAGTAGGAGAGATCATCTTTCCCCCAGTGATATTAAAGCGCCTGTTTTGAGGGCATTAGATACCGTCTCTCATTAAGTCCCTAATCTGTTGGAGTGATCTTTCTTGTCCCTCTGCCTCCCCCCCCCCCCCTCCCCTTCTCTTCTCCCTTATCCCAGTCCTCCGCCACTGCCGCGTACCCTCATTCACACCCCTTTACGGGGGATGGGTCGGGGTTGTTCTAGATGGGGGGATTATGCAGGGCATACCCCCATCCCACCACTACCTCAAGTGCGCTAGCTACTCTGCGAGAATAATTATTAGCGAGTGGTGAAGTTGTACACTTCTTTTTATATATTTTTTTTATTTATTTTGTATTTAATCTTGTATATTTTTTGTCGTATATAGCGCGGTTTAGTTTAGTATTTTTCTTGTCGTTAATGCGCGCTCTTGTCTTCCTCTAATGTACATGATTCTTTATGGTTATTTTAAAAAGGAAAATGTAGTGAATGCGCTGATATTATATTTACATCTGTTTTTGCGTATTCAACTGCAAAACTTTTTAATGGATGGAGTTATTAAAATGAGTTGATTTGGTCTGCCTTATTTTTTTCTATGTAAACGAAGTTGATACTGAGCCACAATTATTATTATTATTATTATTATTATTATTATTATTATTATTATTATTATTATTATTTTAAAAAAATTATAAATGCTGAATGTAATCTTGACCTGGACCTGATATCCTGTTCTAATAAAATATTATTATTATTATTATTATTATTATTATTATTATTATTATTATTATTATTATTATGTGTTTGTCTCCATATAATGTGCACTATGGATTATTATTAATTGTATTTTCACTGGTATCGTTTATAAGGCTGTGATTGGTAATAGCCTAGGCTATTATTATTATTATTATTATTTTATTATTATTATTACTATTATTACTATTATTATTATATGTTTGTTTCCAGAGTATGCGCACTATTGATTGTTATGCATTGCATTTTCACTGGTATAATTTTATTAGGTTGTGATTGGTAATAAATAGCCGAGGCTATTATTATTATTATTATTATTATTATTATTATTATTATTATTATTATTATTATTATCATCATCTTCTGGTGGCAAAATTATAGTCTAGAATATTGTCAAATTGTCAATAAGAGAGGATTGCTTCTAATGCCACTTGGTTGTTGCTTGCACTACAATCACTGATAAGTATATATGGTTAATAAATTTTAGTCTTTTTCTTAAGGTTAAAATTTAATTTTTGCGTGCGCGCGCACACACGGCGTTTCGTACGCAATTCTGCAGTATTTATATACGTATATGATTGTGTAAGTGTACTAAGTACAGTTACTTATCCTCAGCCACCCGATTGTATTGTTCCAATGGAAAAGATTTAAGGTATATATATATATATATATATTGTTGTAACCTATTTGTATGATGAGGTTGTCAGCCATAGTACTCCTTTCTCTGGGCTGGCTACTACCAAAACCAGTCTACTGACCACCAATAGTATTTATTCCCTCATTTGGTCAACATAGCTGCGTTGATTTTTTTTTAAATGGATTTTGTCATCTACTGATAGCATTCATAAATTTATTTATTTCCTTTAACTAATTGCTTTCCATAAATGGGGGAGATGTACGTATAATAAAGCTGTTCACTTGGTATATGATTTTGCTGGAGACAATTAGAAAAAAACGGGGGTTTTTTCCTGTATACTATACAGTGTATAGTGTCCCCAAAGGGTGTTAACCCGGTATGTATACATATCCACTTTAGCGGCGTGTTTAGTACCACAAGGCCCTTGGGGATGCCCGTCAAAACACGTAAATATCATAGATTATGACCCCTAAGAAGTATTACAATAGTACTAGCTAACGACCCCCGAAAATCCTTAAAGGGGGGGAGGGGGTGGGGGGTCACTATTTAGGAAAGATTAAAAAAAAAAAACGAAGTTGAGATATCTTTTCTACCGTCCATCGTTGAATTGATAGCAGCGAAATTGTTCATCTCTGTCGTTGCAGATATTCCAAGCGATTTTTCGACTAACTGAGTCGATGTCCCCATTGGGAGATTACAAAAAATAATAATAAAAAAATAAATAAAAAACACACTGCGATACCTCTCGATAACGATGTTACAAGTCCGAATGGTGACAAGCCTTGATGTCGACGCGTGCAACCACAAGGCTATAGTCCTGACGTATACCACAAGGCTGTAGTCCTGAAGTACTACACATACACGCGTACACATACACAATGCAAAATAACACTTGTCAAGTTTGACTGTCGTACCTGGGTATGTGATATCGATATCGAGTCGATAGGTGCATAGACAGTCTGGATGTCAAAATTAATAATAATAATAATAATAATAATAATAATAATAATAATAATAATAATAATAAGTCTTGTTGAAAAGGATTGCTGCATCAGCTCCATTAATACGACTACACCGGATTTGACGATCCCCTTTGGCACGTTGCTTGCCAGTTTCAGCAACATTGAGAAATCCTTAATAAGGAAAATAGAGAAGACTCTATACAGAATTAATGGAGCTGATTTAGCAATCTTTTTCAACAAGACTTGTTTAAAAGAGGGTCTACTCCCAAGAAATAATAATAATAATAATAATAATAATAATAATAATAATAATATATTTTTTTTTTAAATATTGGGAGAATTTACAGAATTGGTTTTATACAAAATTCTCTCAATTCTTCTCATTTTTTGTTTTTCTGACAATTTTTGTACAAATTCAATTCTGTACATTTTGCTATCATTTTCAATAAAACATGTTTGATAGAAGGTCTGTTTCCAGCATATAATAATAATAATAATAATAATAATAATAATAATAATAATAATAATATAATAATAATCAAAAGGAGAAAGAGTGCAGAACTGAGAGAGAGAGAGAGAGAGAGAGAGAGAGAGAGAGAGAGTAAGATCTAACGATCTAACAAGTGTACTAGCTTTTGAAGTCGACACAAAAAAAACACACTCCGATAAAGCGAGCGAGAAACTAAAAAGAAACAGCGAGAAAGAGAGTGACTAAGCAAACTCTCCCCCACCCCCCTCCCTTTTTTCAAATGTCCGCAGAGAGAGAGAGAGAGAGAAAACGAGTAAAAAAAAAAAACTCGTATATTTAACAACCGTGTTTACACAGCAAACAGAACAGAAAGCAAATGCAATTTGCCGAGCAAAGATATTTTTCCATTTTTATTTTTTTCCCTCCATTAATTTCTATAAATATTCTATCCGTTTTTGAGTCCAGTTGTTGTGGGGGGGGGGGGGGAATGGGGGGAAGGGGGTTTTTAAGTTTTAGGGGGGAAGGGCTGAAATTTGTTCATGCAAGCGATGTCCTTTGTTCACTTGACCCGTAAAAGTCTGTGATGGATAATCGCTAGGAAAATTCATATATATATATATTATATATATATATATATATATATATATATATAATATATATATGCTTACATATATATCTACAGGGTGTTCATAAAGTCCCAGTACCATTCTGCGCAACAAATACTTGTAATGGTACTGGGACTTTATGGACACTTATATATATATACGTATATATATATATATATATATATATATATATATATATATATATATATATACAGCGAAAAAGTTTCTTTCTCCTGACTAAATCCCCCTACCCCTCTCCCCCACCCCTCCCCCTTACTCCCTCCCCTCACCCCCAAAGTCGTTATTTGCCGAATATTAAACAAACCGGTCTCATAATTATCACAAAAACGAATTATTATTATAATCTGATCCGTCATTAGGTGAGCTAATTAAGTCCATAATGACGTCGACATTATATTGGGTTAAATAATTTGTCTTCTCATTGTCACATTCGGGACATCATTGTAATCACCATTCATCATCATCTTCATCATCATCATCATAATGAAGGGTCATTGCAGAATTTCATCTGTTTGAGGGATTTTTTTTATATCATTATTCGTTATGGTGACTGATTTTAAATGTGAAGGTAATTTCTTATTATTGTTATTATTATGATCATCATTGACTTCAACAAGTTTTTTCATTGAAAGGATTTTCTCTCTCTCTCTCTCTCTCTCTCTCTCTCTCTCTCTCTCTCTCTCTCTCTCTCTGGCTGATACCTATTTTTATTATCATCTCGAATTTCTCAATGGAGATATTCTCTCTCTCTCTCTCTCTCTCTCTCTGGTTGATAACTATTCTTATCATCTCGAATTTCTCAATGGAGATATCCTCTCTCTCTCTCTCTCTCTGAAATACCTCAGGCTCTGAACTACTCTAAATCTATTTTAGTTTCCATAGACAGGAGCGCTCTCTCTCTCTCTCTCTCTCTCTCTCTCTCTCTCTCTCAGCTTGTGTTCGGTGTCATCGATTCATCTTTGAAGTGGAACTCCTGACACTTGTTGTTAAAGTGCACTTTTGTATTGCTCTCTCAGTTTTCAAGGCATTCTATAGCGGTGGTAAACGCCACATGTTTCTCCATTGGGTGGAAGAGTCTCTCTCTCTCTCTCTCTCTCTCTCTCTCTCTCTCAGGTTGATATCTGTTATTATTCATTTCTCTATTTTGAGAGAAATATTATTATTCTCTCTCTCTCTCTCTCATTATTATTATTATTATTATGAGACCTTATCAAAGGAGAACCAGTTAGTCTATTTTGCTACCTATCCTCCTCCTCCTCCTCCTCTTCTTCTTTATTTCTTCTCCTTCTTCTTCTTCTTCAAAATCGCATCTCAGGAGAGCTTGTCTGGTGGTGTAATTGCCCGTGCGGTTAAATGCCATCTGGCTTTCGTTGACAATTAGAAAAAGTAAGAAAAAAAAATAAAAAAGAAAAAAAATTAAAAAGAAAAAAAATTTGTGACCTCAATACCTAAGAAATTTTTTTGATATTTTTCTGTGCGTTTTTTAAATTTTTTTTCTCTTTTTTTGCGTTTTGCAATTCTATCTATTAGTATAACCATTATTATAATTGGTTCTAAGTGCTATTATGTCTTGCAGATCACCTGTGTCTATGATTCAGGAATAGTCTTTTAAATTTTTTTTATGAAAGGATATATATTTATTATTATTATTATTATTATTATTATTATTATTATTATTATTATTATTATTATGAAAAGGGTGTTTTTTCCCTTTCATTCTCAGATTTTTTTATGAGAAAAAGAGCTTCAACCATCTCATCCATTTAAATTATTTTTTTTTGCCTAATTTTCTTTTTAAAATTTTAACTCTCTTACCCTTTCACACTGACGGGCTCATCTGTGAGCAAGAGCCCGTGCTGGCATAAGGCCAAACCCAATCTAGAGCAATAATAACAGCATTCCCAAGGGTTCCTACCCCTTATAAAAAAGTTTTTATTTTTTATTCCAAAACCCCCTCCTCGTCCATAGCACTTTCACACTCGAAGGCTCTCTCTGAAGCAAGAGGCCGTGCTGGCATAAGGCCAACATCTAAACTAAAATAACAACAGTAACAAAAATATCCCAACCTCTCCCACCCTTATATGAAAGATATCTTAATGTTTTTTCTCTTTATTCTACGAGCAAGAGCCCGTGCTGGCATTTTTTAATTCTCTCTTTTATTTAAAAGAATACAATTTAAAGTTCATCTTACAATTCAATACATTTACAATATATTTAATTTATGCACGAAATCAACAAATATAGTCATATTTTTTATAGAATAAAGGGCAAAACCTAAAATAAAATTAAAGCAACATCTTCAATATTGCTACGAGCAAGAGCCCGTGTTGTCTATAAGGTTAAGACCTAAGCTTTAAAAAAAGAATCATCAAGCCCTCCCACGACGTCGAAGGAGGGAGGGAGGGAGGGAGGGAGGGAACAAGATAGGATTCGTTTCGCCAAGACGTCCCTGATAATGGTTTGATTTTGGTTGGAGTCCCTTCAGGCCAGCGGCGGCCCTTGGAGAAGGAGGAGGAGGAGGAGGAGGAGGAGATTGGGCGTGGGTAGGGTCTGGGGATGGGTCCTGCATAGGATATGACATGGCGACGGAACAGCTCCTAATTACAGGGCTCCCGCGCGAAGGTTACCGAATCTTAACTCACTCCTGCCGTTGGAACCAGAATATCATCATCTCTTTCCTGCGATACAGGAGTTACAGGAGATAAAACAGATAGCATCTCTATTCTCCCTCAGGTGTGAGATTCAATCTCGGCGTCTCTGTAAATGGCGTTGATTTATGATGACCTTACAAACGTAATGCTTGTTGTTGTAAGTGAGTTTGTTATATAATACAAGCGCTGATGGCTTGTGCTCCTTGACAGTGTGTTAAAGTGTATACTAGTACGTAATCAAATGTACTACATAATCCAGCAGGTGAACTTCAGATTTTTAGCAGTTTTTAGCTTTCTGTGACACTCGAGATTGCTTTTTTATCAGTCCGTCCGCCCTCAGATCTCAAAAACTGCTGAGGCTAGAGGGCCGCAAATTGCCATGTTGATCATCCACCCTCCAGTCATCAGACATACCGAATTGCAGCCCTCTAGCCTCAGGAGATGTGATTTTATTTAAGGTTAAAGTTTAGCCATAATAATGCGTCTGACAACCGTCTATTGGACAGGCCACCACCGGGCGTTGGTTAAAGTTTCATGGGCCGAGGCTCATATAGCATTATACCGAGACCACCGAAAGATAGATTTAATTTCGACATCCTTCATTATACGTTGTAGAGAGTACTCGATAAACTTCGGACCATTTTTTACTTATTTATATTAGTTTTTTTACTGTTTCATTTTTATTGTTTTTTTAATCATATGAGCATCCAATCCATATATTACTATTATTATTATTATATTATATTTGATGTATCTCCGACGTCTTCACCAAAAAAAATATTTTTTAATGTCGACACGAAAAATATTATTAACGTAAAGTCTTACACCCATTAATTAGGTCTTATTGTAACCCATTTCGACACTGCTTAATTTTGACTTTAGTCGTCCTCCTCTCTCTCTCTCTCTCTCTCTTCTCTCTCTCTCTCTCTCTCTCTCCCCTTGTAAAACCCTCACAGCCGAGTAATGCCTAGGTAATACCCCACGGGTGGCCAATATCAGCTGATCTTGGTAATCGTGGCCGATTCTCTCTCTCTCTCTCTCTCTCTCTCTCTCTCTCTGAAACCAACCCACGGGCAACGAGGGAAGGAGGAGGTGGGTTTTTGAAAGGGGGCGGGGTGGGGAGGGGGGCGATGGCGGGGGCGGGGGGAGAGCTTTTCAGAGAACATTCTTAAGAAGGGCGTGTAAGAAGGGACTGACTGTAAAGTGCTTGAAGCCAAAAAGGATTTAGCAAAAGGAAGGAGGGCCTTTTGAAGGATGGAGCTTGAAAGGATTTGGGATCTACTATATATATATATATATATATATATTATATATATATATATATATATATATATATATATATGTGTGTGTGTGTGTGTGTGTGTGTGTGTGTGTGTATGTGTATATGATTTATATATATATGTATATATATATATATATATATATATATATATATATATATAAATATGATATTGGTCGGTCCAAGGACTCTATAGATAGATTGATGGATAGATGGATAGATAGTTAGTTGGTTAGTCTACTATAGGGTTAGGCAGAGAGAGAGAGAGAGAGAGAGAGAGAGAGAGAGGGAGGTATATGAGCCGGTTTACAATAACAATGGCAGAATCGCTCGGAAGAGTATTTTGGGATAGGGGCGGAAATCCCATTTCAGCGATGGGATTTTCGATCTTAGCGTCGAGGGAGCGAAACGATGGAAAGATTGGTAGTTGAATAATCCTGCTCTCTCTCTCTCTCTCTCTCTCTCTCTCTCCTCTCTCATTTTTATTTCCCATAGGACCATGAATGGATATCCGAGTGGTATTTGTTAAAATAAAAGAAGGTTTTACTCAAATTGAATTATATTTCTTCCTCAACTGTGATATATTTCATTCCCGTAATGATTAAGCAGAACATTTGGAAATGGAATTATTTTTAGCTGATTACACGGAATATATTATATATAATTCCTTCTATTGATAAGCTTTGATAGCTCCTCATGCTCCTGTTTTCCCTGTTAAAGTAAAATGATTTAAACTGGGTAATACAGATTTCACTCTTGTCTTTCTTTACTCATTTAAGCACCAGTTTAAACGAATGTCTCAATGGTGGTTTTGGGCGAATTTCTTAGTGTTGGGTTCTCTGTATCGTGGAAAAGTACCAGGGTGTCCATAAAGTCCCAGTACCATTACAAGCAATAAATATTCGTAATGGCACTGGGACTTTATGGACACCCTGTATATCATGAAAAAGTATAGAAGTCTTCCAGTGAAATAGGATATCTTTATTTCACTCAAATTATCGACCATCCTATGAGGCATGCCCCCCCCCCCCCCCCCCCCCCCGCATTGGCCAACAGTCATCATTCCAATCAACAGGTGTCAAAGGTGAGGCGCAAACAAGTTTGGGGGACGTGTGGGGGGGGGGGGGGGAATTGATTGTTGGCGCACCTGTAAATAGCGTGAGGTGACCCTCCCCCCCCCCCTCCCCCCCCCCACCCCCTTTTGATAAGAACGTTGGTTTGACCTCCTGTAAATAAACGATGAAAGGAAATGGAAAAAATAAAGATTGTATGATAAGGAGTTTGTTTACGTAATTGTGGAAGATTTCCTTAAGTTCGGTATTGAAGCGATTCAAGTAACCGTTGTTTATGGTTGTTTGTTTTGGTTGTTTGTGTTTAGCTAATTCATGATTTAATATTGATTGATTTATTTTTATTTTTATTATTTCTCTTTTCCCTTTTTTTCATTTTTAACGATTTATATTGATTTTTTTTTTTATTTACCCTTTTTTCTTCATTTTTAGACTTTCCGATTTTTTTAAAGACTCCATAAAAGGTTTTGTATAATATGAATGATAATATCAATAATAGTAATTATTATTTTCTCTTCCCGTTTATTTAATTTTGAGGCGTTCTGATTTTTGAAAGATTCCATAAAAAAAATTATGCTTTTTAGACTTTATATTGTTTTTTGACCCTGAGAGAGAGAGAGAGAGAGAGAGAGAGAGAGAGAGAGAGAGAGACATTCACTACGTACGTATGATTTCAAATAAACAGGTAAAATTGATGTCTATCGAATTTACTATACATGAGTAGACATTAATTGTCAAATCACCTTTCAATAATATTTTTTCGCCCTATGGGAGTCATGGATGACGTCATCGAAAAAACATGCATTTTTTTTATTGTCATAATCTATTACGATAACCAAAAGCAAGCAGTGACACAGACCTGTTACTTTGGAATTGGTGGTGCAAAGGTCACTTGGGGTCGCTGTGATGACCAGTAGCAATATTTTGATCTTGGGTCATCTGGTGTAGGAAGGTCGAGAACTATTATAGGTACTATTTTGTCGTAACTAGCTACCATTACTAGTCTACTCCTGCTTGATTATAGGTAGAGAGAGAGAGAGAGAGAGAGAGAGAGATTAAGTGGATAACAGTTTTTTTTTTTCAGTTTAAACTGGTGTGTTGGAAATTTTAGCGCAATATTGATTGGAAAAGAATTATTGAAGGTTATTGAAGATTATTGCTTTTCAAGTATACTGACTCAAACATGGATATATAATATATATTATTATATATAGTATATATATATATATAATATATATACTTATATATATATATATATATAGGTATATATATATATATCCACCATCAACTTCACCCCAACGGCAAGTGAGCAATGAGTAACACTTTCCGTTTAGAGAGAGAGAGAGAGAGAGAGAGAGATCGCATGCGACCAGGCTAAACACGACGTCAAACTTTTATTGTAATTCCTGTAATCGTCGTATCAATATAGACCTTGAGTAAGACCTTCCGTGCCATCGAATCGCCCTGCTTATGAATTACTGTTATATGATATGATATATATATATCATTTAGGGGAAGTAGCTTATTAATGAAAAGTCAGGTAAACAAATAAACGCTCGTTTGAGAGAGAGAGAGAGAGAGAGAGAGAGAGAGAGAGAGAGAGAGAGAGAGAGAGATTCCATTTGAATGTCAGATGAGATACAGAGCGTGAGATTGCGGTAAAATATGTGATATATATTTCCGTTTAGGACCTACTTGAGAGAGAGAGAGAGAGAGAGAGAGAGAGAACGGAAGATTATTCTTGGCCTTGAGCTGAAATAAAGAATGATTATTATTATTATTTTTTTTTTTTTGTTATTATTATTATTATTATTAGTCCTGTTTAACTCCTGGACACCAAGAATAGCTAAACAGATTTGAAAAGGTTCCAAGTTCATCTTTCGATGGAATAAGTAATTATTGACATCACAGCAAAATTCATACATACATACATACATGTGATGTTGACAAGCGTGGAAATGTATGCGGGAAATGAATACATTTATGTGGACACCGAATACATTAACATGTCAGTGAATAACGTTGTGGTAAGTGAGTGAATTTATGTGGGAAAATGAGTGAATTTATGTGGAAAATGAGTGAATTTATGGGGGAAATTAGTTAATTTAGTGGAAAAAGAGTGAATTTATGTGGAATAGAGTGAATTTAGTGGAAAATGAGTGAATTTATGTGGAAAATGAATAAATTAACTTAGAAATGAATAAAGGGAGAAGACTTCAGTGTGAATAATAATAATAATAATAATAATAATTAATAATAATAATAATAATAATAATAATAATAAAAATAATAGAATAATAGATTATTTTTCAGCTCAAGGCTATTTACAAAAAAGGTAATGAGAGTAATAACATTGATAATGATAGTAGAAAGTATGATAATGATGATGATAACGGATAGTGACCTCGAAAAGGAGAGTTGATGATCACAGCAGAGAAAGCAACAATGTAGAATGAATGAGCATATATCATCGATTGATTGATCGATTAGCAGTCAACCGTTGTGATTGAATCTGGCGTTACAGTTGTGGCATGTCATCGACGTCGTGACTGTCAATCAGTCGTAGTCTCTCTCTCTCTCTCTCTCTCTCTCTCTCTCTCTCGTTTTAAAAATATCCCCAGAGTAGGTATTCGCTGTTTTCTTTTCATCTTTCCCCTCCCCCTCTCCCTCCCTCTCCCCCTTCCCCTTTCTTCTCTGGCTCCTATCTCCTCTTCTCCCTCGTCCGTACCTTTTTTTTTTTATTCTTTTGCTTTTTATCATTTCTCTGATTTTTATCCTGCATTTTCTGTTTTTATTTTATTTTTCTGTTTTATGCTTACATTTTATTTTAGTTTTCCATTTTACCTTCATCTCTCTCTTCTCTCTTCATCGTTTTCATCGTCTTTTATCATCATTAGTCCCCACATCTTATTTTCTTAATTTTTTTTTATCTTATTTTTATTCTTTTAATTCTCCATTCTTCCATTTTATCGTCGTCATTATCACACTCCTCTTTGCTCCACCTTACTGTCGTCTTTTCATCTTCCTCCTCCTCCTCCTCCTCCTCTTCCTCTTCCTCTCACCTGCCTCATCCAGTCTCCCACGCGTCATTCATTATCTTTCTCATTCACTGTCTCTATCATTCATTATCCCAGAGCAAATAACACTATGTTTAATGGGCCGTAAACGCTCTTGCAGACTAATGTATAATTATTCTACTTGACACTGTGGTTCAATCACTGTTTTATTGGCTTCTTTTTCTCTGAGAGAGAGAGAGAGAGAGAGAGAGAGAGAGAGAGAGAGAGAGAGAGAGAGAGAGAGAGATTTTCATAAAATTAAAGCAAGACTTGAAAAACAGATATTTTGTAGTAATAGAGGTTGAAATAAATACCTGTTTACTATAGGAGAGAGAGAGAGAGAGAGATATGTATCTAACAAGAATGAAAAGGAACTTAACGTAATGAAATCTTTATTGGAATTATTACATTTGACGTATGACTGAAAGGAGAGAGAGAGAGAGAGAGAGAGAGAGAGAGAGAGAGATTTGGACAGCTCATTCAGGGGGAAAGATAAGCTGTTTTATGCAATCTTAAGTCAAGGTATTGCAGATTGGATCGAATGAAATATCTGGCAGGTGTGTTGGTATATATATATACATACATACATACATATATATATATATATATATATATATATATATATATATATATATATATATGTGTGTGTGTGTGTGTGTGTGTGTGTGTGTGTAACCCAACCCACCAAAAACCCAATTATAACTCTAAGAACTTCAATGAGATCATTACTCACCCAGCCAAGATAGACCCCATTCATCAGATACATATCAGCCTTGCCTCTCTCTCTCTCTCTCTCTCTCTCTCTCTCTCTCTCTCTCTCTCTCTCTCTCTCTCTCTCTCTCTCTCTGAGAGTCAGGTTGTTGTTGGAGGCTCTGTCAGTTGGTTTTGTAAGAGCGTGTGTACAATATGTCAGGGGTATTTTTTAACACAGTGGCCCACTGTTCTTGGAGAGAGAGAGAGAGAGAGAGAGAGAGGAAGGGAGAGAGAGGGAGACTGTCCACCGAATAAAGGCGAGAGAGAAAGAGATATTTTGTAGTTATAGAAGATGACAGAAATATATCTTCCGGTATATTTTGCATCTTCCAATCTTGGATGGTCTGGGATGCAGTTTAGATATTTGTCGAGCTTATTCTTAAACACATCTACGCTCACTCCTGATATATTCCTCAGATGAGCTGGCAACGCATTGAATAGACGCTGCATTATCGATGCTGGTGCGTAGTGGATTAATGTCCTGTGTGCTTTCCTTATTTTTCCTGGTATAGTTTTGGGCACTATTAATCTACCTCTGCTTGCTCTTTCTGATATTTTTAGTTCCATGATATTTTCTGCTATTCCTTCTATCTGTTTCCATGCCTGAATTATCATGTAGCGTTTCTCTTCTCTTTCTAGACTATATAATTTTAAGAATTGTAGTCTTTCCAGTAGTCAAGGTCTTTAACTTCTTCTATTCTAGCTGTAAAGGACCTTTGTACACTCTCTATTTGTGCAATAATATCCTTTTGATAGTGTGGGTACCATATCATATTGCAATATTCAAGTATACTACGAACATATGTTTTATAAAGCATAATCATGTGTTCAGCTTTTCTTGTTTTGAAGTGCCGTAACAACATTCCCATTTTTGCTTTACATTTTGCCAACAGAGTTGCTATTTGATCATTGCATAACATGTTCCTATTCATCATCACACCAAGGTCTTTAACTGCTTCCTTATTTTGTGATTGTCTCATTATTAGGTCCCTTATATGCATATAGCTTTCTTTCTCTGTCTCCATAATTTATTGATTCAAATTTATCAGAGTTAAATACCATCCTATTTACCTCTGCCCAATCATACTTTGTTAAGGTCTCTTTGTAGAGCGTTCCTATCTTCATCACAAGTAATTTCTCTACTTATTCTTGTGTCATCTGGCGAAACTACTCACTACCGAATCCTTAACATTATTGTCTATGTCTTCAATCATAATAACAAACAGTATTGCAGCTAACACCGTACCTTGCGGCACACCGGATATTACCTTGGCTTCATCCGATTTCTCGTCGTTTGCAATAACTATCTGTTTTCTGTTGTGTAAAAATTCTTTTAACCATCTTCCTACTTTATCCACGATATTGTGTTTTCTAATTTTCTTCGCTAATATATTATGGTCTACTTTATCAAAAGCTTTTGCAAAGTCTAAATAAACCACATCTGTTTCATTTCCGCTTTTCATATTTTTGAATATGTTCTCCCGGTGGACTAACAGTTGGGTTTGTGTACTTTTTCCGGGTACGAAACCATGTTGTCCTTTATTAAACAAATTATTTTTTATTAAATGTTTCATAATATTTTTCTTCATTACCCTTTCATACACTTTCATAATATGTGATGTTAGACTCACAGGCCTATAATTACTTGCCTCTAGTCTTGATCCACTTTTGAAAGTAGGGGTAATATATGCTAATTTGTGCTCATCATAAATCTTGCCTGTATCTACACTTTGTCTTAATAATATTGCAAGTGGCTTTGCGATAGAATGAACTACTTTCTTTAACAAAATAGCAGGAATTCCATCAGGCCCTGCAGCAGCTCCATTTTTAATTTCATTAATAGCCTGCACAATATCAGCTTCATTAATATCTATGTCAGCTAAATATTCACTATTTTCATCCCTTACTTCTATATCATTATCTTCATTATCTATTCTAGGGGTGAATTCTCTCTTATATCGTTCTGCCAGTATGTTGCAAATTTCCTTTTTTTCATTCGTTAATCTCCCATCAATTCTTAGAGGGCCTATTTCTATTCTTCTTTTATTCATCTTCTTCGCATATGAGTATAATAGTTTGGGATTTTGCTTGATATTTAATAGGGTTTTTTCTTCCAAGTCCCGTTTTTCATTTTCTTTTGATTGTATAATCTTTTGTTCTGCATTTTCTATCTTACTTTTTAGTTCTATAACTTTCCATGCATTTTTTTTTTTTGCTAGTACCTTTTTCCACTTTCTGATTTTCTGGAACAAGATCCTTCTGTCTCTTGTTATGCATGACTGATGTTTACTTTTCTTCTTCGGTATATATTTATCCACTATTTTCTCTAATATTTTATATAATATCTCCGTATTTACCTTTATGTCATCACTTACGAAAATATTATCCCAATCTTTGTTTAATTCTTCATTTATTTCTGACCATTTATATTTTTACTGTGAAGTTGTATTTTCCATATCCTTCCCACTTTTTCATTTCTTGCTTATCTCTGTTTTCACTTGCTTTGGAATGGACTGTTAATTCTATGACATTATGGTCTGAAATACTCGCATTATAAACTATTATTTCTTTAACATAATTCATCTCGTTCACAAATACTAGGTCTAAAGTATTTTCCTTTCTTGTTGGCAGGTGATTTATTTGTTTGAATGTTGTTTATTCTAGTAGCATATCTAATAGCTTTTCGAATTGCCTCTTATCTTCTGCACTACTATTACTCTCTTTTTTATATGTATAAGTACATCCACAATCTCTATTCGTTCTTTCCCAGTCTACGAAAGGAAGTTGAAGTCTCCAGATAGGAGAATAGTCCAGTCCTTGTGATTTCTACATATATCATCCAATTTTTCTATTATTAAGTCAGAGAGAGAGAGAGAGAGAGAGAGAGAGAGGTTTATTTTGGTGAGACTGTTTAAAATTTATCCACGACTGAAACAGCGGAGTTATTTTCCCTGAGAGCTGCTGGTGACTGATAGTTTAATTCACACGGTGAAACCAGCCGAAGGCTGTTTATTTTCTTCCGAGAGAGAGAGAGAGAGAGAGAGAGAGAGAGGTGTGTGTTATAAACATATTTGCATAATGCAACCACTGTTGAAGGTGAATGTTTGGACTGAACTAAACTGTGTGATCTCTGAACCTCACCGCCCTTCGTATATATTATTGTACTTGTTTATATATATATATATATATATATATATATAATATATATATATATATATATATATATATATATATATATATATATATATATATATATATATATATATATATATATATATATATATATATATATAATAATATATATATATATATATATATATATATATATATAGAGAGAGAGAGAGAGAGAGAGAGAGAGAGAGAGAGAGAGAGAGAGAGAGAGATAGGGTACGGAAATTCCGTTCCAGAGGAAGATAAGAAGTAACAATATATAACAACAAAAAGTATAACACCGATACATCCAGCGAGGAGTTATAACCTTGTTGTTGCTGCTTTTGATTAAGCTGGCCTTATGCCAGCACGGGCTCTTGCTCACCGAGCAGCTCGTACTTGTCATAACATAAGCACCGATGCTGCTAAAAAAAAAAAAAAATAGATAAACTGCGGACGCCAACAGCAAAAAAAAAAAAAACCGTGTGCGGAGTCGAGTTTGATTTTACGGGCTACTCTATGAGCAAGAGCCCGTGCTGGCATAAGGCCAGCTTAGTCAAATAACAACGACGTCGAGTCGATTGGGAACGCAATGGAAGCTTTGCGAGAGAGACCTTACAGACCTTACAGACCTTACAGTTCGTTCGGTTGCCCCAGGTCCCTCAGTGTGAGGCGCCTCTAATGTCTACCAGAGAGTTGCTAGTACATCTTCCGGTATATTTTGCATCTTCCAATCTTGGATGGTCTGGGATGCAGTTTAGATATTTGTCGAGCTTATTCTTAAACACATCTACGCTCACTCCTGATATATTCCTCAGATGAGCTGGCAACGCATTGAATAGACGCTGCATTATCGATGCTGCGTGCGTAGTGGATTAATGTTCTGTGTGCTTTCCTTATTTTTCCTGGTATAGTTTTGGGCACTATTAATCTACCTCTGCTTGCTCTTTCTGATATTTTTAGTTCCATGATATTTTCTGTTATTCCTTCTATCTGTTTCCATGCCTGAATTATCATGTAGCGTTTCTTCTTCCTCCTTCTAGACTATATAATTTTAAGGATTGTAGTCTTTCCCAGTAGTCTAGGTCCTTAACTTCTTCTATTCTAGCTGTAAAGGACCTTTGTACACTCTCTATTTGTGCAATATCCTTTTGATAGTGTGGGTACCATATCATATTGCAATATTCAAGTGGACTACGAACATATGTTTTATAAAGCATAATCATGTGTTCAGCTTTTCTTGTTTTGAAGTGCCGTAACAACATTCCCATTTTTGCTTTACATTTTGCCAACAGAATGGCTATTTGATCATTGCATAACATGTTCCTATTCATCATCACACCAAGGTCTTTAACTGCTTCCTTATTTGTGATTGTCTCATTATTAGGTCCCCTATATGCATATAGCTTTCCTTCTCTGTCTCCATAATTTATTGATTCAAATTTATCAGAGTTAAATACCATCCTATTTACCTCTGCCCAATCATATACTTTGTTAAGGTCTCTTTGTAGAGCGTTCCTATCTTCATCACAAGTAATTTCTCTACTTATTCTTGTGTCATCAGCGAAACTACTCACTACCGAATCCTTAACATTACTGTCTATGTCTTCAATCATAATAACAAACAATATTGCAGCTAGCACCGTACCTTGTGGCACACCGGATATTACCTTGGTTTCATCCGATTTCTCATCGTTTGCAATAACTATCTGTTTTCTGTTGTGTAAAAATTCTTTTAACCATCTTCCTACTTTATCTACGATATTGTGTTTTCTAATTTTCTTTGCTAATATATTATGGTCTACTTTGTCAAAAGCTTTTTTGCAAAGTCTAGATAAACCACATCTGTTTCATTTCCGCTTTTCATATTTTTGAATATGTTCTCACGGTGGACTAACAGTTGGGTTTCTGTACTTTTTCCGGGTACGAAACCGTGTTGTCCTATATTAAACAAATTATTTTTTATTAAATGTTTCATAATATTTTTCTTCATTACCCTTTCATACACTTTCATAATATGTGATGTTAGACTCACAGGGCTATAATTACTTGCCTCTAGTCTTGATCCATTTTTGAAAGTAGGGGTGATATATGCTAATTTGTGCTCATCATAAATCTTGCCTGTATCTACACTTTGTCTTAATAATATTGCAAGTGGCTTTGCGATAGAATGAACTACTTTCTTTAACAAAATAGCAGGGACTCCATCCGGCCCTGCAGCAGCTCCATTTTTAATTTCATTAATTGCCTGCACAATATCAGCTTCATTAATTTCTATGTCAGCTAAATATTCACTATTTTCATCCCTTACTTCTATATCATTATCTTCATTATCTATTCTAGGGGTGAATTCTCTCTTATATCGTTCTGCCAGTATGTTGCAAATTTCCTTTTTTTCATTCGTTAATCTCCCTTCAATTCTCAGAGGGCCTATTTCTATTCTTCTTTTATTCATCTTCTTCGCATATGAGTATAATAGTTTGGGGTTTTGCTTGATATTTAATAGGGTTTTTTCTTCCAAGTCCCGTTTTTCATTTTCTTTTGATTGTATAATCTTTTGTTCTGCATTTTCTATCTTACTTTTTAGTTCTATAACTTTCCATGCATTTTTTTCTTTTGCAAGACCTTTTTTCCACTTTCTGATTTTCTGGAACAAGATCCTTCTGTCTCTTGGTATGCATGAATGATGTTTACTTTTCTTCTTCGGTTATATATTTATCCACTATTTTCTCCAATATTTATATAATATCTCCGTATCTACCCTTATGTCATCACTTACGAAAATGTTATCCCCAATCTTTGTTTAATTCTTCATTAATTTCTGACCATTTTATATTTTTACTGTAGAAGTTGTATTTTCCATATCCTTCCCACTTTTTCATTTCTTGCTTATCTCTATTTTCAGTTGCTTTGGAATGAACTGTTAATTCTATGACATTATGATCTGAAATACTCGCATTATAAACTATTATTTCTTTAACATAATTCATCTCGTTCACAAATACTAGGACTAAAGTATTTTCCTTTCTTGTTGGCAGGTGATTTATTTGTTGAATGTTGTATTCTAGTAGCATATCTAATAGCTTTTCAAATTGCCTCTTATCTTCTGCACTACTATTACTCTCTTTTTATATGTATAAGTACAACAGTCTCCTATTCGTTTCTTTCCATTCTACGAAAGGAAAGTTGAAGTCACCAGATAGGAGAATAGTCCAGATCCTTGTCCTTGTGATTTCTACATATATCATCCAATTTTTTTCAATTATTAAGTCAAACTCTTTAGTATTAGGAGGTCTATATATTACTATGTTCATCAATTTTTTCAGATTCAAATTCTACCGCTATTAGTTCACATTCTGAGTTACTATATTTCTCATATATTTTTACTTGTTTTTTGTCTTTCCCATATATTGCGGTTCCCCCTTGATTCCTATTTTTCTATCTGATCTATAAGTTTGGAACCCTTTTATTTGATCATCATTCCCAGTCTCTTGGGAATACCAGGTTTCACTTATATTCATTATATCTATTTTCTTTTCATTTTGGGTTAGTCTTCTAAGTACTCTATTTTGTTTTTTCTTTTTGAGTTACTCGTAACTAAACCCTGCGCATTCATCACTATGATGGTTTGCGTGTTTTCTCCTTCATTTAATATTGGTAGTAATAAGGATTTTCCATGTCTTTTTTTTCTTCCTGTTCTGGTATGTTGTTCTTTTTTTCATTTCCAGAAATTCTGACATTAAAAAATCCAACTTTCCATAATATTTGATCTTCCTTCATCATAATTATTCATTTTGTGTCTGAATCTGCAATTTTCTCTGTTTCTGCAATATCCTCTTGCATAATAAATACAGTTATTATCTCTTGAGTAGAATTTCGGAGCTGATGCTTTGAAATTTTTTGCTGACACCTCTGCATATCTCATTGGTGGTTTGCTTTTCTCTTTTACCTGATATTCTTGATTTCTCTTCTTTATTTGTTTCTTTCTTATTTTGGATTTTATTACTTGGTTGGTTATTTATTTGATTATGATTCATGGCTACAGGGTGCATATATTTGCATTTTTTGTCGAACTTACATCCTTTTCCTTCTTTTAGGTTTTTACATATTTTTGGATGCAGATCTCTGCAATCATCCCCATAGCCATCTAAGTATGCACATTTACCATATATTTCATAGTTTTGACATACCTTAGGATGTTTGTAGTAATAACATCTTTCTCCAAATCTGCAATTCCCTCTTTTCAAAAGGTTGCAGATTTTGTCTTTCTTGTCTATTTTTTCCTCTTTCCCGTCATTGTGTAGATCTGGGTAGAGCCTCTTCGGGATTTGCTTTTCTGTTGTCATATCGTAATTTATTTCTTCGTAGGTATGCTGCTTTATTGCTCATATGTAGTATCAATGAGTATCTCTGCATCCATACTTTTATCTTGTTCTTTTGTTTTGTTTCCTTATTTTTTTCTGTGCATTTCATTTTTGTTTACTTCTCTTCCGTTTTCCTCTTCTTCTTTTCTTCTTCTTCTTCCTCTTCTTCTCATCTCAACTATTTGTACATTCAATCTTGATTTAATAACATTGTCTATCCATGATAGACATGTTGAACAAAAAAATTCTTGTATCTTTTCTCAAATCTTGCATTACCTCAGCACACTGTGGATGGGTCGGAATGTTGCATGCAGCACATTTTCTGATTAGGTTTTGTGGATTGACTATGCTATAACCAAAAACTTAACACAGTTTGCATGCTTTTGGCATTCTTTTTTTCCTAATGCATCAATTAGGATATTCACAAGATTCACCTTATTCATTTTCTTTGTCGGAATATGTTGGTTTATGTATATTTTCTTTATGAGTCTCTTGACCACTTGGATTTTATTTGGAACTTCTTCAATTATTTTCAAGATGTTTTCATTAGATTTGTTCCAGTTTGAAGGATTATATCCTTCTATATATCTATGAATGCTTTTGTATCTTTTTGGTTAGGACTGTTGCTGATTTCATAGATGAGAAATGCCAGTTCCTTCCTTGCTACCTCATCGTATTGCGAATCCGCCAAGCAAGCTAAATTACGCCACCTCTTCCCGCAGTTGGAACTTACTGCCATCTTGTTCTGATTCAGTATTACACTTGTTTAAAACTAACTTAGAAGACGCTTTATCCTACTATTTTCACACTAATCTTATCACCGATAGTTCACGAACACTTCTAGATATTTCTCAAATTCTAGTCGTATGTTAAACTTGTGATATCTGTTGGTTAATCTGACTTCACGCGATTACGTCTCACCAAGCAAGATGGCTACTACGAGAGAGAGAGAGACGAGAGAGAGAGAGAGAGAGAGAGAGAGAGAGAGGGAGAGAGATGTAGAGAGAGAGATGGGGGTATTCTCAGTCATAGAGGAGAAATGGTATATGTTATTGCATATCTATATATATAATTATATTATATATATATATATATTTATAATAAATTATATTTAGAAATATCTTACGTTCATAGAGAGAGAGAATCATGGTTTATATACTTCGTAGAGATAGAGGAATGGTAGATATTATTTTTATTTTATTATCTTGTGTTTGATTAATCCAAGAGAGATTAGAGAGAGAGAGAGAGAGGGATCGAGAGAGAGAGAGAGAGAAGAGAGAGAGAGAGAGAACCATTATCTCAAAGACAGAGACTTAAAGTATCGTTGAGTAGACAGATTGAATCCAGAATGGGATTACTAGGTAGTTATGATCTGTTTTGTTTTTCGGGTTTTTTCCTCAGCATATTTATACATATATATAGTTTTTTTTCCTTTCAGCCTTTTATATCCGCGATAAAATTCGGTGGAAGTTATTAAAAAAATACGAATAAATTAATATAAAAATAAATATAAAAAAGCCATACTCATTGAATGAGAATTTACGTTTGTGAGCAAGTCCCTGGCTAATAAATATCCGTAAATATCTCTCTCTCTCTCTCTCTCTCTCTCTCTCTCTCTCTCTCTCTCTCTCTCTCTCTCTCTCTCTCTCTCAGCTGTTTGATGTTTTGCGGGCCGGTATTTTTTACCATCGACTGCCGTCAAATACATATACATATATATATATATATATATATATATATATATATATATATACTATATATATATATATTAGTTTTAGTTTTACGATATATACAGACCGTGAGATGTTGCCTCTTCAAGAAGAATGCTGTTGGAAATATTACTTTGTCTCATATACTCGAAATGAGACATTTCTGCCCCCCCCCCCCCCCCCCTACCACTACTCTCTCTCTCTCTCTCTCTCTCTCTCTCCTCTTCTCTCTCTCTCTCTCTCAGGCAAAGACAGACCTTTTGAATTAAGGGCGAGACATCTTTGAAACAGAAGGGGAGGTAGACGATTAAGCCGTTGGCTCGTAAACATTTAGGTTCGTTGTAAATAAAATAGCGACTTCGGGACTAAGAGAGAGAGAGAGAGAGAGAGAGAGAGAGAGAGACGGAGATGAGAGGAGAGAGGAGGAGATGAGAGAGAGAGAGAGAGAGAAATTTTAGTTATTTCCCCAATTTGATGTCACAGTTAACATTATTTCTGTTCTCTGTCTCAAAGCAAATCATATGGAGAGAGAGAGAGAGAGAGAGTGATATTTTAGCTTTTTTCAAACCTATCACGTTTATCATTATTTCTGTTTTCTGTCTCAAAGCATATCGTGTAGAGAACAGAGAGAGAGAGAGAGAGAGAGAGAGAGAGAGAGATGCCCCATTCACGATTGAGTCCTTTTCAGCTCGGTTAACCTATATAAAATGTCGTCGGAGTTTCACGCGCTGCCCTTGGGTATGTCAAGCTATGGCATCTGTCAAATTATCTAGGGTATGTTTAATGGCCCTCTCTCTCTCTCTCTCTCTCTCTCTCTGGCAGTCATTATTGCGTGGTGACAGGGCATATAATTTAATCTCATGTGCGTCTGTTCCTCTTCTGTCATGGAGCAATTTGTGAAGCCCCCTCCTTCATGTGTCAGTCGTTCATCCAATGTTTATTTCTTTATTTATTCTCTTTTCCTTTCACGTTCCTTCGTAATTGATGTCACTGATGAAAGGCGTATGTGTTTTGTTTGTGAATTTAGATGCATTAATACTAATAATAATTGAAGTGAAAGGACCCTTAACACATTTCTTTATAGCCGAAGCTATGAAGTTCAATACTGGTGCACTGTAGGCACCAGTATTGAAGGTTCCTTGCAGCGTGACTTCTAAAGGCTCCTAGCTGCAGCAACCCACACCCCTCCCTTTTTGTTCCTTTTACTGTACCTCCTTTCATAGTCGCTTTCTTCCATCTTACTCTCCAATTGAATCGTAGTGCAACTGCTTTGAGGTTTTCCTCCTGGATCCATGAAAGTCCTCCAAGAGGATACTTACCAATATCTGGACCCATGAAAGTCCTCCAAGAGGATACATACCAAGTATGGATCCATGAAAGTCCTGAAATGGGATCCAGACCCATGAAAGTCCTCCAATAGGATCCGTACCCAGATCCGGATTGATATCTTCTAGCTTGGTCCTTAAAACATTTTTTTTTTCACAAAAACTCTCTCTCTTCTTCTCTCCTCTCTTTCTCTCTCTCCTCTCTCTCTCCTTCTCCTTCTCCTAATGTGACGCTGTTGTAAAAAGAAAGAACCATTAAGATTCATTTAATGTGAAGGGACGCACTGATGAGAGGGAAATGTTATTTTAAGTGAACTGAATTTATGGAGGGTTATATTAGATTAAACACCAGGGGATGCTCTCTCTCTCTCTCTCTCTCTCTCTCTCTCTCTCTCTCTCTCTCTCTCTCTCACAACACTTCAGTAATGTTTTGGTCAGATGTCGTTTGATCTGGTATGAACTTGTATGAATTGAATGATAAATTATATATATATATATATATATATATATATATGTGTATGTATGCATGTATGTATGTATGTGTATATATATACTCTATACATGTATATATCCCTGATATCAAGATTTTTATTCCATTTACTGATGTTGTTACGCCATATCATTGCAGTCATCAGTCAACCAATTCCTTTACCATGCTATTATTATTATTATTTTATTATTATTATTATTATTATTATTATTTTTTAATTATTATTATTATTATTATTATTTTGCTCTATCACAGTCCTCTAATTCGACTGGGTGGTATTTATAGTGTGGGGTTCCGGGTGATCCTGCCTCCTTAGGAGTCCATCACTTTCTTACTATGTGCGCCGTTTCTTAGGATCACACTCTTTTCTGCATGAGTCCTGGAGCTACTTCAGCCTCTAATTTTTCCAGATTCTTTTTCAGGGATCTTGGGATCGTGCCTAGTGTTCTATGATTATGGGTACAATTTCCACTGGCATATCCCATATCCTTCTTATTTCTATCTTCAGGTCTTGTTACATTGCCCATTTTTTTTTTCCCTGTTTTTCGTTTCCTCTTCAACTCTGGTGTCCCATGGTATTGCGACATCAATGAGTGATACCTTCTTCTTGACTTTGTCAATCAACGTCACGTCTGGTCTATTTGCACGTATCACCCTATCTGTTCTGATGCCATAGTCCCAGAGGATCTTTGCATGATCGTTTTCTATCACTCACTCAGGTTGGTGTTCGTACCACTTATTACTGCCAAAGGTAGCTGATGTTTCTTGCACAGGCTCCAGTGGAGGGCTTTTGCCAACTGAATCATGCCTCTTTTTGTACTGGTTCTGTGCAAGTGCCGGACATTCGCTTGCTATGGTTTATGGTTTCATTTTTCGTATTGCACTTCCTACATATGGGAGAGATGTTATTTCCATCTATCGTTTCTTTGGATATATCTGGTTCTTAGGGCCGATCTTGTGCCCGCTGTTATCATTCCTTCAGTTTCCTTCTTGAGCTCTCCCCTCAGTAGCCATTGCCACGTGTCATCGCTGGCTAGTTCTTTAGTCTGTCTCATGTATTGTCCGTTTTGCATTGGTTTTGTTATGCCATTCCTCTGTTCCGCGGGTCTTTCTCCCCTGTCTCTGTAGATTTGTGGGTCTTCATCTACTTTTATCAGTCCTTCTTCCCATGCACTCTTGAGCCACTCGTCTTCACTGGTCTTCATATGTTTATTGCCCCAGTGCTCTGTTCTCGATGTTGCCGCAGTCCTTTATACTTAGTAGTCCTCTCCCTCCTTCCTTTCGTGTTATGTATAGTCTGTCCGTATTTGCTCTTGGGTGTAGTGCTTTGTGCATTGTCATATGTTTCCTCGTTTTTCTGGTCTATGCTTGCGAAATTCTGCCTTCGTCCATTCCCACTATTCCTGCACTGTATCTGATTACAGGCACTGCCCATGTGTTTATGGCTTTTATCATATTTCCGGCGTTGAGTTTTGACTTGAGTATCGCCTTGAGTCTCTGCATATATTCTTTCCTGATCGTGTCCTTCATCTCTTGATGTTTTATATCACCTCCTTCCATTATTCCCAGGTATTTGTATCCTGTCTTATCTGTGTTTGATGTTGTTCCCATCTGGTAGCTTTATCCCTTCAGTCCTTGTTACTTTGCCCTTTTCTATGTTGACTAAGGCACATTTTTCTGTTCCAAACTCCATCCTGATGTCCCCAGATACAATCCTTACAGTCTGGATTAGGGTATCTATTTCCTTGATGCTCTTACCATACAGCTTGATGTCGTCCATGAACATCAGATGGTTAATTCTGTTGCTCTTTTCTTAGTTGTTACCAGCATCCCATCTTCTGCAGTACTTTTGTCATGGGAATCATGGCTACTACGAAGAGTAGTGGGACAGTGAGTCGCCTTGGGCGATCCCTCTCCTGATATTAACCTCTGCTAGTCTTATTCCAAAGCTTGTAAGTATTGTATTCCGGTTGCGCATTGTATTTTTGAGGAAGCTGATGGTGTTTTCCTCTGCCCCATATATTTTCAGGCATTCTATTATTATTATTATTATTATATTATTATTATTAAAAATTTCGTAAACACCAACTTGTTTGTGATTCGTTGTGCTATTATTATGTATAATAGCACAACGAATCACAAACAAGTTGGTGTTTTACGAAATTCCCTGTTCAGAATGTGACTCTAAATATTTCGGTGAAAGTGGTAGAGGGCTGCCCACTAGAATCTGGGAACACAAAAGAGCTTACCAGTTACATGCGGAAAACAATGTTTTAGTTAGTCACAGCCTTAAGCTCGATCACCGCATAAATGGGAAGATTCTAAAGTAATTTTCAAAGTAAAGAAGTTGGTGTTAGGAAGGCTAGTGGAGGGTGCGGCGATAGACAGTGGTTTTTCCATGGAAGGCAATAAATCTTTCACACAGGAAGATAAATTCACCAACAACCTTATTTCCAAGAAATATATTAAAGGCTTTAAGAATAAAGAACATTATGAGAGTGTTGTCTCTTTAGCCACATCTGATGCTGCGGTTGCCTCTCTTTCTCCCGTTCAGGTAACTCGGTTACTTCCAGTAACCGATGCTGCCGGCGCCTATGCTGTTGAAGAGGACCATCAGAACGACCGCACTGGGCAAGGACCAATTCGACGTTCCAGACGACTGGCGGGCCTTTCATCTGAAAAAACGACGGGGGGCATTGCCTGATTTATACTGGGACGACCGGTTCCATTGTTTTAATAATAAGTCACTTAATTTTTTTTACTCCTGCTTTGTTTACTTCGCTGTAAAGATATATCAAACGTGTCCAGATTGATAAGGGGAACCCGTACTGATTCCCGCGAAAGCTATCTTTTCTGTTTTAAACTTAAATATATGTACATTTACATAACTGTGGATTTGTTTCTCCATTATTATTATTATTATTATTATTATTTTAATACTGGAAAGCAGTTGTTCTGATGGTCGTAAAATGCCATAATAATAGGATATTAAAATGCCATGCCACATTGTGTATGTATTGTGTATGTTTTTTACGTGTATTGTATATTTGTATATATATTTTTTTGCATGCGTATATTTTTTATATTAATCTTAAATATCTGATTTTCCCTCATATATTTTGTGTTTCCCCCTCTCTCTCAACTTAGTAGAACGACTGTTTTTATTCTCTCCTAAGAGAGTTTTCGAAGATCTAAAAGACGGAAGTAGAATAATGATATATAAAGATGATTACGAGAGATGTAGTTTTGAAAATATAGAATGAAAAGAAAAGGGCTAAGAAGGCACATACGAAAAGAGAGACGAAAGAAGAAAGGAAAGAGAAAACAGCCATAAAGATGATGAAAACACAAAACGGACGCATAAAAAAAAAGGTTAAAAGAGGAAGTAGAAAGATGAGAGAGAGCGAGTGATGGCTATTACTAATTCATGGAGAGGGGATTAATAAGTTGGTTCGGCAAATTCCGTTACTCATACGAAGAGTGTAAACAAACAAAGGGGGCTATATATTCTCTCTCTCTCTCTCTCTCTCTCTCTCCTTCCCCCTCTTGGCTGTCCAATTTGTTTACACACAACATCAAGTTAAAAAGAGGGTAAAGCATCCGCCCTTCGGATCTACAGGGGAGAGAGAGAGAGAGAGAGAGAGAGAGAGAGAGTGGGAGCAAAAGGCCAACGCAGATATATTTATAGAAATATATGTCAATAGGGACGAAGAGAGAGAGAGAGAGAGAGAGAGAGAGAGAAGGGGGTGAAATTTGATGACAGTTTCGAGACAGGGTGAAGAAACGATATATATTATATATATATATATATATATATATATATATATATATATACTATATATATATATATAAATTTCTGTTTGTTTGTGTCAGAGAATATAAAGATGACAGGAAAACTTCAAATTAAACAATCTTGTAAAAACAAAGGGATTCAGAACACAGAAGTCAATTAACGATGATGACGTTTGTCCATAAACAAAGGAAGAGAGAGAGAGAGAGGTGATGCATATTATATACCCTATGATACAATTTTATATATATATATATATATATATACACGTTTGTGTATGAATGTGTGTGTACATACACAGGAACAAGAACAAACAAACTCCCTACATCTCATACACACACTTCTCCTCCTCCTCCTCTTTTCCACCTCCTCCCGCCCTCCCACCCCCTCCCCCCTCTCAGAAGGGGAATTCATTTCCCGCCGAGGTGAGTAATGGCTTAACCATAAAACCTAATAAATGGAACGGGGGAAGAAGAAAGGGGAAGGAAGGAAGGAAGGAAGAAGAAGAAGAAGGGACGGGATATATATTATTATTAGATAAATAATAAAGGAAATGGGAGACGCCTCTCGGAGTCTGGAGATTGGAATTATATATATATTATATATATATATATATATATATATATATATATATATATATATATATATATATAATATATATATCTGTGTCCTTATTTGTTATTATTTTCGGGGGCTGGAAAGAGGGAGAGGGGGTAGGAGGATGGGTAGGGGAGGGGGGTGGGGGGAAATGGAAAATAAGGGGGCGGGGATGGAAGGGAAGGGGGATGAGAGCGGGAAGCGGGTGGGTGGAGATGGGAATTGTAGGGATAGGGGAAGGGGAGGGAGGGGAAAATTGAAGGGTAGGTTGATGGGAAGGGGGGGAAAAGGGAGAGGGAATTTGAAGGGTAGGTTGATGGGGGAAGGGAAAGGGAGAGGAATGGGAAGGGGAGGGGAAGGGGGAAGGGGAGCTTGATGGGAAGGGGGGGGGAGGGGAGGGGGAAAAGGGAAAATGGATGCTGTAATAGAACTGACTTTGGAGAAGCGGGCTGACAGGACATTAAGAGACGTACTTGTTTATTTGTGGTATGTTATTTTCATTTACACTTATACTGTGAGTGGGTAGGCTTGGGAAGTCTCTCTCTCTCTTCTCTCTACTCTCTCTTCTCTCTCTCTCATTTACAGTAGGTTTTAATGTCTTCAAAATACGATTGGAAGAGTTGTACAAATTCTTATGTCCGAAAAAATGTCCACTCGTATATATATATATATATATATATTATATATATATATATATATATATATATATATATATAGATAGATAGATATATAGGTTATGTCTAAAAAATAAAAAGAAAATGTTTCTATGATCATGGCAAGAGCTCGGAGGAAATAAAGAGAGAGAGAGAGAGAGAGAGAGAGTAGATCTCGGCAGCATCATCTGCTTCAGAGTCTTCCTCTCTTTCCCCTCCCCCTCCCTCCCTCCCCCCCACCCCTCCTTCCCCCCCAACCCCTCCTCATTTCCCCCAAACCCAACATGACAAAGATATTGATAGCACGATTGTCAGGACCTTAGACGACGCTTGGGACCACCGTCACTGGAGAGAGAGAGAGAGAGAGAGAGAGAGAGAGAGAAGGGGAACTAGTAGGGGGAGGGTAAAGGTGGGGTTGGGTAGGGGGGAAGGTGGGTGGAATGAGAGGAAGATCTGGAATATCTGTGCCTGTGTGAGAGAAAGAGAGAGAGAGAGACAGATAGACAGACAAACGGACAGATAGAGAGAGAGAGAGATGTGCTGGGGGATAGGTGGGGTTTGATAGGGGGGGGAATGCAGGGTGTGGGTGGGATGGTGGTGGTCCTGGAAGGAAGGAGGGTAAGGACCGAATGAGATCTGGATTCTGGATTTTTGGAAGAAGAAGAAGAGGAAGAATTTGAAGAAACAGCATCCTCGCCTCAATGCGCCTGTTTCTCTCCGGAATGGGAACAGACTTCTTTTCTATTCTCCGTTTTCTTTTTATTTTATATTTTAATTTTCTTTTTTTTTGCTTTTTTAGAATATTTTGTTTTATTTTTGCGAGCGAAGTTGCACGGACTGAGGTTGCTTGTTGTTTGTTTGTTTTTCTGGCTTCTGCTAGCGAAGTTGCACTGATTGTGGCTGTTTATTTGTTTGTTTGTTTGTTTGTTGTCACCAAGATTTTTCTAGAAGTTATTGGTGGCTCATGTCAACTGATTTCGTTGTTCTATGGCGTAACAATTGGGATGTAAAGATTTTTGTGTATGATGACTCCACAAAATACAAATATTTTTTATTTTTGTTTTTATCATTGATAGATTTCAACAGAGACTTGGTTGGTAAGTCCGGGTTACAGCGCCGTAAAACAGGTTAACAATGCCGTGAGGCAAGCAACTTAAGTCGGGAACGACTTAACCCAAACCTGAAGTAACCCAGGGACTACCGAATCTGATGTAACCCGGGACTTCCGAATCTGATGATGTAACCCGGGGACTACTGAACCTCATGTAACCCGGGACTACCGAATCTGATGTAACCCGGGGACTACCGAACCTGATGTAACCCGGGACTACCGAATCTGATGTAACCTGGGGACTACCAAATCTGTTGTAACCCGGGGACTACCGAATCTGATGATGTAACCCGGGGTGGGGACTACCGAACCTCATGTAACCCGGGGACTACCGAATCTGATGTAACCTGGGGACTACCGAACCTGATGTAACCCTGGGACTACCGAGTCTGATGTAACCCGGGGACTACCGAATCTGATGTAACCCAGGGACTACCGAATCTGATGTAACCTGGGGACTACTGAATCTGTTGTAACCCGGGGACTACCGAATCTGATGATGTAACCCGGGGACTACCGAACCTCATGTAACCCCGGGGACTACCGAATCTGATGTAACCCGGGGACTACCGAACCTGATGTAACCCTGGGGACTACCGAATCTGATGTAACCCGGGGACTACCGAATCTGATGTAACCCGGGGACTACCGAATCTGATGTAACCCGGGGACTACCGAATCTGATGTAACCCGGGGACTGCCTTATATATATATATAAAAAGAAAAAGTTCATGAAGTCAGTTCTTTAATAAGAATATTTGAAATGTATCATCAATATCTGTGTTACATTGATTCATTTATGCTTTATTGAAGAAACTCATATATTTCTTCTTAAACTTAGCATTGCATGGCTGAATGATTTTAAGAATCCGAAAACGAAGCTAATTTTAATACAAATTTGATTTTTTTTCTCTGATTTTGAAATTTCAAATTGATGAATTTCGGCACAATTTAAAAAAAAATAATTCTGTTCAGTTTTTAAAAATTTTCATTTATGGTCAATTTAAAAAAAATTAATTTCTTCCCAATTTTAAAAATAATTATTCCTTTAAAGTTTCAAGTTTGATAGCTGATTGCTTTTAGGACCCAAAATTAAGAAAATTACATTTAAAAAATTATTTTTTCTCTGATTTAGATGGAATTTGGTAGGTGCCTTGGTTCTTGCTTGGGTACTTTTACTTAATATTTTCAATTCAGCGCTTTTTTCAAGGTCATTGATCAATTTAAAGGTCACCATTTTATCTTTCCTGTTCTTGGCGAATCTTGACTATTACTCAATTTTTTGTTACCCAATTTTGGGGGTCTCAGAGCCAATTTGAGGGTCAATTCTATTCTATCTCTAATTTTAATGAAAATTGATTGAACTTGACCACTTTTTCCAAGGTCACGCGGTGATTCAAAATTCGGAATTTTAGCATTTTTTTTTCCAAATATTGGAAATTATGGTAGTTTTATACATATAAATTCTCTAGAATTTATATGTATATTTATATATTATATATTATTATCTATTATTAT
>NC_087214.1:66567319-66594819 GCF_015104395.2 Macrobrachium nipponense
CTATTTTCAAGGGGTTGAATAACAGTGCGGCCCGGGAGGTCTTACGCATGTGTTTGCGCCGATAAAGAAATCAGCTTAGCTAAGACATTCTCAAAGTGTGAATACAACCCTCTTCACAGAGGCTCACATATTAGCGCTTACTCTCTGTCTTACGTTTACTTCAAAATGAAAAGTGGGATTACTTAGCACATGTTATCTTTAAATTTGGGAATCTGAACACCAAGCATACATTTCATACATGATACACAGGTTCTGAGGTGAATTAATCATATTACCACAATTATAATTGCAATACAAAACGTATACTGTAAGATTATATATATATATATATATATATATATATATATATATAATATATATATATATATATATGTCTTTTCAAGGGTTACAGAGTTAACTCACTATAGGGAGGATCAGCAGGAAAAACTGGAAATAACATTACTTAACCAAAGCCGCATTCGTGACCCGAAAAGCATTGATGCAAGTGTGGTAATATTAAAATAAATAACTAAAAAAATAAGGAATTCTATTAATAAATTCAAAGTATTCTAGCAGCATTTCGAAATTAACCTTTTTCTTATAAAAAATAAAAACATTATAAAGATATTTAACTCGGATTGCATAGCATCAACATCAAAATCTTCTTAAGCTACTTTTTCATTTTGTTTAAAAAAAAAAAATTAACGATATTCTTAAGCTGTAGAAGTCAAAGTTCACTTGAGCGGGTTTTTTTGAGAATTCAACTCTAGGTAAATTTCATTGCATATTATTCAGTTCTTTTTTAAGTTTTACCTACCTGATATCCTCTTAAGGGTTTGAAAGCGAGGAAAGGGCTATTAAACAAAAGGTGTACTAAGTGCAAAGGCTCTCAGAATGTGATGAGTCTTTACAGATGTATATGATGCAGACACAACTTGTGAGCATAAATTACTCCATAGTAAATTCACATCAACCGTGCATTTGATGTCTAGGCAAGTCCCTTACGACGCTCCTGATTGGCTGTTGTTAAGCCAAGTCACAGGTCTGGAAACTCTCCTCAGTCTCTCTCGAGCGTTCACATAGGTAGGATGTAGTATGTTCCACCTCTCCTGAGGGACACTTTGAAAGACGTATCCCTCAGGAGAAATGGAACATAGATCCTACCCATGTGAACTCTCGAGAGACACTGAGGAGAGTTTCCAGCCCTGTGATTGGCTTATCAACAGCCAATCAGGAGCATCGTAAGGGACTGGCCTAGACATCAAATGCACGGTTGATGTGAATCTACTATAGCCGGCTCAGTTCGAGTTATGTAGGCGATATTTGTCTGTATTGAAAAAGCTGAAATATTTGAATGAATTGAAAGATTTTATATATGCATTTATGTTTCGGTAATAACTCGATGCATTATTCAGTTTTAAAATTCAGTCAACTGTGTTGTGGAAAAGCTTAAATACACATACACACACATAGCCATCATATATCTAAAGCTGACGGTCGAACTATGTATGTATGTATGTATGTTCGCCATAGACGGCAAAACTACTGGATCGAATTGAACCAAAGTCGAACCATACTTATAGATTTTATAGGTGATGGTTTCTCCGGGTACCGTTTTGATCCAGAAATCCGGCCTTGCTAACTTCTCTATTATTGTTGGTAGAGAAAAAAGAAAACATCATTTTGATAGAAAATTTCACGAGGATTCCAAAAATAACGACATTGCGGTTCAAACAATGGCAGCGTATGGATTGAATTTCTGACTCACTCACATCGGGATTGAACCCAGGTCTTGCAGTTGAAAGGCAAGGGCGCACTACAACTGAGCTCAAAATTCGCAAAAGAAGTATGAACCTAATTACCACGTATGGTTCAGTTGGTAGTGCCCTAGCCTTTCAGTTGAAATACCTGGGTTTGATCCCGATGTGAGTCAGGAATTTATTTGTACTCCACATGTGATTGTGTGTTGATTACTTTATATATATATATATATATATATATTTATATATATATATATTATATATATATATATAGTTGACGAAGTGCCTAGAGTATCTGGGTCTGGACACCATTTATACTTGGGGGAAAGTAGCCCAAAGATCTGTGTCTGGACACCATTAATATTTGATAACCCAAATTGCCAAGTATCTGGTTACTACACTTAACATTTGTACTTGTTAGCGCAAGAGACCCTTTTATTCCTGGGTCTGGGACACTTTTTGTACTTGGGGCACAGTTTCATCAAGTACTTGGTTATTACTTACTTCACTACAGCCAGACACCTGACCCTTCATCACAAATACTAAATGACTGAATACTCTAAAGGTGACAGTGATCCCTTATAGAACTGAACAGTCAAGAAAACAATCAGTCTAAGTTCATTAAAATAGATGTGAGGTAATCTTAATTAAAGGGCATCACTCCTGTAATTTCAAATCTAATTATTTCCCAGATTTTGATTCATTTGAGGGAAACGGCACAATTACCACTCTATATTTCTACCTAAACGAAAATAAAATATAATACTGGTGGTATAATAAAATGCTCATATAAATTTTAAATAAAAAAATTTATTTCTAAATTCAAAATTTATAAGTGAAATTCACAATCTCAGGGAAATTGTTATTACTCGAAAACAAAAGTTTAATTAATTCTTGAATTAATTATTAACCAAAATTAAATCAAAGCTTATCAAGAAAATTAATTAAATTTATAAATACACATTAATTCACAGGTGTTAGATTAAAACAGTTACACAATAAAATATTATTCAAACCAATTAAACAAAATAAAGTCAATGCAAAAAACATAATGCATAATATGAAAACAATTAAAGCATTGACAGTACAAACATTAAGCATATAAAATGGACATAACAAAAGAACAAAGTAAAAGAAAAATGTATAGAAAATGATAATTTTATCCAAACATTGTAAAATAAAACCTCGAAGTGCACTTCAAAACATTTGTAAAATACCTTATACGCAGTTGCAACTTCTCCCTCAAAAGGTAAGGCCTGTTACAATTTCAACCTCTTCAACACTTTCGTGGGCGCCTTCACAAAAATAATATTAATAAAACTATGCTCAGATTCCACAAACAACACATACATTAAGACAATTACTGAGTGACCAGCTCAAATACAAATGTGAGTTACATTACGTTAATGAAACATTCTCGCGAATGAGTGAGCGCGAGACATTTGAGAGAGAGAGAGCAATGCTACACTCTCTAACACACGCCGCTACGTCTCAAAAGCGAATGAAATGTTCTCTATCTCCATGTGCTATGGGCATATGGGGGCGTTTAGCAAGACGAAAACATATTATGTCATCTGCGTTCGCTTATGTGTATGAACAAGGACCCCTTGTTTCATTACAGGACGCTTGGAACGATAGAAAATCAGTTCAACTATAGCATTCTCAAGATGTGAATAACAACTTCTCTAAAGGCTTATAAACTCCCACTCCCTCTCTCTGTCTTACGTTACTTTTTCCTCTCTCCGCCTATGTATGTTTAAAAATGAAAAGTTACACTACTTAACATGTTATCTTTATATGTGGGAATCTGAACACAAAAACATACATTTCACAACATTATACACAGTTTCTGAGGTGAATTAATCATATTACCAAAACATATTATTATTGCGCATTTCAGAACTTCACATATATATTATATTATATATATATATATATAGTATATATATGTGTGTGTGTGTGTGTGTGTGTTGTGTGTTTGTGTGTGTGTATATATATATTATATATATATATATATATATATTAAAATTCTATATATGATATATATACTATATATATATAAATATATATATGTATATATATATATAATATATATATATATATATATATATTTCTAATATATAGTATATATATATTATATATATATATATATAAAGCTGTTTATGTCAATTGAAGTGCTATTTTCCTCACTGTAATGGTTGAGCCCTTGGATCTTCTCTCTCCTCTCTCTCTCTCTCTTCTTCTTCTCTCCTCTCTCCCTCTCTCTCTCTCTCTCTCTTCTGAAAGTATTTACCAAATTAAGGAAATTGAATATATTTACCTTGCATTAATTTTTAACATCGAATTTTAAACATCAAGATATGAATTGCCTTGCTTTTAATCTCTCTCTCTCTCTCTCTCTCTCTCTCTCTCTTCTCTCTCTCTCTCTCTCTTTCATATTTTTGCTCATGGCATAATTTTATAAGGTTATTGACGGGGAATGCATTATGTTAATCATGTTGCCTCTCTCTCTCTCTCTCTCTCTCTCTCTCTCTCTCTCCTCCTCTCTCTTCTCCTTCTCGTGATCAAATTTTGTTCAGTTTACGTATAATTATAAAAGTAAGGATCTTGTTAATGATAAGAATAATGGCATGAGAAAAAACTGGAGATTAGTGCGGCTGGAAAAAGAATGTATTAAAAGGTAAAATTAATAATTGGTGGAAAAACTTGCAAGCCAACAGAGGGACAAAATAAATAAACACTGATAAAAATCTGCCAAAACCAATTACAGGGATAAGAATTCTTCAAACTTATTGAGGCAGGCATAACATCCAAAATATTTGGGCCAGGTAAAACTGTCAAAATACTGAAGTAGGTAGGAAAAACCTTCAACCGTTTTAGGTAGGTAAAAACTCCAGCCCTTTTAGGTATGGAAAAAACTCCAAAAGTATTCAGACCAGGAAAAACCTCCAGCCCTTTTAGGCAGGGAAAAACTCCAGGGTATTGAAACCAGGGAAAAACTTTCTCCAAAAGTATTCAGGCCAGGAAAAATTCCCATCCCATTTTGACAGGGAAAAACTCCAGAGTATTCAGGCCAGGAAAAACTCGCATCCCATTTAGGCAGGGAAAAAAAACTCCAGAGTATTCAGGCCAGGAAAAAACTCGCATCCCATTTGACAGGGAAAAACTCCAGAGTATTCAGGCCAGGAAAAACTCGCATCCCATTTTGACAGGGAAAAACTCCAGAGTATTCAGGCCAGGAAAAACTCGCATCCCATTTTGACAGGGAAAAACTCCAGAGTATTCAGGCCAGGAAAAACTCGCATCCCATTTAGGCAGGGAAAAACTCCAAAAGTATTCAGGCCAGGAAAAACTCGCATCCCATTTAGGCAGGGAAAAACTCCAAAAGTATTCAGGCCAGAAAAAACCCCCATCCCATTTAGGCAGGGAAAAACTCCAAAAGTATTCAGGCCAGGAAAAACTCGCATCCCATTTAGGCAGGGAAAAACTCCAAAAGTATCCCATTTAGGCAGGGAAAAACTCCAAAAGTATTCAGGCCAGGAAAAACTCCCATCCCATTTAGGCAGGGAAAAACTCCAAAAGTATTCAGGCCAGGAAAAACTCCCATCCCATTTAGGCAGGGAAAAACTCCAAAAGTATTCAGGCCAGGAACAACTCCCATCCCATTTAGGCAGGGAAAAACTCCAAAAGTATTCAGGCCAGGAAAAACTCCCAACCCATTTAGGCAGGGAAAAACTCCCAAAAGTATTCAGGCCAGGAAAAACTCCCATCCCATTTAGGCAGGGAAAAACTCCATAGTATTGAAACCAGGTAAAATATCCAAAATATGGAGGCCAGGTAAAACCTCCCCAGCAGAATATTGAATCTAAGCAAAACCTCCAAGCCATTCCAGGGAAAAGTTTAGATCTCAACTTACGAACCCAAATAGCAGTAATAACGCCCAGGTAAATGACCAGTTCGGTCTAGAACTTGCCCAGATACGATCTCGGCCATGATTGCAGGTAAATCAAACCAAATCGGCCGTCGACTCAGAGGAGATTCAGGTTAGTCGAGTTTGATATGCAGTGAGGTGAATATAGATAGCTCATCTATATTCACCTAGAACCATCTATGTTCACATCCCATTAAATCTGTTGCTGAGTACAAAGTGGTACTGAATTATGACGAATTCAGTTCCCTGCTGAATATAGATTGGCGATGAATTTATACTAATTGAATTCAGTTTTAGATGATATGATGCTGAATGTACAGTAATGAAATTAGACATTCGCTCTACATAGATATAGGATGTTCTCTCTCTCTCTCTCTCTCTCTCTCTCTCTCTCTCTCTCTCTCACTTTTGCATTAGGTTCTTGGCTGTCAGTCGAGTGGTGGGGTCGGGTATGAGAGAGAGAGAGAGAGAGAGAGAAGGTTTGTGTGGATATGTTTAGTCCGAATGCATACTTTCAAATAACTACAAACGGAAGGACCTCAACTCTCTCTCTCTTCTCTCTCTCTCTCTCTCTCTCTCTCTCTCTCTCTCTCCATGCAAATAAATAACCAGTTTATTATTTCCCTTTGAAAGGGATAAAATTATGATAATAATAATAATAATAATAATGATAACAGCATTACCAATGATACCACTCTCACCCGTAATTGAAATTAACAGAGATGTTTACCAGTCAGGTTCCCCGTTGCCATGGCAACGGATCGAACGAAGCTACTTAACTACTTACATGAATCGAGCCGAGTTAATTGAAGGAATCAGAATTGAATGGTATTTATCCGATTGTTAGATTGGCTCAGTTTTAAGGGGGGGCGGACTGTAATCACCGGGTTATTAATCTTCTTCTGTTATTGCTGCTGCTGCTGCTGCTACGAGAGAGAGAGAGAGAGAGAGAGAGATTTTAGCAGCAGTGCTGAATGTTGTTTTATTTTTTTTTTAGACATGAAATTCAAGGTAACTTATGCGCTAAAGCTCAACTCTCTCTCTCTCTCTCTCTCTCTCTCTCTCTCTCTCTCTCTCTCGGTATGAGAAAGAGCTCGTGAGCTTATAACACTAATGCAAAAAAATATTATTTTTCAAGTAAAAAGTTTTGTTGTAGATGTAATTTGTAGCTCTTACGCTAGAGATTTTCTCTCTCTCTCTCTCTCTCTCTCTCTCTCTCACAGACACATTGCAACATCTCCTCTCCATCCCCCACCGAGGCATCGCGCTTTCTCCTCCAATCCTCCTCCCAGACAGAGATCCTAGAGGTAGTTACAAGTCCACTAAAGACCATTATCGGACTCGTAAACATGAGGGAAACGTCTTTAAGGATTCTCATTCCCGGCGATTAATTGGCTGCCAAGAGAAGGATGCCGGAGGGACGTCAGTGCTAAGACCCAAGGAGTCGTAAGGCCGACGTCCCTCTCTATCGGGGCGGAATAATGAGCCTTAAGGTTGTGCGGGTACTTATGCCCATCTCGCTCGGGCGAGTCTGATTGGCCTTGCTCCGCAAATTTCGGGTTCGATGGCGTTCTCTGATTAGGAAGAAAATTCTTTTAAGAATTGGTTAAAAAAATTATAATAATAATAAATGGATAAATAAATAAATAAGTAAATAAAAAAAATTCAAAAAAATTCACGATTTGATATCGGGGATGCTTCGGTGTCATCAACCAATTTTTTTTATTTAATTTTTTTTCAAACCCAAATTTTATTCAGGCATTTTTCTTCTTTGTGGAAATTAGCTGGCAAACAGAAATGGATATAAAATTGTGTTAAGGTCTTTGTGTTTTTCATTTTATAATATTATTTTCTTCTTTCATTTTTATTTCACGTTTCATTCAGGCATTCAAGTTGATTGATGGCTTTTTCTGAAGAGTGGTGGGAACCTGGAATGTAAAAAAAAAAGAAAAAAAATATATATATATGAATATAAACACATTTTATTATTTATTAGTCTTTTTTCTTAATTTTCATTCGTAAGTTTTTTTTATATTCAAGCATACACTGATGATAGTTTTTTCTAAAAATTGATGATAGCCGGAAATGAAATATAGATATAAAAACACCTCAAGATGCCCTTTTTTTTTTTTCATCCTCTTACCTAAATTTTTTTTTTTTTTTTTTTCAATCATACACTGATGACAGTTTTTTTTTCCGGAAATTGATAACCTGGAATGAAAAATAGATATAAAACACCTCAAGATGCCTGTGTTTTTATTATTATTATTATTATTGTTATTATTATTTATTATTATTATTATTATTATTATTATTATTATTATTATTATTATCTTTGTTTATGTTTTTTTTTTTTCAAGCATACAGTGATGATAGTTTTTTTCCGAAAATTGATAACCTGGAATGAAAAATAGATATAAAAACACCTCAAGATGCCTGTGACTTTTTCAGTTATAGTTTTTATCTTTTTTTTTTCTAGATCCTTGTACCTAAATTGTCTTTTTTTTTTTTCAATCATACAGTGTTGATAGTTTTTTTTTTATTGATAACCTGAAAGGAAAAATACAAATAAAAACGCCAAGTTCCCTGTGTGTTTTATTATTATTATTATTATTATTATTATTATATTATTATTATTATTATTATTATTATTATTATCTTTGTTGATTTTTGTATGTTTTTGTCCTCATACTTAAGTTTTTTTTCAAGCATACACTGATAGTTTTTGTTTCGAAAATTGATAACCTGGAAATGAAAAGTTGATGTAAAAACACCTGAGTTCTCTCTCTCTCTCTCTCTCTCTCTCTCTCTCTCTCTCTCTCTCTCTCTCTCTCTCTCTCTCTCTCTCTGTTACCAGATCCTTACGGCAATAAAGACTGAGAAGTGGACTTATAACAAAAGCCAACCGCACACAACCGAATGAGAAGGAAGTCGCCGAATATATAGCAAAAGATTATTCGATCATCCAGTCGTCTTATTATTTTGTATTTTCATTTTGCAATTTTTCTTATTTTACACTGAAATTTTAAGAAAATTTTGCTTATTGGATTTTCTTTTTCTTTTAATTACTGTCTTTATCAGCTAGGTGTCGGATTCATATATTATTATTATTATTATTATTATTAGTTTTACTTTTGTTACTTTTCATCATCATGCTTATTTACTTAGTTTTTTTTTTCTCTACTCTCTCAAGGAAAAGCATAGTAAACCCATTTGCTTCAGTAATCTAAGCACGAACCCCCCCAAAAAAAAAAAAAAAAAAATAACCGTCTTGCCTTCCCGCCAGTCCCCCTAGCGGCGCGGACACCCTCCTACCCCCCCCCCCCCCCCCCCCTATACTTAAAGAACTACATATATCATCATCCTCTGATCTATTAATCACTTAAGATTATTTAATATCCCTTTGTCTGCCGCGCATTTATTCATGTTTTTTTCATTTAAATAAGAGGAACAGAGAAACGGTACAAGATAATAAATATGAATTAAAAAAAAGAAACGATAAAAAAAGAAGATAATAAAACACACAAGCTAATTAAAAGAGATAATCCCTAATGAGGTCCGGGAATGAACGACCGCTGGCAGATTATCTCTCTCTCTCTCTCTCTCTCTTTCTCTCTCTCTCTCTCTCTCATTTGGTTTTCCTCTTCTCTCTCTCTCTCTGTTCCTGTGTCTCTCTCTCTCATCTCTTCTCTGTTCATCTCTCTCTCTCTCTCTCTCTCTCTCTCTCTCTCTCTCTCTCAGTGCTCATGATGAGCAGTATATTATATTGCCAGTAATACCTCCATTTAATGGGTCCGGTGGCAAATGGAATCCGAGCTTTGATAACGATAATAATGGAATCGGAGAGTAAGCGACGTTAATTCGGGAGATTAATATAATGGCGGGTCGCCCCCGTTGTTGAATTAATTGAGTTTTTCGTCGTTATTATTATTATTATTATTATTGTGGTCTATTTCGCCGCTTGACTGAGTGAGTCGTGATGTTGTCGTCGGTGGATGTTTGTGCTCTTGAAAAGGAAACGTACATATATACATGCTCCAAAATACAGGGTGTCCATAAAGTCCCAGTACCATTACAAGTGTTTATTGCTTGTGATGGTACTGGGACTTTATGGACACCCTGTGTGTGTGAATGAATATATTATATTTATATATATATATATATATATATATATATATATATATATATATATATACATATATATTGGAGGAAAAGTCGATGTGTTGGCTAGAATGTATATATTTTATTAAACAGAATAAAACGGGAGAAATAATAGTTTAGTTATTATATAATATTTTTACTGGAATTATGAGAGAATATTTAAGTTTTAGAAAAAAATAGTATTTGTAAATTAAGAGGAAACAGGTACAGGCATTAACGTATATAAAATACCACACACACAATATATTATATATATATATATATATATATATATATATATATATATATATACATATATGTGTGTATGTATATATATATATATATATATATATATATATATATATATATATATATAAGTATATCTATGCAAAACAAAACGCCTATTATGGAAAGAGAAAAACGGTATACAATAACAAATTAAACAAAAAAAACCTAGTCAATATATGCATGCATACACAAACACCAAAAATAAAATAAAATAAATTAAATTAAAAACCAAAAATAAAATAAAATAAAATAAAGTGAAAAAGCGAAGGCATTGTTGTAAGAAATAATATAAATTAACTAAATTTTTTCATTAGAAATAAATTACAACTCAAGATCTTTCTTTTTTTTTCTTTTTTTTACTATTTCAAAGTCGAGGCATGAAAGAAAAGAAGAGTATTTATATATATAGCATATATATATATATATATATATATATATATATATATATATATATATATATATATATATATATATACTTTTCTTTCATGCCTCGACTTTGAAATAGTAAAAAAGAGAAAAAAAAGAAGAAAGATCTTGAGTTGTAATTTATTTCTAGTGAAAAAATTTAGTTAAGTTATAATATTTCTTACAACAATGCCTTCGCTTTTTTCACTTTATTTTATTTTATTTTATTTTTGGTGTTTTTGTATGCATATATTGACTCGGTTTTTATTGTTTAATTTGTTATTGTGTATACCGTTTTTCTCTTTCCATAAATAGGCGTTTTGTTTTGCATATATATATATATATATATATATATATATATATATATATATATATATATATATATATATATATATATATATATATTGTGCCTACTTACTTTTGTGGTTAGCCTTTATTTCTATTTCTCTTCGTTATGTTGCGTGGCGTACTTACGAGTTCTTTTCTTTGTTACGGGTAATGTTTGAAAGGTTCTTTGTCATATGGGCTAACCTTCGTCTATCACTAGTTACGGTTGAGTTTTCTTCTCTCGTAGGGAACATTTAGTTTATTTATTCTTCACTAAGTCTCTCAGGAGGTACTTATATTATAAAAACACATGGCGTTGTATAGCTTTGGGAATCTGGCAAGTCAAACACCTCTGCTATAAAAATTTCTTATAATTATAACAACACAGTTTACACACTTTACACTACCACTTTTGGAACAGAGGGAGAAGGGATACAGCCTCCCGTATAAGGCCTTGTTCTTAACTACTCCTCTCTGGCACTTCAAATGAAGTTTCGACCTAACTACTTTTTTCTGACTCCTCCCCGAATGTCCTTTAGGACACCTCCTACTTCTACATGAATGGCTTTCATTACTTCCGGTGCCACCTCTAGATTCATCTGATTGGTTTCGTCCTTCGACGGTAACCACCCACTGAAAGGGTCATAGATCAACTTTTCTGGTGAGGTTAGCATCTTACTGTTTTGACCAACCGGTGCCAATGTTTGGTCTGGTTTTACGAAACTGCTATCCGTGCAGACTTATGCTGTACACATCTACTCCTTTTTCTACCTTTACTTCTGGTAGATCCTTCGTCACTACTTTCACTATATATATTCTACCAGTGGTTTTCCTAACTAAGTTTTCCCTAGCTATTTCTAGACAGACTCTTGTTGTTTCCTAACAACACTCGGCCACCTACTGGCAGTGACCTCAATGCCTAAAATTATAAAAATGATTATATATAATAAAATACAATGTTGAAATAAATCAAAAGTGGTTATATATATATATATACAATAATGCTAGTATATTAGTTACTTGAAGGCAAATTTTCCATTAAGGACTTAATGGTGTTGAGTTTGTTAACAACTAACACCCTGACAATAGTTGTTAACTATGGTGAGTGCTAACAAAATAATATTTACCATGGACATGATAGGGGAAATGTCAGTCTTGTGCATATGGAAAAATTGATTAGCTGCTTCAAGTTATTCAAATGACATTAAATCAAGTTTGGATACTTTGAAAACTTTGCCATTACCCAAAATATTGATATGTCCAGATAAATTTAAGGTATAAGAAGCAAAAATGGTATGGTTGTAATACAAATAACACAAAATAACTACTTCACAAGATGTCACAAAGGATTTGTTGTTTTTGTTTTTGTTGCTAAACATTACCTGAGATTGATTATTCCCACAAGTGACCTTAGCTGTTAGTTGATTCTGTGAAAACACTACCATTACATCACACAAAATTTGAGCCTTGAAAACAGGTCTTTAAGGGATATATTCACAGTTATTTTCACCATCCTTGCCATTAATCAAAACATCAACGCAATACAACTACCCAAGAACCCCAAGTATCACCGCTTCTCAAGACCAAGAAAGAGCAAGCTTAACTCCGTCAACATTATCAAATACCCTTGACCACTGAGTCTGCCATGAAGAAAGATCGAAGACAACAACACCCTCGTATTTATCGTTCACTCCTTAGCGAACAAGTATCACACAAGTTTGCTGTTAAAAAGGGTTCTGTTTCAAATAATAACTTAGTTTAACAATCAAATCTTAGTTCTTGTTATTGTTCTTGTACTGTTGTAATGATGATGATTACAACCGCTATGTCGTGTACCATCTTGACATGACCATGTTCTTTTTGGATGCTCCCTCCTTGATTTGCAAGAGGGAGAGGTAGATATCGCTCACCATGAGCCATAGTGTAATCCATTTCCTGCAAATATATTCTAGGCAGTAAACCTTATACAACAATGTTATTGACCTGTTGCACTTGGTCCTATCTTTTCCTTAAATTGTATCTCGGAGTCACTAATGCTGATGAAGTATGGGAATCATTTACGTTACTGTTTTCCTTACTACTTGACTCCTTTAAATCTTTAAAATCTTTTAAATGTTCTACTGACCAAATGTCGGAATGTACTATTTTAATATGGTTCCAATGTGCAACAGTTTCACTTAAAGTTGATTCATGCATTAGCTTAAATTTATTTAACTTTAACCTTTCTATTACTCTATATGGACCTTGAAATTTAGGACTTACTTTAACATTAGGTCCTTCAACTTTGTGATTAAGCACATATACTTGTTGACCTATTTTTAATTCTGGGACTTTTGATTGCTTATTGTAATACTTACTAGACTTTTGATGTAACTCCTTCAATCGAGCCCTTGTGCCTTTTACGGTCTCGAAAGTCCGTCTTGTTTTCCATGTAACGTTAGTCTTCGTAATTATAAGTAATGTCTTGGTGGGGGACGCTTCGTCTAATAAAGTATTGGGCATTCTTTTCTGATAACCATATAACAGAAAGTGTGGGGTTTCCCCAACAGATTCATTTACAGTGTATTAATAGTGAACTGTACGTCTTCAAGTATTAAGTCCCAATCTTCAGTCTGTGGAGTTACTACCAAAGTTTTCAGTACATCCTTTATCTTACGATTTGTTCTCTCTTACTGCTCCATTAGAGCTTGGTTTATAAGCTGTAACCTGACACTTGTTAATTTCATAAAACTCACACAATTTCTTCAAAATGTCACTAGTAAATTCTCCTGCATTATCAGATAATAATGTTTGAGGACATGAATGTCTAGTTATTATTCTAGATTTCAGAGCTTCTGCTACAGTAGTTGCTTCTCTGTTTCTGACTGGAATGATCTCAACATATAGTCAAGTAATCTATGAAAACTAGAATCTGACGATTACCTCTAGTTGTGTTTGGAAATGGACCTACAAAATCCATTGAAACTACTTGAAAGGGAGTTAATTCTGATGGATATTTCTCAAGAGGGGCCTTTACATTAACGTTACCCTTTGTGTCGTTACAGATATGACAATTTTCAACAAATCTTTTAGCTTCTTCATTGCAATTCGGCCAAAAATAGTTTCTAGTGACTGTTCTACATGTTTTCTTTATTCCAGGATGTCCTGACAACTTGTAAGAGTGTGTTAATTCTAATACTTCCTTGGTTAGTGTGTTAGGTACATACAATCGTGAACAAGCATTCGGTTCATCTGATGTTTTTTATATATAGAATTCCATTAATTAACTGAATTCAGACTGATCATCCTCATTTTGCATTAATTTACCCACTATTTTTCTAATGTTAGCATCTTTTTGCTGTTCGATCTGAACTCTTTCTAAGTCTAGATCTATGATCTGACAACTAAAACAGAAAGTATTAGTTGTGATTTGTTTCTCGTTTTCTTCTTGCGACCTTGACAAAGCATCTGCAATAGTGTTATATCTTCCTGGGATATACCTAAATTCTGGGGCAAATTCTAATACACTTATGAACCATCTGTTAAACTTCATATTATTTGTGAATGCTCTTTTCTTAAATAGATCACAAATAGGTTTGTGATCGGTAAGCACATTGACTTTATGTCCTAGCAATATATGCCTAAACTTACGTAATCCCCAATAAAGAGCTAAGCACTCTCGTTCGGTAGTGCTATAATTTCTTTCTGCAGCATTCAAAACTCTACTTGCATAATATACTGCTCTCATTCTGGTTTTTCCTTGTTGCATTAAAACTGCACCTACACCTGTACTAGAAGCATCGCAGGCTAAGTAAAATTCCTTTGAGAAATCTGGATACACTAAAATTGGATTTCTTGTCATCATTTCCTTGAGTGTTTGGAAAGCTCTTTCATGTTCTGGCTTCCATTCATAAATTACATCCTTCTTTGTTAAATCTGTTAATGGTTTAGCTATAGTGGCAAATCCCTTAATAAAAGGGCGGTAGTAACCAACCATACCTAAGAATCTTCTTAAGGCTTTCAAGTTACTTGGGGCTGGATATGCTACAATTGACTTTATTTTCCCTTCCTGCATACGCAATCCATTTTCACTGATGACATGTCCTAAATATTCCAATGATTTCCTCATGAATTGACATTTCTTAATCTTTATCTTTAATCCTGCGCTCTTTAGTCTTTCTAACACTGTTTCTAATGTCTTAAAGTGACTATCCAAGTCCTTACTAGAAATGACTACATCATCTAGGTATACTGAAACATCCTCTATGTCTCCTAAGATTTGGAGCATTAATCGAGTAAATGTTAGTGGGGCCGATGTAAGACCAAAGGGCATGACTTCAAACTGTAAATGTTCCTTATGAGTACTAAAAGCTGTCAAGGGCTTGGATTCTTCGTCTAAAGGTACTTGCCAATATCCACTAAGCAAGTCTAATGACGTAAATATCTTTGCTCCACCTAATTGAGCTAACATATCATTTATAACTGGCATTGGCATCCTATCTGGAATGGTGTGTGAATTTAATTTCCGATAATCTATTACCATTCTCCAAGTGCCATCTTTCTTTGGAACTAATAAAAGAGGTGAGTTATATGGTGATTTAGAAGGTACTATTACACCATCTTGTTTCATTTCTTCAATTAACTGATCTACGATCGGTCGTTGACTGATGGGTAATTTATAGTTAGGGATATAAAATGGTTTAGTTCCATCTTGTATTAAAATCTTATGTTGCAAAGTATCTGTTCTGCCTAACTTATCTCCTTCTAAGGCAATGACATCTCTATAACTTTTCCAATATTTGTAATAGTTTAACTCTATTCTGAGGAAAGTCTGTATTATTTACTTCTGTATTTAGAATTGAACTCGGTTCTGTGCTAGAGAAGAATGCTTTTTCACTTAGTGTTAGTAAAGGATTATTCACTACAATTCCGGTACAAAATTCTATACCAGGTCTTAGTATTAGTCTTTTGTCTGAAAAATTCTGGACGTATGTCTCACAGTTATTACCTTTCACGTGAACTAAAGAATTGTCCATCCTAACAAAGTCAGGTAAGTTTTCATTAGTTAGCATTACGTCCTTTTCATGCAAGTCTTCGTCTGTTTTAGCCCTAAGACAAACCTTGGTTAGACATTGCGGGTACAAAACTACTTCTCTATTAAGTACAAATGTGACAGTATGGTCATCTGCAGTACTGATTAAACATATTTCTTCGTCATCTCGTATCTCGGAGAAATAACAGACATCTGTTTCATCCGAATTTTCATCCAGTAGTATTGTTGAGTTTAATTCACCCTTATTTATGTTCCTAATAACAGGACTTTCATTGATATATTTTTCTTCTTTATTTTCATCTATTATGAGATATGTACAATCAATTTCTGATTCATTTTCATCCATTTTGTTCGCATGCATTAATATGTTCCGCGGCAATAAATTGTTCAGCTGCGTAGATTTGTTCAGAGTCAAAGCTCTGTTCAGAATTCTGAGTATCAAGGCTTGCATTGTTAATGTTATTTATTTGTGCACAATCTATCATAGAATCTTTCCTGGCTAAGGACATTTCTTGCAAGGTATTATTTCTGCCACTTATTCCGCTAATATCTGTGCTAGCATTATTATCTATCTTAGTATCTTGGATGTTCGCTTCTCTAGAAGATGTCGTCTCAGATAAATTGATCAGATTTATGCAAGACTTTTCTTCTTCTAGCTGAAAACAAACATTTTCTCTATTTCTGCGGGGTAAATTTATTTTATTTTCTCCACAATCTAACATTATTTTACATCTCCGCATAGCATTATATGAAAACAGCGCTTGCGTAGGATAAAACCTTTCTTCTAATACTACAAATACTTCCTTAAAAGTTTTGTCTAAAATCTCTATGTCCAGTGTGACATTGCCTAGCGCCTTTATTTTTTGTTTCCCGGCTATTCCTTTTATAATTCTACCAGGACCTTGTATTTCTATATCTGCAAAGCCTAAATGTTTTGTTAATGTTTGTTTATCTATTATATTTACTGTACTGCCTGTATCTAAAAGGATTTGAGCATGGTTTATTATTAATTCTGGTTTGGATGATAGGTAAATCTTCTTGGCATATTTCTTTATCCCTTACTGAAAATACTATCTCCTTATTTACTTCAAAAGGAAACTTGAAATTATCTTCCTGACCTACCGTAACTATTTCATTCTCATTTTCTACTGGTAAGGAAGCCTTCTCATGTATTACCATGTGCTGTAATTATCACTGAGTCTGATTATTATTTTGGGGTGTATTACTTTGGGCATTATGGTTAGTATTGGTATTTCTGAACCAACAATTTTGTGTTAGGTGACCTGTCCTATTACAATGAGAACAATACCTTGGTCGCCTACAATTCTGAGTTGTGTGGTTGGAATAACCACAATTTGCGCAATTTGGTTCCTGCTTGTTATTCTGTGTTCTATTATCTCCGAAGCTCTGACTGTGATTTGGGCCGAATGAGGTTGGGTTATTATTGTTTAGATTTCCTCTATACTGTTGAGGCCTATTTTTACTATTCTTGTTTGCTTGGAAAAATTTCCCATTCCCGTACCTTGGATTATTCTTAGGGTCTGGGTTTCCCTGTTGTCTATGCTTAATGTTTTCTAGATCTGTCTGGGACACCATCTGCCCTTCCCTGGAAAGGTTATTTCTATTCCTATTAGGGTTTCCATTATTTACAAAACCTGTAAATTCCCTTTCCAGATTTAGTCCCTTTTTACACATTTCCTCTTCCATAAATCTTAAAGCTGCTAGACTATCCCGTTTCGGATAAGGATCCTGTTTCTTAAAGACTCGTTTTTCTTCTTCCCCGATAGCGTCATATACTATACCATGAACTATGTAATTCAAAATCTCTTGTAGACTAACTAGATCCTTTTTGTCACGACTAAATGAATCAGGATCGCCAATAACAACGCCGGCTCGTTTCAAATCTGTGGTTAAGTTACGGATGGAATTTTCGACGTCCGTATGTAAATTTGCGATACTTTCCCCATCATATTTCTGATGAAGGAATCGGGAGATATTGTACCATTTATCTCGTTGATAAATGGGCTCCCATAACTCTAGACACACCTTAAATTCAGCGAAGGTCGGAATCTCCTGAAACTTAGGGGACGTGAGAGTGCGATGTGCATCGCCCCTTTCGGAACTAACATAGAGTAACGCTTCATCTATTTTCTTGCGTTCATCTTTAATTCCACTAGCTGAAATTCGACTTTCAGTCTCTGTTATCCACTGAGATACTGTATATGCTTCTAACTTAATTTTGTCAGGATGACCTTTTTCTACCCTACCGCAAAAGCGTGTAGCTTGTGTTATTACGGCGGCCTGTGCCATTCTAGAGTTCCTAGTTTGTACTTGCAATGGGTTAGGAATGTTATTATGATTAGTAACAGTCACACTAGTTGTGGGTCTATTTGCTACTGTCGGACTCGGTATTCTGGTTGGACTTTCGCTATGTGATCGTCGAGTATTTAGTCTCGAGCGTCTGTCAGGAGTTGGACGTAGGCTATAATGACTCAGATCGGGAGTTCTGCTTCTTTGTAACCTAGTAATAATAGCGTTAACATTTTCATTATTCATATCAACAGCATTAGGTTAGATACAATTTAAAAAAAAATAGATGCATTGTTGTACTTACATGATCTTCATACTGAGTCTGTCTTCCTTATTGCGATTCCTAGATTTCCTAGCTAAACTTATTTCCTAGTGTTTCCTTCCTTCAATCTGGAAAAACATTTACATTAGTGTATGCCGTTATTCCTGATTCACACCACTGCACCTTGTGAACTGAATGACAATATCTTTATTGTTCTAGATTTATCACAATCAATGAGGCAAAAAAAAAAATTATTTTATCTTGCAACTTTACGGCAAAGAAAAATTTTATCTCAAAACTACTTATTATGAATTATTTTATAAAGACATTTTTATATTATCGCAGTGGGTGATTTTTCTATATTTATTTTCAGACGTTAATCTATCAGGATATTTTAAACTTTTCTTCTTGTTGCTGGTTGCCGATCACTTCTGCGTCGTCGTCCGGCTCGTTTCACTTGTTGTGGCGATGTCTGTGCGCTGCCGTCGTTCACACCACGGTTGGAGTCCAGTGCGCCTTATCCATGGGGAAAAATCGTAGCGATGTATGGAGAAATGGGCGCTATCTCAGGATTTATGATAGTTTAGCGCTCACAGGTTGATTGAAGAAATCCGTCGTCAGTCCTCGCTGCGTTGTATTCAATCTTCTTTTATCCGCCTTAATGCGTTTTTTGCGTATTCCTTTGCGAGTTTATGGCTTAGGAATGCGGCTATCCTAGTTCAGTATTCTTCTTATGATTTCACTGTTTCGTCGCTCCGTTTCGTTCGCCCCTTTCAGCAGAATCGAAGTGTTGTTGTGTCTACGCCTACAGAGTTTCACTCTTGTTCGTTGCTCCTTTTCTTTTTTCTTCGTTCTTCGAGTTATTGAACTCGGAATTTCTTCTTTTTAATTATAAAGTTCGTGCCTGGTTTTCTTGTATGTTTCTGACGCTTAAGTATTAGCGCTCTTTTATTGGCAGTTTTATATCTTCCACTCTGTTTAATTTTTCCACTGTGTGTGTGTGTGTGTGTGTTTAGATTGGTGTTTTATGCACTTGAATCCCACTACCGCTGTTCACCACTTATGTTGTGCCTACTTACTTTTGTGGTTAGCCTTTATTTCTATTTCTCTTCGTTATGTTGCGTGGCGTACTTACGAGTTCTTTTCTTTGTTACGGGTAATGTTTGAAAGGTTCTTTGTCATATGGGCTAACCTTCGTCTATCACTAGTTACGGTTGAGTTTCTTCTCTCGTAGGAACATTTAGTTTATTTATTCTTCACTAAGTCTCTCAGGAGGTACTTATATTATAAAAACACATGGGTTGTATAGCTTTGGGAATCTGGGCAAGTCAAACACCTCTGCTATAAAAATTTCTTATAATTATAACAACACAGTTTACACACTTTACACTACACTTGGAACAGAGGGAGAAGGGATACAGCCTCCCGTATAAGGCCTTGTTCTTAACTACTCCTCTCTGGCACTTCAAATGAAGTTTCGACCTAACTACTTTTTCTGACTCCTCCCCGAATGTCCTTTAGGACACCTCCTACTTCTACATGAATGGCTTTCATTACTTCCGGTGCCACCTCTAGATTCATCTGATTGGTTTCGTCCTTCGACGGTAACCACCCACTGAAAGGGTCATAGATCAACTTTTCTGGTGAGGTTAGCATCTTACTGTTTTGACCAACCAGTGCCAATGTTTGGTCTGGTTTTACGAAACTGCTATCCGTGCAGACTTATGCTGTACACATCTACTCCTTTTTCTACCTTTACTTCTGGTAGATCCTTCGTCACTCTACTTTCACTATATATATTCTACCAGTGGTTTTCCTAACTAAGTTTTCCCTAGCTATTTCTAGACAGACTCTTATTGTTTCCTAACATATATATATATTCGTGTTAGTGTGAGTGTGTGGTATTTTATAAAAGTTAATGCCTATACCTGTTCCTTCTTTATTTACAAATACTATTTTTTATAAAATTTAAATATTCTCTCATAATTCCATTAAAAAAATTATAACTAAAATATTTCTCCCTGTTTCTTCTGCTTAATAAAATATATACATTCTAACCAACACATCGACCTTTTCCATGCAAGCGCTTGGCTTCGCATGCGCGCAAAGCGAGAGAGAGAGAGAGAGAGAGAGAGAGAGAGAGAGAAAATTCATTCATATCCTGGACTCCGGCAGAAGAGAATGGCTTTACACGTATCCTTCCTGTAGGGAGCCGGACATTGGGGGGGGGGGGGGTGGGGAACCAAGGGGGGGGTCTCAAAGAACCCTCCGTTCAACTGGACTACTCACTCTTACCTCGACTTGCTCTTGCTACTGCTGTACAAGACAGTGGGTGGGTGGGGGCGGTTTGAGTGTGGGTGTTGGTGAGCAGGGCATGTAGTCGTGAATTCCACTTTTTTTTTTTCTCTCTTTCCTAGGGCACTCCATATTAGGTGTAAGATTCCACCAGAAATGGGTATTTGCTCATATGATGAAGTCTCCTGTGCATCTATTGTGATTTTTTAAAGCATATATATATATTATATATATATATATATATATATCTATATATATATATATATATATATATATATATATATATATATATATAATAAAAGGAGCCCGTAAAAATGCCAAAATACAGAGAGAAAATGCTATATTTCAGATCTCTTCAGATGAAGAGAGAGACAGCAGTTCTCTGAAATACGTATAGTATTTTCTCTCTATATTTTAGCGTTTTTTGTGGACTCCTTTTACTAGATGGAATTCTGTTGTAACAGAACATTTTTACCAGTCATACATATATCTATATATATATATATATATATATATATATATATATATATATATATATATATATATATATATATATATATATATAATATTATATATCCCAGGTTTATACTTACCACCGTTCAGCCCGGCAGTTGATGTATAGATATAGAGAATAAAGTCACCTTTTGGTATGCTCGTTTAGGGCTAAAGATGTAGACGTAATGTCCAATCATGATGGGACTTACCGTCTCGAATTTGTGTGTTTATTTGACCGCACAATTTTTGCGTTTTTGGAGACGAGAATGATGATGATAGCGTCGCGGGACGGTAAAGAATTATAATTATACCTACTACAGTATATATATTTCCATCCGAAATTAGTTGTACACCGGAATGAATAAAAGCTTTCAGTAACGTAAGCCAGATTAGCATAAATCGCCTGTAGAGAATTATTTTACAAAAAGAAATAAATATATAGATAAATAAATGATTAACTTCAAACGTCTATCATCTTCTTTCAGTTATGTCAGTGGGAATGCTATTTTTTTTTTTCCTTTCTCTTCCAGGTAATCATTGCGCCTGGAATTGGCTAATTAGGGACCTGGGAGTTGTATTTCTGTCATTAGCCGAGAAAGGAAACTTAAACATTATTCGATAATTGGTTCGGCCTGCTGATGCTGATGCCGGCTCATTCGTCTTCCCACTGACTTGACGCTAATACTTCTTATTTTGTTTATTTATTTATTTATTTTTTCTGTTCTTCTGGGGAGGTGAATACCTCGTACTGTGAGACCTCTCTGGGTATTTATGTATTTATATATGTGTATAAATATATATATATATTTATATATATATAGTGTGTGTGTGTGTTAACAAATTCTTCTGTTAAAAGAGGATACGTCTCAAGTATATAAAAGGCCCATGCAAAAAAACTTTATTTTTATTTATTTATTGTTTTCTGTTCTTCTGGGGCGGTGAATACCTCGTATTTTGAGACGCCTCTCTGGGTGTTTATGTATTTATATATGTGTCTATATTATGTGTATATATATGTATGTATATATGATATATATATATATATATATATATATATATATATATATATATATATATTATACATATATATTGTGTGTAAACAAATTCTTCTGTGAAAACAGGATACGTCTCAAGTAGTATAAAAGGCCCCACTAAAACATTCTGGTGTAAAGCTAAGGACCACTAGATTTCGGTGGACTAACTCCCACCCTTATCAAATGGTGAATGGCAGAAGAAGTTGCATTGGCGATATATCTCCCACTTTATATATTTCGCCAATACAACTTCTCCGGTCATTCGATACATGATGAGGGTGGAAGTTAGTCCACCGAAATATAGTCCTTACCACTTTCTCATTCCCAAAATAAACTATGTATAATTCTCTCTCTCTCTCTCTCTCTACGAAAAAAGAAATCAATTATCAAGTCATGTCTTCTAATTTTTCTTTCTCTCTTAAGCTTACAACTAATCTGTAAACATTATCTCTCTCTCTCTCTCTCTCTCTCTCCTCACACACACACACACACAAAAACAATGGACTTCTTAAGAGCAACATTCTCAATTTACATTTCGAACTAATTAGACAAAGCACACTAAAATCTCCTTTGAAATTTTCGTTCTTTTAGGAAAAGAAAAAGTTTCCGTTTTTCGTTGGTTAATTAGTTTTTTTTTTTTACCTCTCTCGGGGAGACTTCGCTATTTACTCTGTGCTACAAAGCGTGAGGAAGCCTGACGAATTCTCTCGCTGGGCAGCGGTTCAATTATAGTACTTATTTCTCCGTTTAGACAGTCGATTATATATCCTTTATATAAACGCATTTCACCTGTGGCTATTGGCGCCGTCCTAACGTCGTCGTAAGGCCTGTGATCGATCCTGCGGGGGGAAACACGAGTTAGGTCTGTTTACTGAGAAGTCCGTTCTGTTGTGCCCATGGTAGATGGTTGGGTGTGGTGGATTTTAGCTAGGTTGTGTGGCTTGCAACCTCATCCCAAAAAGATTTGCTGAACGCTGGAAGGTATATTCCGTCTATATATATGTATATATATATATATATATATATATATATATATATATATATATATATATATATATATACATGAGAGAGAGAGAGAGGGAGAAAGAGAGTGACCTTAGGGATTCACTCTACCTGAAAAGTAACATTCATCTTGATTATTCGAAACAGCCACTTATCGCCTGCTCAGAGAGAGAGAGAGAGAGAGAGAGAGAGATAAGCAAACCAGCTAGCAGCAGACAAGACTCGCCGTGTCTTGTCTGACACAATTAAAAAATACACGTGATTGCATGGAAATAACTCAAGAAATGGAAACCGGTCTCAATGAAGTCACACCTTTTATTGCCTCTCTCTCTCTCTCAGCAGTGATTAAAAGGGCAACTAACCCTTTTTCTTATCTAATTTGTTTACAAAGCGATTGCTACCACTATTATTACTACTACTATTACTACTACTGGGTCTGTTACGTAGCCCGAATGGCTAAAAACCCCCTCCCCCTCCCCCCCTCCCCAACCACCACCACACAGCGCAAAAAAGTGTGTTAAAGTTTTCTTTCAGCTGAAAATAGCTCTTGCTAGGAGAGAGAGAGAGAGAGAGAGAGGAATTCCTTCAGCATCATTATCTTTCAAATCATCTCTAGACTGTGTCTCATTCCCCTTCCCTCCACCACCACCACCTCCCCTTCCCCCTCCCCTCCTCTCCCCTCCCTCCCCAAGCGAATAAATGGTTTGTTTACATTAGCAACAATTTTTTTATCTTTTTTTTTTTTTATCGGCAAACGGAGTGTTGAGCCTAATGTTTACATTATCCGGAGTGCCACAGGGTAATGTCCTGACAGACTTATTGGACATTCTCACAACAGCTGGGCCTTTTTTTAGAACTCCTCCCCCCCCACCCCCCCCCCCCCACCTCTCTCTCTCTCTCTCTCTCTCTCTCTCTCTCTCTCTCTCTCTCTCCTCTCCTTTTTTTTTCATGGACGCAGCTGGTCTTTCTGTAAACAAATTCTCACCGTGTTATTTTTTCGTGTTCTGTCTGTATGAAAAAGCCCCCTTCCCCCCCCCCCCCTTCTCTCTCTCTCTCTCATCTCTCTCTCTCTTCTCTCTCTCTCTCTCTCTCTCTCATGCAAGGGACCGCCACTTGTTCCTGAGTTGCTGTTTATTGGGAAAAATCTGTAACCCGGATGTATTTATGTTCAATATTTTTTGGGTAAATTTACTTTTAGTATTATTATTATTATTATTATATTATTATTATTCTTATTATTATTATATTATTATTATTATTATTTATTTATTTATTTATTTATCCATTGGAGCGTAAGCTTGATGTACCTTAACTGCAAAAAGACCTATTATTATTATTATTATTATTATTATTATTATTATTATTATTATTATTATTATTATTATTATTAATGCTCTGAGATTTCTTTCCTCCTATCTCCAAGCTTCGTAATCCTCCCCCCTGCTTCTGTACTCCCCGACTCCAGCCAACTCCAGTCCTACTCTTTCTTGCCTTTGGGCCTGGGCTAGGTAAAGGGTCCACGTTAGCGCGTCCCGCCTCCCCCTAAAGTGAAACCATTTCGTGATAGACGTGCTGTTCGTGAGACTTAAATGATGGGACAAAAATTAAACAAACAAACAAACAAAAGTAAGATTGAGAGATGAAAATAAAAGTAGTGGAAATAAAAAAAAATTTTAAAAAGCCATGTGTAAAGAAAGAAGTAATGCAATGAAAAAAAGGAATTGACAGATGGGAATAAAAGAAGTGGAAATAATATATTTAATAAAAATAAAAGGGAAAAAAGTGAATAAATGTGAAAGTAATGCAATGAAAATAAGGAATTGACAGATGAAAATAATAGCAGTGGAAATAAATTATATGCTAAAAGAAAGAGACAGAAAAGGAATATGGACGGAATGAAAGGAGGAAAAAATATATTCGAAGAGAGAGAGAGAGAGAGAGAGAGAGAGAGAGAGAGAGAGAGAGAGAGAGAGAGAGAAGGAATAATAAGAGGTAAAAGCAAGACTTTAGTTGAAGAGATAAGTATAGAGGAATATCCAGATAATTGTGACGACTAGAAGATTATAGATAAAAAAAAGAAAATAAGAAAAATGTTAAGAAAGAAGGTGTAGACGAATATCCAGATAACTGAGACGACTGGAAGATCATAAATAGAAAAATGGAAAATAAAAGACGTTGAAAAAGCTCAGGATAACTGGGGCGAATGAAAGATAACGGATAAAAGGGGAAAATCAGAAAAATGGAGAAGAGAATGTTTATTACGGAGGGGAAGAAGTTGAAGACGTATTAAGAGGTTACAAAAAAATGTTTAAAAATGGAATAAAAAGACATGAGCCCCATTTAAGGAGAGAAAAAGTGCCAATAAAACATGGAGTATTCCAAGAGGAGGTAAAAAACCAATTTTATCTTTATTCATTGTTGTGTTTAACCTTCCGACGACCAGAAATGAGTAGGGAGATCTTGAGATAAAAATAAATAAATGAATGGATAAATAGACAAATAAATAAACCAATAATTAAATAGATAAATAATTAAGTAAATAAATGATAAGTAAATTAATAAATAAATATATTAATAAGTTTATAAATAAATTATATTGATAAATAGGTAAATGAATAAATAAATAAATTAATGTGTCAATAATTAAATAGATAAATAATGAAGTAAATTAATAAAATAAGTAAATAATAAGGAAATAAATAAATATATTAATAAGTTTATAAATAAATATGTTAATAAATAGGTAAATGAATGAATGAATAAATAAATAAATGTGCCTATAATTAACTAGATAAATAATTAAGTAAATAAATAACAAGTAAATTAATAAGATAATAAATAAATAATAAGGAAATTAATAAATAAATATATTAATAAGCATATAAATATATTAATGAATAAATAAGTAAATAAAGAGATAAAGATGTAAATTAGTAAATGAGTGAATAAATAAATAAATATGCAAATAAAGAACTGAACCAATAATTAAAAGATAAATAATTAAGTAAATAACTAATAAGTAAATTAAAAAAGTAATTAAGTTAATAGTAAGGAAATTAATAAATAAATATATTAATAAGCATATAAATATATTAATGAATAAATAAGTAAATAAAGAGATAAAGATATAAAGAAGTGAGTGAATAAATAAATAAATATGCAAATAAAGAACTAAACCAATAATTAAATAGATAAATAATTAAGTAAGCGAAAAAAACTTGGGGAGGAAATTGTTATATAGCACTTTGTTGTTCTTCTTCTTGGTTGGTGGTGGTGGTGGAAAGTAAAGGTCTATGGAAGATCCTAAAAAGGTCTTAAAAAGTGTGTTTCTCGTTGAGTAAAGATACAGGAATTATAGGATAGGATATTGATGATTTATTTATTAGATTGAAAATGTAAAAGATAAATAATGCGCATGTTAAACAGTACAGAGAAGTTATTTCTAATAAAATATAGTCTATTTATTTTAATTTTCGTTGGGGAAACAACGCTCTATTTGACGTCAGATTTGAGCGCGCGCCCCAAGTAAGCTAGAGGTTGGATCAGGCCTTGTTGGTTTTTGTTATGAGAAAGGTGTGACGTATGTAGTTAATTTATTATTATTATTATTATTATTATTATTATTATTATTGATAAACATCATTGTGGTGAGGTAATTAAAAGTTGTTCATAAAAAATAATCAACATTTATGTAAATAAATTAGTGCGTTATTTGTATAATTTTGAAAAAAAAAATATACATAATATATATATATATATATACTATATATATATATATATATCTATAATATATATATATATATATATATATATAATATATATTTTTTTTTTTTTTTTTTTTTTTTTTTTTTTTGCTCCATCACAGTCCTCCAATTCGACTGGGTGGTATTTATAGTGTGGGGTTCCGGGTTGCATCCTGCCTCCTTAGGAGTCCATCACTTTTCTTACTATGTGCCCCGTTTCAAGGATCACACTTCTTGGTTCTGCATGAGTCCTGGAACTACTTCAGCCTCTTTTTTTTTTGTTTTTTTTTTTTAGATTCCTTTTCAGGGATCTTGGGATCGTGCCTAGTGCTCCTATGATTATGAGTACGATTTCCACTGGCATATCCATATTCTTCTTATTTCTATTTTGAGATCTTGATACTTATCCATTTTTTTCCCTTTCTTTCTCTTCAACTCTGGTGTCCCATGGTATTGCGACATCAATGAGTGATACTTTCTTCTTCTTCTTCTTATTA
>NC_087214.1:66599819-66602436 GCF_015104395.2 Macrobrachium nipponense
TTTTTATTCTCAATATATATAAAAAAATTTTCTTACTCTCATATTTTTTATATATTTTTCATGTGGGAAGAAAGGCCATATTTTTTTAGCCATTCACGTCTTGTTTTTGTTTTTTTCATCTCTTTTATTTAGGTTTTCTTGAGAAAAAAGTTAAAATAAGATTAGTTTTTTTTTCGTAGCAAAGAGCAAAAAATAATCTTTTAATTTTTCTTTATTTTCATTCCAAACTTTTTTTTTGTCGTGTGGGGAGAAAGCAATAAATTATAATTCTATTTTTAGCGCCATTCACGTCTTTTTTTTTAAACTCTTATATTTACGTTTTCTTGAGAAAAAGTTACAATAAGAAACACACAAGAAAGGGAAGAAATATTACTTGTTTTATAAACACTTCTGTCAGTCAGTCTCTCTCTCTCTCTCTCTCTCTCTCTCTCTCATCTCTCCTCTCTCTCTCTCTCTCTCTCTCGAGTGGCCAGAAATAGGAGGAGAGAAACAAGCCAACAAATAGATGACAAAAAAAAATCCGTAGAAAAAGAAAACACACACAGACACCAAACCATCTTTTCATGCGTGTTTTAATTACGCGCGCACTTACAGTATCATTACAAAGACGTAATTGCTGTAGGAGACGCCGAGGTGTAATTACCAAACGTAGCAGGTTTTATGACACCGAAGACAAACCCTAATTGGTGTATGTAACTCCGCTAGTTGGAAAGAGAGAGAGAGAGAGAGAGAGAGAGAGAGAGAGAAGAGAGAATGGAGTACTTTTACTAGTAAAGCAAAGTTTTTTTCGAAAAGTAATTTTCTTGTGAGAGAATGGAATATAACTATTTCTTATTTGAGAGAGAGAGAGAGAGAGAGAGAGAGAGAGAGAGAGAGAGAGAGATACTTTACCAATGAAAGCAAAGCTTCGCATAGCTAAGAAAGTAATTTAATTTTGAGAGAGAGAGACTCACTGGATATTAAAAAGTTAATCTTTACTCATTTGCAACGCAGTTAAAATTGAGAGAGAGAGAGAGAGAGAGAGAGAAGAGAGAGAGAGAGAGACTCACTGGATATTAAAAGTTAATTTTTACTCATTTGCAACGCAGTTAAAATTGAGAGAGAGAGAGAGAGAGAGAGAGAGACTCACTGGATATTAAAAAGTTAATTTTTACTCATTTGCAACGCAGTTAAAATTGAGAGAGAGAGAGAGAGAGAGAGAGAGAGAGAGAGAGAGACTCACTGGATATTAAAAAGTTCATCTTTACTCATTTGCAACGCAGTTAAAATTGAGAGAGAGAGAGAGAGAGAGAGAGAGAGAGAGAGACTCTGGATATTAAAAAGTTCATCTTTACTCTTTGCACGCAGTTAAAATTGAGAGAGAGAGAGAGAGATAAGAGAGAGAGAGAGAGACTCACTGGATATTAAAAAGTTAATCTTTACTCATTTGCAACGCAGTTAAAATTGAGAGAGAGAGAGAGAGAGAGAGACTCACTGGATATTAAAAAGTTAATCTTTACTCATTTGCAACGCAGTTAAAATTGAGAGAGAGAGAGAGAGAGAGAGAGAGAGAGAGAGAGACTCACTGGATATTAAAAAAGGTTCATCCTTTACTCATTTGCACGCAGTTAAAATTGAGAGAGAGAGCGGGAGGGAGAGAGAGAGAGAGAGAGACTCACTGGATATTAAAAAGTTAATCTTTACTCATTTGCAACGCAGTTAAAATTGAGAGGAGAGCGAGAGAGAGAGAGAGTTCAAAACCAATATCCATTATGTTAACAATTATATAATTTTAATTAAATCATTTTCCCGCATTATTAAACGACCTCAGAAAAAAATTACCCAAGTTAACAAATAAAAAAGTATCATGTTAATAACACTTCGGCGGTCGTCTCCAATTAATAACATCTCCACGCCAGTGATTGATTTACCCAGACGGAAGAAGATCAGCTGATCGGATTAGCTTTGGTGCTCAGCGCGATTGGCTGCAGTTGCCCTAATCATGCTAGGTGGAGGGTGACCTGTTGTTCATTATAGTCCTCTCTCTCTCTCTCTCTCTCTCTCTCTCTCTCTCTCTATTTTAACTACGTTGCAAAAGGATTATGAAAATTTACTTTTTCATATCCAGTGTAAGTCTCTCTCTCTCTCTCTCTCTCTCTCTCTCTGCTCTCTCTCTCTCTATTTTAACTACGTTTCAAAAGGATTACGAAAATTTAATTTTTCATATCCAGTGAAAGCTCTCTCTCTCTCTCTCTCTCTCTCTCTCTATCTCTCTCGTCTCTCTCTCTCTCTCATTTTTTTTTTTAATACATTTTACTTATATATATATATATATATATATATATAGAGGGAGAGAGAGAGAGAGAGAGACTTCTTTTGGGTCTATCCCTTCTAAGAGGAAAAAAAAAAATTCGTAGCTAATCTTAATCCGAAATGATAAGAAGAGAACCCCCATCCCTCCCTCCCTCCCCCCTCCCCTTCCCCTTCCCTTTTCCCCCGTCCCCTCCCTACAATGAAAAAAGATATAATTAATTAGCTGTTCACCTAAAATCAAAAGATATCTTGACCCCCAGGGGTAAAAACCGTTTGTCCCGAATAGGGAGAAAGAAGAATCCGGATGCTGTTGTGCGTAAATAAG
>NC_087214.1:66602936-66607936 GCF_015104395.2 Macrobrachium nipponense
GTGGTTGGTTCAAACTCCCCACCACCCCACACTTTCTCTCTCTCTCTCTCTCTCTCTCTCTCTCTCTTTGCTTAGCCATGTTTATTGAATTCTGTGACTGTCGGGAATCATTATTTTTGTCACATTCGCTATATAATTAGTGTATATATATATATAATATATATATATATATATAATATATAAATTATACATACGTATATATATATATATATATATATATATATATATATATATACATACATATATATGTATATACAATATATATATATAGTAGTATATTTCATGTATATCGTATATATGTGTGTGAATAATTATCACATCACCATGATTCATATAGATCATTCGAGCTACAAATGTCCTATAATATCTAATTTGCTCTACCTCGGAATTGATATATTTTCATTTATGTACCGAAGGGGAATTTTTAGTTGATAATAATTTCGTCCCCTCATGGGACGAAATTATTATCAACTAAAAATTCCCCTTCGGTACATATATGAAAATATATCAATTCCGAGGTAGAGCGAATTAGATATTATAGGACATTTGTAGCTCGAATGATATATGTGTGTATGTATATATGTGTTCAGTCTCCTGTAAATGGCCTCGATAAAAAGCCGAAACCGTTCAGGATAATGTCTGATGGTGAATTGTGCCATTTAAATCAAGTGTGAGTGTGATTATAATAATCGTATGTGTATGTGTGTGTTTGTATGTTTGTTTATAGTAAGGGATAGCTACATCTCTCTCTCTCTCTCTCTCTCTCTCACTCAGATTTACCAAGTGAGTCGTTACTTATTTTATGACATTTCTCAACTATTACTTATGGTGTGTTCATATGTTTACTTTCATCTAAATCTGTATCTGCATTATTATTATTATTATTATTATTATTATTATTATTATTATTATTATTATTATTATTATTATTATTATTATTATTATTATTTTGAAGAGAGAGAATGGCCTTTCCTCGCTCGTTATGAACGCAGAAGTAGATTTTTTTTTATTTTTTTTTTATGCGGGTGTACACCTGTGCTCTGAAATGCACAGATGTGTTCTTTCGGAAGTGCTAATTTTGCCTTTGAAATCACCCAGTAACCACAACCTTGTACGAGTGTGAATATGTATATGTGTATGTGTGTGTAGTGTATATATATATATGCACTGTGTAAAATATATACATATTTATATACATATATACACACGTATATTGTTCCTTGACAATGTCGTAGTAAAGACGAAAGACCTTGGATTTCTGCCTATCATTTTCCTGTGGTATTCGCTTATTTAATGAAGTCACGTGCATCCACTGTGATTTTTTAAGCAGACACACGTATACATATTTATTTATTTATTTATACATACACTCGTAAATAGCTCTCGTGCTATCACCTGGCATCTAACACAAATATAGAAGACTCAAAAACGTCCATAAATATTAATCCACATTTCTGTGAGAATAATAATATTAAGTTTGAAATGAGTTGCCCCCAGAGAATATTCTCCTGTGTTTCATTAAAAATATTCTCTTGTGTTTCAGTAAAAATATTCTCCTGCGTTTTAGTAAAAATATTCTCCTGCGTTTTAGTAAAAATATTCTCCAGTGTTTTAGTGAGAATATTCTCCTGCGTTTTAGTAAAAATATTCTCCTGTGTTATAGTAAAAATATTCTCCTGTGTTTCAGTAAAAATATTCTCCTGCGTTTTAGTAAAAATATTCTCCCTGCGTTTTAGTAAAAATATTCTCCAGTGTTTTAGTGAAAATATTCTCCTGCGTTTTAGTAAAAATATTCTCTTGCGTTTTAGTAAAAATATTCTCCTGTGTTATAGTAAAAATATTCTCCTGCGTTTTAGTAAAAAATATTCAGCGTTTTAGAGAAATATTCTCCTGTGTTTAGTGAAAATATTCTCCTGCGTTTTAGTAAAAAATATTCTCCTGCGTTTTAGTAAAAATATTCTCTTGCGTTTTAGTAAAAATATTCTCCTTGTTGTTATAGTAAAAATATTCTCCTGTGTTTTAGTAAAAATATTCTCCTGCGTTTTAGTAAAAATATTCTCCTGCGTTTTAGTAAAAATATTCTCTTGCGTTTTAGTAAAAATATTCTCCTGTGTTATAGTAAAAATATTCTCCTGCGTTTTAGTAAAAATATTCTCCAGCGTTTTAGTTAAAATATTCTCCTGTGTTTTAGTGAAAATATTCTCCTGCGTTTTAGTAAAAATATTCTCCAGTGTTTTAGTAAAAATATTCTCCTGCGTTTTAGTAAAAATATTCTCCAGTGTTTTAGTAAAAATATTCTCCTGCGTTTTAGTAAAAATATTCTCCTGCGTTTTAGTAAAAATATTCTCCTGTGTTATAGTAAAAATATTCTCCTGTGTTTTAGTAAAAATATTCTCCTGTGTTTTAGTAAAAATATTCTCCTGCGTTTTAGTAAAAAATTTATAGTCTCCTCGCGTTTTAGTAAAAATATTCTCTTGCGTTTTAGTTAAAAATATTCTCCTCTGTTATAGTAAAAATATTCTCCTGCGTTTTAGTAAAAATATTCTCCAGTGTTTAATAAAGATATTCTCCTGCGTTTTAGTAAAAATATTCTCCTGCGTTTTAGTAAAAATATTCTCCTGCGTTTTATAAAAATATTCTCCAGCGTTTTATAGTAAAATACTCCGTGTTATAGTAAAAATATTCTCCTGCGTTTTAGTAAAAATATTCTCCAGCGTTTTAGTTAAAATATTCTCCTGCGTTTTTAGTTAAAATTTTCTCCTGCGTTTTAGTTTAAAAAGTATTTTCTCCTGTGTTTTAGTAAAAATATTCTCCTGCTTTTTAGTAAAAATATTCTCCAGTGTTTTAGTAAAAATATTCTCCTGCGTTTTAGTAAAAATATTCTCCTGTGTTTTAGTAAAAATATTCTCCTGCGTTTTAGTAAAAATATTCTCCAGCGTTTGTAAAATATTCTCCTGCTTTTAGTAAATATTCTCTTGCGTTTTTCAAATATTCTCCAGTGTTTTAGTTTTAAAATATTCTCCGCGTTTTAGTTAAAATATTCTCCTGTGTTTTTTATAAAAATATTTCTTCCTGCGTTTTGTAAAAAAATTCTCCAGCGTTTTTTAGTTACAATATCTCCTGTGTTTTAGTAAAAATATTCTCCAGTGTTTTAGTAAAAATATTCTCCTGCGTTTTAGTAAAAATATTCTCCTGCGTTTTAGTAAAAATATTCTCCTGTGTTTTAGTAAAAATATTCTATCTGCGTAGTAAAAATTATTCTCCAGTGTTTTCAGTAAAAATATTGTCTTGCGTTTTATTTTGTACTCCTGCGTTTTAGTAAAATATCTCCAGTGTTTTTAGTGAAAATATTCTCCTGCGTTTTAGTAAAAATAGTTCTCTGCTTTTTTTTTTAGTATCTCCTGTGTTATAGTATATTCTCCTGTGTTTCAGTAATCTCCTAGCGTTTTAGTAAAATATTCTCCAGCGTTTTAGTTAAAATATTCCCTCCTGTAGTGAAAATATTCTCCTGCGTTTAGTAAAAATATTCTCCAGCTTTTAGTTTAAAATATTCTCCTGTGTTTTAGTAAAAATATTCTCCTTTGTTTCAGTAAAAATATTCTGCGTTTTAGTCTCCTCCAGTGTTTTCAGTAAAAATATCTCCTGCGTTTTAGATCTGCCTGCTTTTAGTAAAAATATTCTCCAGGTTTTAGTGAAAATCTCCGTGTTTTAGTGAGAATATTCTCCAGGTTTTATAAAATCTCAGTGTTTTATGAGAATCTCCTGCGTTTTAGAAAAATTTTCTCCTGCTTTTGAAGATTGAGGGCGGACAGAAAAAATACGGACGGACAGACAAATAGCTAACTAGCAATCTCGGTAGCTTTCTTTTTCAGAAAATTAAAAAGTGAGAAAAAAATCCAAAATAAATGTGAAAAAAGTTAAAAAATCTTCGGCAAAGACGAAGCAGCAACTCTGAACTCATTAGCGCCGTGACCCGACACATTTCGTAGACGGGAGGTTCTTCCATGCATACTAATTACCCGATAAAGGAAGAGAGAGAGGGAGGGAGAGAGAGAGAGAGAGAAAAAAAAAAAACTCATTCTCATCGCTTCACTTAATCATCTCTGCCCTTAAAACTGGCATAGACGAATCAAGAGGGAGAGGTGGGGGGGAGATGAGAGAGAGATAGGTGAGAGAGAAGAGAGAGAGAGGAGAGAAAAAGGGGGGTGAGGGGCGGGGAGAGATAAGAAGGCATTACATGTGGCTCTTTTGTTCGTCAGGACAGGAATAAACTATGTATATTTTATGGCGGTGACGTCTTAGTTAGAGTCTGTCTTCTTTTAAGATTTCAGTCACTATACAAAAGATTCTCTCTCTCTTCTCTTTATGTATATAATATACACACACATATATATACATATATATATGTGTGTGTGTGTGTATAAAAAATGACAAACTAATACTGGAATCGTCTGAGAATCACTACCAAATCATGATAACATCGATGAAATATTATCAAAGAATACGAATCTTGCAGAAAAAAACCCTAACTAATGTAAATCCTGTTATAGCAAAATAAATAAATAAATAAATAAATAAATGTAAATCCTGTTATAACAAAATAGGTAGATAATTAACGCAATCCTGATATAGCAAGAGCCATTATAACCGCGGTCTTACGTCGAGGCGGTTAATTGATAAACGCCTGTTAATGACTGCTGTCTATATCTGGGTCCGATAAGTGTGGAATAACTACGGAATTCAAAGAGATTATTTAAGGGACAGAAGTTGGAAAGGCCCTGATGCCAGGATGACTGACAGATGCTGAGACTGGCATCTACTACAAGGTCTGGCGAGACTTTGAAACTTGTATACTAGAACTTCTGGCAGAGACTTTTCGTCAAGTGGTTTGACAAATAGAAACTTAGGACCTGAGGCAATTTAGAATTCGTCGGGCGTTGTAGAGGGTGCTCAATAAATGAATGAATAAATAAATAAAAAGTAAACACCAGTGGGAATGT
>NC_087214.1:66610436-66637936 GCF_015104395.2 Macrobrachium nipponense
TTCTCATTCAGGCCTGGGCTACTTACTGTCACTGTGATGACCATCTCACAGACCTCCAAGTCAGTGTTTTGGTGCCTACACTGAAGGTCCTTGTTTATAATAAGAATTAGTTCTGAAACTCTCTCTCTCTCTCTCTCTCTCTCTCTCTCTCTCTCTCTCTGCATTACATCATAAACAGACATTTATTTCCCTCTACACATCTCTGCATAAATAACAGTTTTCATTACATTTGCTGGGTAAATCTACAACCTCGACATTTGTCCTTCTCGCTACATCTACAACCTAACATCTGAATTATGGATCTACAGCATAACATGTATTGATAAACGTCAATAACATAACATCTGTAATATAAATTTGCAATCCAACCACATTATACATCTAAAACATAACATCTGTATTATACATCTGTAACCTAACATCTAATTATACATCTACAACCTAACATTTGTATTGTAAATCTACAAAATAACATTTGTAACCTAACATCTATAATTTACATCTACAATCTAACATCTGTATTATACATCTACAACCTAACATCTGTATTGTAAATCTACAGCATAACATCTGCAATATACATCTACAATCTAATATCTGTATTATACACCCACAACCTAACATCTGTATTATGTATGTCTATAACCTAACATCTGTATTATAGTATATGGCTGTAACCTAACATCTGTATTATACTCTACAGCACATCAGTAATATACATCTACAACCTAACATTTGTATTACACATCTATAACTAACATCTTTATTATACTCACAGCACATCTGTAATATACATCTACAACCTATTATTCTTACTTCTCCAACCTAACATCTGAACATCCCATCTTCCACGCAGATGTATCTACAGTATAACACCGGTATCATAAATCTACAACCTAACACCTGTATATTATACATCTACAACCAAACAAGTATGCACATCATAACAGCCACGCTCCCAGCGCCTCGTCCGTAAGCATCCAACACCTGGCAACCTGAGCCGACCGTCCCAGAGCGTATATTTCGTCACACACTCACCATCACTCCGCTTTCTCTCTCCTTTAGGCTCGAGCCTCCGTGGCACAATCGGTTAGCGCGTTCGGCTGTTAACCGAAAGGTTGGTGGTTCGAGCCCACCCGGGGGCGGTATATTTTGTATATTTTTTTTTGTGTATATTTGATGAATATTTTATTAAGGAAGGGACGTCTGTAATAGATTGAACAGCTGGAGGATATTTAGTGACTGGTTCAGATTGACTGTTGCGAGTTGCCTTTGATTTTGTATGTTTTTTGTATATTGGCTCCATTTTTGTGTATATTTGCCGAATATTTTATCAAATAAAGGGATGTCTGTAATAGATTGAAAGATAGCCGGAGGGTTTTGTCAATATACATAGTGAGTGGTTCAGTTTGACAGTTTCGAGTTACGGGGGATTTTGTATATTTTTGTGTATATTGGCTGAATATTTTACTGGATAAAGTAACGCCGGTAAATAGATTGTAAGGGAACTAGAGGATTTGTCAATATACTTAACGACTGGTTCGTGTAAAGTTTGTTTTTGTATGTTTTCGCATATTTTTTTTATATTTGTTTTCGTAAATTTGTTGAATAATTGACCTCATTTGGCACTGAAGGTTTTATAAATATACCTGAGGATTGCTTCAATTACGTACTCATATTTTGTTTGTGTTTTTGAATGTTTGTATATTAGTTTTTGTATATTTGTTGTATATTTGACTTCATTTGGAGCTTAAGATTTCGTAAATGAACCTAATGGCTGGTTCACTTTGACAGTTCCGTGTTTTTTTTATGTTTTAAATAATAATAAGTTTTTGTATATTTGTTGCATATTTGATTTCATTTGGAGCTCAAGGTTTTGCAAATGAACCTAATGACTGGTTGGCTTTGACACTTCGGTGTTTTTTTTTTTTTGGTGGGGGGGGGGTATTTGTATATTAGTTTTTGTATATTTGTTGAATATTTGACTTCATTTGTAATAATTGATAAACATTAACTCCAACTCCCGCATATTTTCCTCTTCAATAAATGACAAGGCTTTGTCTTCATGAGGAATTTTCATTTATAATTTTTTCTCCGGGGTTGTTTTGTTTGCTTATTTTGGTTTCCTGACTTGTATATAGGATACAGTCTCTCTCTCTCTCTCTCTCTCTCTCTCTCTCTCTCTCTCTCTTTTACGTCGTCATTTATAGGCAGTCCTTCGACCAAAATGTTTAAAAAAAAAGAAAAAATCGTGTGATATTATGCAGCGCTTTTTAAGACCCTGTATAATTTATATGTTCGGAGACTCAAGTAACTGGAATTTTAATGAACATGACCTAATTAACTCTCTCTTGGGGGGGAAGAGTGGGGAGTCTGGGGGGCAGCCATCAAGCTCAGAGGGGAACGGGGTTGGGGGCGCGGGATTGCTTTAGGTATTTGCAGTGGAATTATATATGCGTGGGCGCTTGACTGAATGAGCAACTTTACTTTGCGTCACGTATTTTGACGCATAGCTGCATCAGCAGCTGAGAGAGAGAGAGAGAGAGAGAGAGAGAGAGAGTTGGTTCCAGAAGCTTACAGAGTTGTTATGTGTACATGTGTATGTAAGGCCTTGTACGTATATTGGCATACTACCTCATGAGAATTGCAAGATATAACTTTTATCTTTTAAAGAAGCCGAGAGGTTCTCTCTCTCTCTCTCTCTCTCTCTCTCTCTCTCTCTCTCTCTCTCTGTAATGACAAACCGGCATTCCACCAATTAAGGAACCAAGCGAGATTGTGGTTTCCTATACTGGGGTTTTGAAAAAGCATGTAAGGCCCCCCCCCTTCCCCTTCCCTCTCCCCTCCCATCCTCCTAATATTGAAGATAAATGACGAGGGAGACGTACGCAAGCAGAGGAAGTCGCTTTTCAAACGAGAAATTTAAATATTGCAAATTAAAATACGAGAAAAATTATTATCTGTATGAGAAGAAGGTCCCATTGGACAATCAAATATATATATTAATATATAGTAATGTATTAATATATAATGATATATTATTTGGCGGAAGATAATTAAAATAGAAGAAAGGTTATTTACATGAGAAGAAGGTCCATGAAGTCCCAGTACCATTACAAGTATTTATGGCTTGCAATGGCACTGGGACTTTATGGACACCCTGTAGTTTTAAAACCACGGCCCTTATAACATTCCATTTCACAACCATAGCGTAATAGGTCATTTGCGTCATAAAAATGAGTTAAAAGAATAAAAGAAAATGCGTATTTTTATGGTCACTGTTGTTTAATGCGTTTCCTCATTAACAGTTCATGAGTGTGCTCTCTCTCTCTCTCTCTCTCTCTCTCTCTCTCTCTCTCTCCTCGGATGGACTAACTAGTCTTTGAGACATCCTAATCCTTGTAACTCTCTCTCTCTCTCTCTCTCTCTCTCTCTCTCTAACTCCAAGAACATTTATTCTCAGATGTCAGCTCTCTCTCTCTCTCTCTCTCTCTCTCTCTCTCTCTCTCAGTGGCGGGTTTATTTAAGGGGAGGCAAAATGCTGATTTCCTGGAATCCATTCTGACTGGGCGTTAAAAATGGCAGCCTTTTCTTCAAATGCTCGTTTCCCACGTAATTGCGGCTGGAACGACCCTAGTTTACAAGTAAGAATGTATGACTGGAGAGAGAGAGAGAGAGAGAGAGAGAGAGAGAGCTCCTGGCAAATAAGAAATCATTCTTCTTGTCGGTTGGATTGGCGAGGTCCTAATTTACGAGCGAGAAATTACATGAGAAATTATTCTTTTATGTGTTGAGGAATGAGAACACATAAAGAGAGAGAGAGAGAGAGACAGACAGACAGACAGACAGACAGAGAGAACTTACAAAGGAGAACAATTAGCCCGTTGCTGGAAAAGAGAGAGAGAGAACTTACAAATGAGAACAATTAGCCTGTTGTTGGAAAAGACAGAGAGAGCTAACAAATATATACTCTTGGTGTTGAAAGAGAGAGATAGAGGGTTACAAGGATTAGGATGTCTCAAAGACTTGTTAGTCCTTCCGAGGAGATATCGAAGGAGTTACAAGGATTATTCTTGGTGTTGGAAGACAGTGAGAGAGAGAGAGAGGGGCTTGTAAATTTGAACAATTCCTCTCTTGACTGACAAAGGCCTTTACAGACAGAGAATGCAGTGCACCTCATACTTTTTTCTTAAAATACAACATGACAGCATCACGGGAAGAAGTAAAGTTGAAAATGGCCCCCTATACGACAGGTTTGCACTTACAGGGGAAAAAGTTGAATTTTTTTATAGTTAATATTACTTTTTATCAAGTTTTGAGCACCTGGGACATTACCTGAACACTCTGACAGGTGTGTGTGTGTTTTTTTTTTTTTTTTTTTGCGCCAACGTCAGTTAAAAGCACAAAGGCTGTGAACTAACATATGTGCTTGCTTGATTGCTTGTCAGTTTGAACTAACATATGCTTGCTTGATTGCTTGTCAAGTTTGCCTCCCGTCATCAAAACTATCTCCAAAAAGTTACTCGTGTCAGGTATATAGGGCCGTAGAGCAAGCTTGGTTTGGTTACATTTGAAGATGGATCCGAGATATATTTCGATAGTAAATAATTACCCACTTTCAGGAACCCTGCCCCTGAATTACTCATCTCAACCCGGGGGTTTTCCACCCCCCCCCCTCCCTAAGTAACCCCTGGATTATAAATTGAGGCCATTAGATTGTATATAATCGATTGGCTCTCTAATTTTGATGCTTGTAATCGATTGGCCGAAATTGTGACAATTGTATTAGTTGGCTCATCACTGATTATGATTGTCATCGTGTTATACTTACAATCTTTTTTCATTTCCTACTGTTGTTGGATATATATATATCTATCAATCTATCTATCTATATATATATATATATATATATATATATATATATTTATATATATATAGAGAGAGAGAGAGAGAGAGAGCAGCTCGAAATCGCACGCGTAATCAGACCCGGGTGTCGCTAAATGACCTCTCGCAAGGCAGCGAACGAACCCGGGTCTCCTTGAGGACTCCTACCCCCTGGACAACTACCCCCCCCCCACCCCTTCCTCTTCCTCCTCACTATTAATTCTGTCATCTCGTTGGTTCTCTCTCTCTCTCTCTCTCTTCTCTCTCTCTCTCTCTCAATTCTTCTTCGTCTTCTTCTTCATCTTCTTCTAAGTCATGTCTCCTTCCATTTCTCTCTCTCTTTCTCTACTCTCTCTCTCTCTCTCTCTCTCTCGGCCTCTCTCTCTCTCTACACCTCCTATTTCATCCGCTACTTCTGTACAACAGCTGGTTAGTCTCTTTAATACATTTTTTTTTATTTCCTATTTCCAAAAAAAAAGATACATAAATGTTATAATGTATATATATATATATATATATATATATATATATATATATATATATATATATATATATATTTGTGTGTGTGTGTCTGTATCTTGTCCCAGGCGCGTTTCCCTCCGAGCAAAAAAAGAAAAAAAAAATTAGCATACGTTTCCTGGCTATATCCCAAATTTGCATATATTCCACATCGCGCCTATCAGCAATCACATCATCCCACTACTGTGTGTGTGTGTGTGTGTCTCCTCTCTCTCTCTCTCTCTCTCTCTCTCTCTCTCTCTCTCTCTCTCTTTTTACGACGTTTTAAAAGTGCTACGGGTGTTTATATGATGGACGTTTCGAGAACTGTAAATAAAGAAATGTGAGGTAGTTACAATTTTTTTCTTTGGTAAGAATTTCTCGCATGGTTTTTTGTTTAAATACCTCATGATTTGTTGAGTCATTTATCAATACAGTTGCAAATATCAGGTGTATATATTTCTCTCTCTCTCTCTCTCTCTCTCTCTCTCTCCTCTCTCATCTCTCTCTCTCTCGTGTGGAAAAGTCGATTCATACTTGTAAGTTTATTTTCATTTATTTTGTTCATGAAGAACATTTAACATATTTAAACTCCCATGTCAGTGATGTATATATATATATATATATATATATATATATATATATATATATATATATATATATAGTGTGTGTGTGTTTGTGCGTATAAATACATATACATACATAAATATACAACTTCAGCTACAATTAATTATATGCTTGGTACATTCACAAAGAGAAAAGACATAAAGGCATATATTCTCTCTCTCTCTCTCTCTCTCTCTCTCTCTCTCTCTCTCTCTCTCTCTCTCTCTGTACAACCTTCGCCTTTGTTCTGCTCTCTCTCCATAATTGGGTATTATATATTCTCCCCTTCTGTCAGCTGCACACCGAATTCAGGGTAATTTGCTAAATGCACCTGTGTGAAGACATACTTAGGTCTTTCATATTAAATTCACCTCTCTCTCTCTCTCTCTCTCTCTCTCTCTCTCTCTCTCTCTCTCTCTCTCTCTCACATTTCATTATTAGTCCTTCGTAGAGATGGTGAGACTCTCTCTCTCTCTCTCTCTCTCTCTTCATTTTAATGTTTGTCTGCCTGTACGACACAACTTTAACTTAGCCAGATCAGATCTTTCGACCAGATGTCTTCAGTTGATTGCAAATGATTTAGGTATTCAATATTTGCAATTTCAACATTTTAATATTCAGCTTTGATATTCTTGTGTAACACTGGTAGTGTCTTTAATACTTTTAAATCGTTATTTAAATTATTAATTTTTTATTGAATATAGAGTATATAATATATTTGTGTATATTATATACACACTCATACTATATACTGCGCTCTGAGTTCTATTTCAAATATAAACACCAATTCCATCATAACGGCAAAAATACGAGACAAGTCATTTTAAATATTTTTAATCGCTTCAGTTACAAAAAATGAAATAAAAGAATAAAAAACAGAAAGATTAAATGAAAGATCTCGTCTTATTCCATCTATTGAATCATTTCTACATATTATGACATTTCCCCGACAGTCACTTAAACATTATTTTTTTTTTTTTTAGCTAACAAAGCTTTTTTTTTTACTATGACTTTTTTTTTATTAATTTCCTTTGTCGTTAGCACACAAACGCGTGATTTTACGAGGGTTAATATAAAATATGTTGTAAAAGGTTTCGTACGCGAATTTTATCTTTTATTATTTTATTTTATATATAATCCTCCGTGGAAAAAATGTAGGAAGGTTTTATTACCCCTTGCAATTATATATATATATATATATATATATATATATATATATATATATATATATATATATATATAATATTTTTCGTTCTATTTTTAATGATGGGTGGGGGAAGGAGGGGGAGGCTGTAGCTTTAAAAGGGGTGTGGTTTGAGGGAAAGGGTAGTGTTGTATTTATAAAGGGGGGTCGGAAATGGAATGGTCATTATATTTATAAAGGTGTGACCTTACCTTACCTTACAGACCTTACATCTTGTTCGGGTTACTCCAGGTCCCTCAGCATGAGGCACCTCTAATGTCTACCAGAAAATTGCTAGTGCATCTTCCGGTATATTTTGCATCTTCCAATCTTGGATGGTCTGGGATGCAGCTTAGATATTTGTCGAACTTATTCTTAAACACATCTACGCTCACTCCTGATATATTCCTCAGATGAGCTGGCAACGCATTTGAACAGACGATGCATTGTCGATGCTGGTGCGTAGTGGATTAATGTCGTGTGTGCTTTCCTTAGTTTTCGTGGTATAGTTTTGGGCACTATTAATCTACCCCTGCTTGCTCTTTCTGATATTTTCGGCAATTCCTTCTATTTGTTTCCATGCCTGTATTATCATGTAGCGTTCTTTTCTCCTTTCTAGACTATATAATTTAAAAAATTGTTGTCTTTACCAGTAGTCAAGATCCTTAACTTCTATTCTAGCTGTAAAAGACTTTTGTACACTCTCTATTTGTGCAATATCCTTTTGGTAGTGTGGGTACCATATCATATTGCAATATTCAAGTGGACTACGAACATACGGTTTAGAAAGCATAATCATGTGTTCAGCTTTTCTTGTTTTGAAGTACCGTAACAACATTCCCATTTTTGCTTTGCATTTTGCCAATAGAATTGCTATTTGATCATTGCATAATATGTTCCTATTCAACTCACACTAAGGTCTTTAACTGCTTCCTTATTTGTGATTTTCTCATTATTAGGTCCCCTATATGCATATAGCTTTCCTTCGCTATCTCCATAATTTATTGATTCAAATTTATCTGAGTTAAATACCATCCTATTTACCTTTGCCCATTCATATATTTTGTTAAGGTCTCTTTGTAGCGAGTTCCTATCTTCATCACAAGTAATTTCTCTACTTATTCTTGTGTCATCAGCGAAACTACTCACTACCGAGTCCTTATCATTACTGTCTATGTCTGCAATCATAATAACAAACAGCAATGCAACTAGCACCGTACCTTGTGGCACACCGGATATTACCGTAGCTTCATCCTATTTCTCATCGTTTGCAATAACTGTCTGGTTTCTGTTGTGTAAAAATTCTTTTATCCATATTCCTACTTTGTGCACTATATTATGTTTTCTAAATTTCTTCGCTAATATATTATGATCTACCTTGTCAAAAGCTTTTGCAAAGTCTAGATAAACCACATCTGTTTCTTTTCCGTTTATCATATTTTTATATATGTTCTCACGGTGGACTAACAGTTGGGTTTGTGTACTTTTTCCGGGTACAAAACCAAGTTGTCTTATATTAAACAAATCATTTTTTATTAAATGTTTCATAATATTTTTCTTCATTACCCTTTCATACACTTTTATAATATGTGATGTTAGACTCACAGGCCTATAATTACTTGCCTCTAGTCTTGATCCACTTTTCAAAGCAGGGGTAATATATGCTAATTTATGCTCATCATAAATCTTGCCTGTATCTACACTTTGCCTTAATTATATTGCAAGGGGCTTTGCGATAGAATGAACTACTTTCTTTAACAAAATATCAAGGACACCATCAGTCCCAGCTGCTGATCCATTTTTAATTTCATTAATAGCCTGCACAATATCGGCTTCATTAGTATCTATGTCTGATAAATATTCACTATTTTCATCCCTTACTTCTGTATCATTATCTTCATTATCAATTCTAAGGGTAAATTGTCTCTTATATCTTTCTGCTAATATATTGCATATTCCCTTTTTTTTTCATTTGTTAATCTCCCTTCATTTCTTAGAGGGCCTATTTACATTCTTCTTTTATTCATCTTTTTTCCATATGAGTACAATAGTTTGGGGTTTTGCTTGATATTTACTAGGGTTTTTTCTTCCAAGTCCCGTTTTTCATTTTCTTTTGATTGTCTAATCTTTTATTCTGCATTTTCTATCTTACTTAGGAAGTGGTCATTATATTTATAAAGGGGATGTGGAGGGGTAATCATTGTATTTATAAAGGGGGAGTGATCATCATAATATTTATAAATGAGAAGGGGAGGGAGTGGTCATTATTAGGGTGGGGAAGGGGTGATCATTGTATTTATAAATGGGTGGGGGAGAGAGTGATCATTATATTTATGAAGGGGTGTGAATTTTGGAACCGAGTGGTCATTATAAAGGGGGGTGGGGGAGGGAGTGGTCCTTATATTCATAAAGGGGGTGGGGAGGGAGTGGTCTTATATTTATGAAGGGGTGTGAAGGGAGTGGTCATTATAAAGGGGGTGGGGGAGGAGTGGTCATATAATTCATAAAGGGGGGGGAAAGGGGTGGGTGGGTAAGGGGTGTCATTATAAAGGGGGCGGGGTGTTGTGGAAGGGGTTGATCATTGTATATAAAGGAATGGGAGGGAGTGGTTCATTTAAAATAAAGGGATGGGGGAGGAAAAGAAGTGGTCATTATAGAGGGTATATGGAAGGGGTGATCATTGTATTTATAAAGGGGATGGAAGGGGTGATCATTGTATGTATAAATGAGTGGGGGAGGGAGTAGTCATTATAAAGAGGGTGAGGAAGGGGTGATCATTGTATTTATAAAGGGGTGGGGTAGGGGTAGACCAAAAAAAAAGCATCATATACACACACCATTGTAATAATCTCTCCGACGTTGCAAAAGTCACACACGAAAAAAAATAAATATAATATAATAATTGCAAAACATTGCTATGCTAAAATACAACAGTAATTGTTTGCATTCTGGAGAAAAATGCTGATATTAATTATACCAAAAAATTCGAGCGTGTAATCATCACTTTGATGAGTGGAGTTTTATTCGCTAATTACTTTTATAACTAAAAAAAGGGGGGGTTGGGGGTTGCCGGGGCTAATTGGGCCCCTTCATTAAATATCCTATAAACTGATAAAGCCTTGCTGAAAGGTACAACTACCCTCTCTCTCTCTCTCTCTCTCTCTCTCTCTCTCTCTCTCTCTCTCTCTCTCTCTCTCATTGATTTTTGTAGGCCTTCTCACTTATAGGGGCTTACTTCAAGAGGGCATTATATTTAAGTTCATATCACTATGTGTGTGTGTGTGTTCGTAACGTTCTTATGTTTGCTTGAGTAATTTATTATGTTCTTTTATATTCTTAGTCTGATATGTTGTCACGTTTTTCATTGATTTATGAATGTATGTATACGTATGTATGTATGTATGCACACACACACACACACACACACCCACACACACATATATATATATATATATATATATATATATATAAAATATATATATATTTATATTTTGGCCTTTTGTGAAAAAAATTCAAATTCAAATTAAATATATACCCACTGATTTTAAAGAAGTAATCAAGGTTATGCAAATAAGAATGATGTTCAGTAGAGTTCAACGAAAGGTTGATAATAATAATATAATCGCCAGGTGACGTTGGAAGATTGGTCACCATGAATTGTACCCGTTACTAAATCTACAGTTTTATATAACAATAAACAAGGCGATAGACGCTACTTTGGTCTTACATGACCCTGATAAGAAGTGGGAAATGTCACACTGGCAAATTATTAGAAAGTGTAGGAGAGAAAATGAAACGGTATCTTTTTCAAGGTCAAGATGGATTTTATGTAAGCAAAAGGTAAAAGAAGTCTTGGGTGATGCTATTCTCTCTCTCTCTCTCTCTCTCTCTCTCTCTCTCTCTCTCTCTCAAATTCAATATACTTGAATGATAGCCGTCATGCAAAAGATTCTTTAAAAAGAAAAAAAATACATTCCAACTCCACTCCCCCCAAAAAATAGTTTTAAAAATTCCATTCTAACATCCCCCCTTCCCCCCAACTTCCCTTCCTCCCCCCCCCCCATAAAAAATGTTAAAAAATTCTATCTCGCCCCTGCCCCCCAAAAAATAATAATTCCAGCTCCCCCAAAAAATTTTTTTTTTATTTCATTCCAACCGCCAACCAAATAATATAATAAAAATTCCATTCTATTCCTCCGACAAATAAGGACATACTTAAAGACACTTTCCCCTCAGATAACCAAATCTGGAGTCGTTAAGTAGGACCAAGCGAGAGAGAGAGAGAGAGAGAGAGAGAGAGACTCTCTTTGTAATTACATACCGAGATCTTCGCCTCTCTTTTTCCACTGGAATTTTTTTCCACTACTTCTTTTCTTTTTTTTCTCATTTCTGGAAATAATCTCCGAATGCGCAGTTTTGGAGGAGGGGGAGGGGAATCAGAGGAAGTGGGTGTTGGATAGAGGGGGAAGGGGGGCCTGGGAAGGGGGTTGTTGTTAGAAGGGATGGGGAAGGGGGTTGTTGCAGAGCAGGAGCGGGAGGGGGTTGGAGAGAATAAGAATGAGGGGGATGGGGAGGGGGGGGGGTTGGTGAGGCCGTAATGGGGAAGGGGGGGTGTGTGGGTCCTGGAGAGGAAGGACGGGCTCTTTTGCTTGATTAAAATGGGCTTGGCCTCTGAAAGAGAGAGAGAGAGAGAGAGAGAGAAAGAGAGAGAGGCTGATGGAATTGCATTGCAAGGAGGAAAACCGTTTTTGATTTCAACATTATTTCGACTTTAGCGTTTCTTTCGGAATTTTATTCTCCACTGAGGAATGTTATTATTATTATTATTATTATTATTATTATTATTATTAATGTTTTGTAATATTGTATTTTCTGTACTTTTACCATTTTCAGATTTTCCACGTTTTTATGCGTGACACTTTCATTTTTGAAAGATAAATTTTATTGTTCTTGCTTTATTTATTAATTATTATTATTATTATTATTATTATTATTATTATTATTATTTTATTATTATTATTATTCATTGTTCTTACAGACTACATATATTGTGAACTTACCTATGCGATGAAAATATCTGTCCTCTCAGACACTGCTGGACAATCTCTCTCTCTCTCTCTCTCTCTCTCTCTCTCTCTCTCTCTCTCTCTCCAGTTTTTCTATTTCTTACAATTTAGAACCAACAGCATTTATTGTGATGGAATTCTCTCTCTCTCTCTCTCTCTCTCTCTCTCTCTCTCTCTCTCTCTCTCTCTCTCTCCAGTTTTCTATTTCTTACAATTTAGAACCAACAGCATTTATTGTGATGGAATTCTCTCTCTCTCTCTCTCTCTCTCTCTCTCTCTCTCTCTCTCCTTTGATTTGTGCCACAATATAACTTTTTCACTTCCTACCCACCTCCTTCCCTCCCCCTCTCTCTCTCTCTCTCTCTCTCTCTCCAGTTTTTCAATTTCTTACAATTTAGAACCAATAGTGTTTATTATGATGGAATTATCTCTCTCTCTCTCTCTCTCTCTCTCTCTCTCTCTCTCTCTCTCTCTCTCTCTCTCTCTCTCTCCTTCTCCTTCTCTCTCTCTCTCTCTCTCTCTCTCTCTCTCTCTCCTCTTCTCTCTCTCTCTCTCTCTCTCTCTCTCTCTCTCTCTCTCTCTCCTCTTCTTCTCTCTCTCTCTCTCTCTCTCTCTCTTCTCTCTCTTCCTTCTTCTCTCTCTCTCTCTCTCTCTCTCTCTCTCTCCAGTTTTTCAATTTCTTACAATTTAGAACCAATAGTGTTTATTATGATGGAACTATCTCTCTCTCTTTCTCTCTCTCTTTTTTGGTTTGTGCCTCAATATAACTCTATCACCTCCTACCCCCCCCCCCCTCCTTCCACTCTTTTCAATCAATTTCTTACAATTTGCAACCAACGGCGTTTATTGTGATCTCTCTCTCTCTCTCTCTCTCTCTCTCTCTCAGAAGCAGATGAAGACGGATCATCCATCTAAGTAGCATAAACGCTAAAAATAAAACAAGATTAAAAAAAAAAAGTTCCATCATAAAAAGAAAAATGGGTTAGCGAGGTGTGGTGGTACCAAGCGTGGACCCTGCGATACGCCTTTGTTTACATTACGTCTTCCCCTATGAAATCCGCGGTGTGACCCTGCCCCGCTGCTGCTACCACCCTGGCCTGTGGGGCCATTTGTGGGGCCATTGTTCCCCATTACCTTCTGACCCCGTCTCGGTGGTGTCTGCTACAGCAGCAGCCATTGTCACCCAAATGACAGAGAGACTTGTCAGTGGTTCAACAAGACGAGCGACACCTCAGGGGGTGGAGGAGGGATAATTGAAAGAGTGCCATCAAAGAAATAAAAGGGAGGGCCATCTAAGAAATAACACGGGTGCCATTATCTACTTGACCCTGTAAGTGTGGTTGGTTACTGGGCATCTACTATAATGCCTTACTACATACACACACACACACACACACATACAGACATAATTCCATCATAATAAACACTGTTGGTTCTATATTGTAAGAAATTGAAAAACTGGAGAGAGAGAGAGAGAGAGAGAGAGTGAGAGAGAGAGAAGGGGGGAGGGGGGATAGGAGGTGACAAAGAGTTATATTGTGTCACAAATCAAAGGATAGAGAGAGAAAACACAGAGACACAGAGAGAGTGGTCCTTGGCAGTCAAAGGGAGGAGGTATTATAGTTTTCCTCTGAAAAAGAATTTTATGTATCATGTCATGCTTTTGGAACTGTACTGAGAGTTTGTGTTTACACACACGCACACACACACACGCACACACACACACACACACACACACACACACACACACACATATATATATATATATATATATATATATATATATGTGTGTGTGTGTGTGTGTGTGTAATTTTTGACTGACAATGGATCGAACCCAAATCTTTCAATTGAAAGGCGAGGATGCTATCAATTGCTATCAGCTGAAGCAGGCAAGGTAGCTCTTATGCCTTCAGTTGAAAGACCCTGGGTTCGACCCGGGTGTGAGACAGAAAAATATCTTCCCATCTGAGTAAAATACAAGCAGTACAGCAAAAAGCACACTGTGCTTCCTTGAGTGATTCTGCCAAGTACATTGCTATGCTTGCATTCTCGTATAGCGTAATATGGTCTGTCATATTGAAGGTCTATTAGTTCATAGAATTGAGAGAGAACCTTGATGGAAAGTTCCTCTTTTTTAAAATGTTTTATGCGTAATCCAGGTCATCAGGCATTCTTCCACACGCGTTATGCATGTACGTGTGGGTGTAGGAGGCAGACTGCAAGCAGTCTACTAAATGAGAATAAGTGGTCTGGGAATTTTACTGTTATACATCAAGCAGTGAATGTGTGTGTATGACTGAATGGGCCAGTGACCGTTGGTTTAATTTTTAATTCGGACCAACCTCTGTTTTGGAGAACCTGTGTGTGTGTTTGTGTATGTAGAGCACAAACACAGAACGCCACAGAGAGAATTCCACAGTATTTGTTTTTCGTCTCCATCTAGAGCCACGAACAATTTCGGCAACAAAAAATGAAAAAAGAAAAAAAAAGCAAATAGAAGCCAAACAAAAACAAGACCAAAAAGTAAATTAAAAAAAGGTAAGGGAGAGAAAACAGAGAAGTCAAAGCAATATATCCAACGGGGGGAAAAAAACTTCAGAGGGAAAAATAGAAAAAAATTATTTTTTTTTTTTTTTAAGTTCACTCTTGTTAGGTATTTTCTTATAAATTTCGCTGCTCTCACCACGAGTGAGTTTATTTGACATGCAGCGATGGTCGTCAGTCCTCTAAGGCCGCTGCGTAAAAAGCGACCTTATTCGCTGGCTGTTTTCCGTGGGACGAATATTATTATTATTATAATATGCGCTCACTTGGGCCCCCCCCCCCCCGGGCCCACCCCCCCCCCCCTACCCCTTCCCGAATAAGAGTAATAACGGAATTTTTCTGCTGCTGCATACCTCCACATACACACATACACTCTCTCTCTCTCTCTCTCTCTCTCTTTACGAAATAAACTGCCACCAAAACCAAAACTTAGGATGGACTAACAAGTCTTTGAGACATCCTCACCCTTGTAACTCCTCGTAACTGTGTATGTGTGTGTGTTCCTAAATTTAATTTTATTTTTTATTTTTTGCTCTCCACTTAGGTTTTAAAGATTTTCATTCTCTCTCTCTCTCTCTCTCTCTCTCTCTCACATGAGAGCAGAGGCACTATTTCTTCTTCTTCTTCTTCTTCTTCTTCTTTTCAAGATTTAAAGCTAGATAGCAAGCGAAGTTGAGGAGAAGAAGAGGAGGGGAAGAGGAGGGGAGGGGAGGTGGGTGGTGGGCCAGGAAAAATAGGGGGCGGGGAAGGGGGGCTGGACCCCTCCCCGTTCCCCAGAGAGTCGGAGTCATGCAGCCGGAAAGGTTTCCCCCCCCCCCCCCCCCAGAGGGGTAAGTGAAAAAATACGCTTTCGACGGAAGATACGAGAGACAGTGAACGGATGCTTCTTCCGTCCTTCGTCTGTCTGTCTGTCTGTCTGTCTGGCTATCTGTGTCTGCATATATATATATATATATATATATATATATATATATATATATATATATATATATATATATATATATATATATATATATTAGCTCGCGAAAGCCCCGGCACCCCCCCCCCGCCCCCCCCCCTCATCCCCGGCTGACCTCTTCTTCGCCTTTTGTTACCCTCCCCTCCCCCACCCCCCCCTCCCACTCACAAGACCTTCCCTCTCTAAAAACAGATTTGCAAATTGCAGAATTCTCATGGGGACCTGAGAAGCGATATTTGAGGCGAAATCTCGAAGGCGCGGAAAAACGTGAATATAGTCATTCGAGCGAGGCAAAGAAGAAAGAAAGAGAGAGAGAGAGAGAGAGATGAGAGAGAGAGAGGAGAGAGAGAGAGAGAGAGAGAGACCAATCAGGAATGACATGCCGATCGGGCGGTCGTTAAATCACGGTCGGTTTTTCCGCTGAGGAGTTAAAATTGACTAATGGCTTGGCCCAGCAAGAGGTTTTTTGTGTGTGTTGGAGTTTTGTGTGGCCGGGGGGGGTGGGAGTGTTGAAGTGACCCCCGGCATATTCGGAGGATTTGCAAGAGCCGCTGCATCGTTGCGTTAATAATTATATAATCCTCCTGTTTCATTATTTGCGTTTGTTTTCGTCTTTATTATCAGTTTCGTCTGTCTATTGTCGTTCCTTGGCTCCGTTTTTTGCATCTACATATATATTCACATATTTACTTTAAATGGCTTTCCGTCTTATTTTCTTAGATTATTATTCTCTCTGTAATTTATATTTTGTTCCATACGAATGTATAGACACCTTTATCTGATGCATAACTTTCAGGGGATTGCATATATCCTTGCCTTTACACCTTCCCCCTCTCCCTCTCCTACCTCCCTCCCTCCCTCCCCCCATTTCCAAATAGCCACCCCCCACCCCCCCCCCCCCCCCACACACACACATCATTACACCTCACGAACAAGCAGACGTCAGCTCAGCTAATGAAAGCGGAATCATTTGGCGAGCTCACCTGAGGCATCTCTCAGTTCGTGAGTGTTGATAGCTTATCAGATTGAGAGGAAACGAGGGTTACGTAAGCCCCTCTTGCACGGAGTTCGAGCAGGGCCTGGAATCTGGTTCAATTTAAAGGATTTCAGGTCCTCTTGAAAACTGTGGTCAGGCATCGGTGGTGAAAGATTGAGATTGGACTCTGGCCCTGGGGAACTCCGTCAATAAAAATGATCATGATTATTGTACTCTTAGTAATAAGGATAAAGATTTCCCTTATAAGAGTAACGATAATGCTTACGATACTGATGGTTTCCCCTCATTCTATTAAGAATAAGTTTAAATACTCACGATGCAGACCAAAATGATAATAACTAATTGGTATCATAATATTACACCATATATTTTCCTCATGCACATTTTAATAAGTATAGAAATATTTACCTTTGGACAGCAACAGTAATACTTATGATATTGATATGTACATCATTCTAGTAATAAGTTTAAATAATCATACTGATATTTACATCATTCTAGTAATAATATTAAATAATCATGATGTATTCCAAATTAATCCTAAGAATTGTATCATAATATTTCGTCGTGTTTCTCCCTCTTTCTTTCAACAAGGTTCCAAAACGTATATCTTGTTTTTGTTTTTTTCCTTATATTTCAGACTGTTCCAGATTTAGGTAAGCGCGTCCAGAAGATATAATCTATCTGAAAAAAAGAAAAAAGAAAAATTGCTTAAAACCATCATGAATTGGTCAGGCTTTTTTTTTTTGGGGGGGGGGGGGCCTTGTCAGTGGTTAGAAGAAACATCACTTTTTATATTTTCACTTTTTTATAATTTTTTTTTTACTTCTTTTATCTACATTTTATCCGTTTTCAGTTTTGAGAATAGAGAGGTTTTTTTTTTTCTTTTGGCCAAGCCCAAATGTATCGCTGTTTGGTCACCCCTAATGTATTCCAGTTCTGGAATCTCTAATGGATTCCAGTTTGAAATCCCAAATGTGTTCCAGTTGTGGGTTCCCTAATGAATTCCAGTTTTGGAATCCCTAATGTATTCCAGTTCTGGAATCCCTAATATATTACAAGTTCTGGAACCCCAAATGTGTTCCAGTTCTGGAATCCCTAATGTATTCCAATTGGAGTCCTAATGTATTCCATTTCTGGAGTCCCTAATGTATTCCAGTTCTTGAATCCCTAATGTATTTCAGTTCTGGAATCCCTGATGTATTCCAGTTGGAGTTCCTAATGTATTCCATTTCTGGAGTCCCTAATGTATTCCAGTTCTGGAATCCCTAATGTATTCCAGTTGGAGTTCCTAATGTATTCCATTTCTGGAGTCCCTAATGTATTCCAATTGGAGTTCCTAATGTATTCCATTTCTGGAATCCCTAAAGTATTCCAGTTCTGGAATCCTTAATGTATTCCAGTTGGAGTTCCTAATGTATTCCAGTTCTGGAATCCCTATTGTATTCCATTTCTGGAGTCCTTAATGTATTCCAGTTCTGGAATCTCTAATGTATTCCATTTCTGGAGTCCCTAATGTATTCCAGTTGTGGAATCCCTAATGTATTCCATTTCTAGAGTCCTTAATGTATTCCAGTTCTGGAATCTCTAATGTATTTCAGTTCTGGAATCCTTAATGTATTCCAGTTGGAGTTCCTAATGTATTCCATTTCTGGAGTCCCTTATGTATTCCAGTTCTGGAATCCCTAATGTATTCCAGTTCTGGAATCTCTAATGTATTCCAGTTGGAGTCCCTAATGTATTCCATTTCTGGAGTCCTTAATGTATTCCAGTTCAGGAATCCCTAATGTATTCCAGTTGGAGTCCCTAATGTATTCCATTTCTGGAGTCCCTAATGTATTCCAGTTCTGGAATCCCTAATGTATTCCAGTTCTGGAATCCCTAATGTATTCCAGTTGGAGTTCCTAATGTATTCCATTTTCTAGAGTCCCTAATGTATTCCAGTTCTGGAATCCCTTATGTATTCCAGTTGGAGTCCCTAATGTATTCCAGTTCTGGAATCCCTAATGCATTCCAGTTGGAGTCCCTAATGTATTCCAGTTATGGAATCCCTAATGTATTCCAGTTGGAGTCCCTAATGTAATCCATTTCTGGAATCCCTAATGCATTCCAGTTCTGGAATCCCTAATGTATTCCAGTTGGAGTTCCTAATGTATTCCATTTCTGGAATCCCTAATGTATTTCAGTTCTGGAATCTAATGTATTCCCGTTGGAGTCCCTAATGTATTCCATTTCTGGAGTCCCTAATGTATTCCAGTCCTGGAATCCCTAATGTATTCCAGTTGGAGTTCCTAATGTATTCCATTTCTGGAGTCCCTAATGTATCCCAGTCATGGAATCCCTGATGTATTCCAGTTCTGGACCTCTAATGTCTCTACTTCCTCCTACATTACCTCTCTGAACTTTAATTCTCTCTCTCTCTCTCTCTCTCTCTCTCTCTCTCTCTCCTACCCACTCTGTATTTTTCAGCCGGCTTAGGGTCTTATTTTTTTTTTCCTCCTCCTCCTTTTTTGAATGCTCGTCTGCGTCAGGAGGAAGCTATTGAAAGCAGCACGCACTGCATAGGAAACACCAGCGAGAGAGAGAGAGAGAGGAGAGAGAGAGAGAGAGAGAGGGAGGAGAGAGGAGAGAGATACGGAATGAGAGACGGAGGAAGAGAGAGAGAGATCATATGCATCCTAGCTCTCGCATCGGACGTTCTGGTTCTTTGGCTTCGTGGGTTTATTTTCCTGTGTGTGTGTGTTTTAGTATTTCGGCCTCTCAAAGGATTTTTTAATTATGCATGTTGCATGTGCATATGCACTTTTTTTTATGTTGGCATGCAGTGCTGTGTTCTTGTTTCCTAGATACATATATGCATGTATGTTATACACAGTATTGTATATATATAATAATATATATATATATATATATATACATACATATATATATACATATATATATATAATACATACATATATATATTTATTAGATATATATATATACATACATATATATATACATACATACATATTATATATATATATATATATAATTATATATATATATATATACGTACATACATACAGAAATACACACATACATTATAATGCGTGTGTACCTACAACCAACACACACTGTTCCTGTTGTCGCAAAGCCCATCAAAAAACACCCATGCTAAAAAAAAAAAAAAATAGATAAATAAATAAAAAATTTACCTGTCCTAAATAAATAAATAAAACATTTAACCTGTCCGTGTAAGTCAGCCAATAGTAATATAAGGACAACGAACTAGAGTCGATTATATTTGCCTGACTCACCCTAATTGCACAGTGGAACTAACTACTACTACTGTGTGAGAGGAACATTGAAGCGTTTCATGTGTAAAGCGTTTGCATTCAATTTTTTAAATATACTTTTCTTATATATATTTTTTTTTTAAATTGATGTATTTTCAATTTTATTTAATACTCTTACGTCTGCTTACAGAAGATTGTTCTCGCTTAGAATATGAAAGTTTAGTGTTTTTAGAATGATAGGTGTAAGTTGTATATTGTCGTTTGTTTTCTGTTGTTACGATTTGTGCTCTTTTATTTTCATAAATCTTTATTTTCATTTATTTTATTTATACTTTTACATGTTTATATCATGCAACCATGTAGTATATATTTTAATTCTTTTTTCTTTTTTCTTTATATCTTCTGTTTTATTATTTTATATATTCTACTTTTATTTTTGTATATTTACATTTGAGAGTGTGGATGTTTGGATTGTATTTACATAGGATACACCAACGCATCAGACGTGACCTTATAAAGACCAAAAAATATTATTATTATTATAATTAATTATTACTCTTTTAATTCGTCATTCAACATCCCATGAGGGCATATCTTGCAAAGGCAAATTATCCACAGTTTGCAAATCAGCTTAAGACTTTTTTTTTTAATGCTGACAGTTAAACGAAAATTAACGAATAAATAAAAAAACAAACAGACAGACATTAACCCCGAGGAATAATAATAATAAAAAAAAAACACTTGTACAGACAGACTTACTACAGCTTTTATATATAAAAAAAACGCAGAGAGAAGCAGAGATTAACACAATGCGGAGAACTGAATATCGAAAACCACTGTGTGGAATTAGCATTTTTTAAAATCGAGGTTAAATGAAAAAAAAACACAGGAATTATTTCTGTTTTGTTGTTTCTCTCTCTCTCTCTCTCTCTCTCTCCTCTCTCTCTGTCTCTCGCTCTCTCTCTCTCTCTCTACTCTCTCTCTCTCTCTCCTCCTCTCTCTCCTCGCGTTATTAGTTTTGACTGCTTTTGCCTCTTTTCTGCGTTTGTTGTCTCTTTTTGTAGATTCATGTATAAATAATAATAAAAATAATAATAATAATTAATAAATAAAATAATAATTAATTAAAAATAATAATAATCTCCCTGTGTCTTTTAACATCGTTCACATGTGCGTCTCGAAAAAATAATAACTAATGGTTTTAAATAATGTTTTGTTTTTTTTTTTTCTTTTTCGATTATTTATTATAATAAAGATAATTTACTGTCTTTCCACACCTTTCATAAACTGTAACATAATATATTTAAATTTATTTATTGTATATATAAAACACAAATTAGGGGGAAAGTGTTTTTGTTTGTTTTGTTGCCCTTCGTTCGGAACAAAATGTAGTTAGTAGTATTTAGTAGATTTATTTGTGCATAAATAAAAACATCATCAGTGTTGTAAATATTGTTTTGTTGTGCCGTCTTGTTTATTAAAAACATCAGTGTAAATATGTTGTTGCTCTCTCGTTGTTCAACACAACTTATTTAAATTTATTTGTATATAAACAACATTAAGTAAACAATTTGTGGCTATGTGGTCGGTTAACAAAATATATTTGTTTATATAAAGAAACTTAAGGTAAAGATGTTGTTGCTCTGTTTTTGTTTAACAAAATACATTAAAATTATTTGTTTTTTAAAAAACCCAACATTTAGGTAAACATGTTGGTGCTCTGTTTTTGTTTAACAAAGCATATTAAAATTATTTGTTTATAAAAACAACATTAGGTTCAACATGTTGGTGCTCTGTTTTTGTTTAACAAAATATATTAAAATAATTTGTTTATAAAAACAACATTACGGAAAATACGTTGTTACTCTGTTGAATAAAACATATTAAAATCATTTGTATATAAAAGGACCATTAGGGTAAACATTTGTTGCTCTGTTTTTGTTTAACAAAATATATTAAAATCATTTGTTTATACAAACCAACATTATGGTAAACATGTTGTTCTGTTTAAAAGAACATATTAAAATGATTTGTTTATCAAACCAAAATTACGGAAAATACGTTGTTTAGTATTTATTTCCCAACGAACGAGGTCCCTATTTGTCCACGATTTTTTTCCCCTCGTCTGGAATGAGTATGGAATATTCATGAAGAGGATAAATAGCTCCCTAGTTTAGTTGAACCTCCCTCTTCTGACTTTTAAGATTCGTTTTTGCAGGTATACTGATTGGAGCCATCTAGTACCTATAGATGACGAGAGATGGAGAGAGAGATGAGAGGAGCAGAGAGGAGAATGTAATAGGTCTCTCTGCTTGGAGGTATATATATATATATATATATATATATATTATATAAATATATATATACATATATATATAAAATGTCCGTTAATATCTAATTCGCTCTACTCGGAAATTAGTATATTTCATATATACTAACCGAAGGGGAATTTTTTTCTTACACGATAATAGATTGCCTGGCTCCCGACGCAAACCAAAGAAGACATTCAAATCCAGGAATGTCTTCTGGGTTTCGCGTCCGGGACCAGGCAAATCTATTATCGTGTACAAAAAAAAATTCCCCTTCGGTTAAGATATATGAAAATATACTTAATCCGAGGTAGAGCGAATTAGAATATTTAAAGGACATTGTAGCGCGAGATTTAATGAATCGGTTTAAGGTGTAGGTTTAATTAGTTAAGGTTAAGTATGGTAATGTGAAATGACATAGATATATATATATATATAGTATGTAGTTATGTATGTATATATATATAGTTAATTACATACATATGTAGATATATATACATATAGTATATAATATATATATATATATATGTATGTATATTGTGTGTGTGTGTAGTGTGTTGTAAATATTTGTGTAATTTACCTACTTGTGTATCCATTTGCTCAGGCACCTTTGCGTTTGTAAACCAATGTGGGTGTTTATCCTCTCCTTCTGGTTGGTTTGTGGGAGTGTTAGCCAATAAACTCAAGAACGGATCGGCAGAATTAGAGGAAAATTGGCACATGTATGCATTTGGTGACATGTGAGACGTGTTGCAATTTTGGGAGAAATCTCCCGGGTGTGGAGATTTTTGGACTTTCATAAATTTCCCGCCATTATATTGGGTCGCAAGAAGGGTTGATACGTTTGGAAGAATGTTTTGAATATAATATGTGCACACAACACACACAACACACAAGCTTTAATTCAATCCGCCAACAGACTTCCTTTACAAAAGGTGTTGTGAAGTGGGAAAATGAAAAGTGGTTTCGTGGTGTTATGATTGGTAGCAATTTTGTTTAAACAATAAATATAAAAAAACATATAAAGCAAGCGACTTCGTTTGTTTGACACGCATTAGCCTTCCTTGCTAAGGCCTCAAAATTTACAGGTATATTTTTTCCCAACAAGTAATAATTATGTTAATAATATTAACGAGCTTGCATTCCAGTGTCTCTGGACTTGCAAGCGAGGTTATTGTATGAGAGTTCATCGCGATAAAAACAATAATAATAATGGTACTAATAAACAGCGAACATATATGAGAGTATGTTTACGTCTTGAGACCGACAGGATTGTGTCAGGACCCGGACGAGACGAGAATATTACCAAAACGATCTCCTCCACATTCGCTCTGTAAATGTCAGAGCGACTTGACAAGTCTGAGCAACGCTCTCTCTCTCTCTCTCTCTCTCTCTCTCTCTCTCTCTCTCTCTCTCTCTCTCTCAACTTGATGTTTATATTAGGATGAGCATATTTATCTAGGTGCTTATTGCAACTCTGACGAAGAAGGGTCTGTGAAATTCACTAATAAAGTGATCTTGAATTGGGCCTGGGGTTAGTAAGGGGGGGGGGGGGGGGTGTTAGGGGGGGGGGGGTGCGTTAGGGGTGGGTGAATGGGGGTGGGTGGGTATCCGAATACAATTATGCAAGACAAAACATATTTGTGTTGATGGATTGGAAGTAATTGGTGGAGCGTGCAAGGAATGATTGCCAAGTTCAACGTTGTTGTGATGCAATTGCAACTGACGTCTTGCATAAAGCCATTAGTATTATGATTATTATGATATTATTATTATTATTATATTACAGGTAGCAATAATGATAATGGTATAATTAATATTAATGCAAAACCGTATATTATATATTTTTCTAAGTTAATTCCTTAATGTTTAAGAAAGAGTATAATTCATTTTCACCCTACATTATATTTTTTATTCTTTCATTTTTATCCTCTATTATTGTTTTCTAATCCTCGGGTCTCCTGTTTTAAACAACAATATAAAACGTTTACATTCACAGTAGACGTTGGATTCCATAACGGGATATGAATGTTTTACTAGACATATGTGGTTTATTAACTTCTGAATTTTTACTTGAGTTTTATTTTTATTTTAGTAATTAATTGTCACTTACATGACTCCCTCCCACCCTTCCCCCTCCCCCCCCCCCCCACCCCCCTCCCTCCCGATTTAAAATTCAGGGAAATATCTTGATTTGAGTTTTATGCCTATAGTTTGGATCTCTCGCCTCTGTCTCTCTCTCTCTCTCTCTCTCTCTCTCTCTCTCTCTCTCTACGGATGATAAAACTTAAAACTGTATATCTGGAAATGTCATTCTCATAGAAAGTTGAAAATTGTGATACAATTGAAGATAATCTCTCTCTCTCTCTCTCTCTCTCTCTCTCTCTCTCTCCTCTTTTAGAGAGAAAGGAAAGAGAAAATAAGATTTAGCCTCCAATATATTTAGAACAAGGGGCGGAGGATTGTACGCGCTTACTGCATACCACGGTATGCAAATAATCCGTATTTATTGCCTTAACCGTAAAATAAGATCCCATGAGGCGTGGGGGGCGGGAGGGAGAGGACGAACGAACTTTTTAAAAAGAGTTAGAGTTAGAGAGAGAGAGAGATTACCTTCAATTGTATCACAAACTTCTGTTTTCTATGTGAGAGTAATAATATAAAGTTAGTTTTATCATCCTGAGAGAGAGAGAGAGAGAGAAGATGAGGAGGAGAGGAGAGAGAGGAGAGAGAATATATTACCTTCATGCATTACAAAAACTCCAATTTCTATGAGAGAGAAAGTTAGAATATTTCATAATTTAAAGTTAGTTCCATCATCCGGAGAGAGAGAGAGAGAGGAGAGAGAGAGTTTAAAAAGCCATCTCGCTATCTCTTACGCGCATCTCTTTCTCCCCTAGTTTATGACTTAAGTTCAAAAGCCCCTTTAATTACCATATAGTACATTTTGGCTCTTACCCATATGAGATGGGCCCTCTCGCTGCTGTTGAGATATTGGGGGGAGGGATAGGCGTACGGTTTTGGGGGGGGGGGGGGAGGTTGAGTGATGAAGGGGTAGGGGGGCCCCTCCCGAAGTATCCTATTGCGCACTTCATCATGTTGATTGCCATAGGCTTAACTTTCTGCGATCCTGCAGGAGAGGTATAGGAGGAATCGCTAATGAATGAGCTGTTTAAGGAGTTCCACAGGACGATGCGCTGGGGTCCCTCTCTCTCTCTTTATTTATTCGCTTATTTATTCTCAAATGAATCCATCTTATAAAGTCAACTCTTGCCTTGAGAAATAGTTGTTTTATTTGTTTATTTAACATGAATCTATTTTAGAAAGTCATCATTGTTTTGAAGTCATATTTTTATATTTATTTACAACCATTTTTTGGAGCTTAAGTTATAATGCCATCATGTCAGGTCTATTTCGTCTTTTTTTTTTATTGATGTAATCCATAAACTACGTCTGTTTCGATTATATATTTATTTATAGCATACTTTCATTACAATTACGCTGTTATTTTCATTAAATTGGTTACTAGTTTATTTTTAGTATAACTTTTCAATATTGTTATTAGTTTTTTTTTGCCCTTGGTGATTGGAATTCCAGTCTTTGAATCTGACAATCCTTCATTAACCTTTTAATCAACCTGTGGTCTCAAATAAACACAGCTAGAGACAAACACATGCACACTATACATGTATAATATCTGCAGAGAGAGAGAGAGAGACGAGAGGAGAGAGGAGAAATGGGAGAGAGAGAGAGAGAGAGATAGCGTAAGGCATCGTTGGAGCCAATCCTAAAACCAACGTAAAATCCCTCAGGGGAGAATAAGGCCCATAGATTTACATATGGTCGGCACTTTGCTTCATTTCAGCCCCCCCCCCCCCCCCACTCACCCGCCCCAACACACACAAACGTACACCACAGCAGTTGGTGTGTATGTGTGTGTGCGTGTGTGATGAAGGTGTGCTCTGCCAATCTATACCATTTTCAACTTCCATGAATATGCAATTGAGGAAGGCAAGTGAAAATCCTCCTCTCTCTCTCTCTCTCTCTCTCTCTCTCTCTCTCTCTACGGCCCCCCCCCAAAGGGGTCCTGGGTGTTGGACCCTTGCTAGCTGACTGGTGCATTGTGGTGCGTCTCTGTGATGTGTATTTCAGTGTCGGAGTGGGAATATGTTTGATGCAACCTTGCAATACGCCCGTTCATTTTTTCCCACTTTGAGTTGTAATACAAGAGAGAAGAGAGAGAGAGTATGTATGATACGACTGTTCATGTTTCATGACTTAAAGACATAGAAAAACAATTGGAAAGTTGAGATTATATCGGTCTGTTCATACCTTTGTTTTTTTATGTATGAGAGAGAGAGAGAGAGAGAGAGAGAGAGAGAGAGAGAGAGCGAGAGAGAGAGAAGAGGAGAGGAATTGTATTGCCTGGTATGTGATGAAAAGAGGGAAGCTGTTTATTAAAAAATAAAAATTGAATACATTTTTAAAATGATTTCAATCGTCCTTCTTTGTAATGAAATCAACCACCCAACACCCCCTTTTTTTTTTTTTTTTACAGAGGTCGATGTCACCGGCAATCCAATTTAAATTAGAACAAGGAAAGACTGGAAGGCTGTTAGTAATTGTTAATCAATTTCTCTCAGAATATATTTTGAAGTCACTCTTTTGAAATTATTCCAGAACTCCGTCTGAGAAATTTATTTTGAAAAAAAAAATGTCAAAATAAAACTTCTTCCTTCTTTTAATTTAGAATATTTTTGATAAAATCTCGATCTTTTAGAATCTGCCTCAGGAATTTAACGATATGGAAAAAGAAAAAACTTTTTTTTTTACCCAGAAATTATCGTCATATTCTGGATCTAATTGGCGGCCATTGTGATTTGTTTATTATTATTTATTACTGTTGACTCTTCACGTCTTCTGTTCGTGGTTTTGGACAAAGAGGTAAGGAAAAGGAATAAGGAATATTTTGACCTTATAGGCTTTCAATGCACGAAGCGTTGGCTGTTAAATCAGAGAGAGAGAGATTCTTGAAGTTGCTATAGAGAGAGAGAGAGAGAGAGAGAGAGAGAGAGAGAGAGAGATAACTTGAAGTTGCTACAGAGAGAGTAATCTTGAAGTTGCTCTAAAGGATGAGAGAGAGAGAGAGAGATGGTGGAGGACGAGAGAGAGGAGAC
>NC_087214.1:66642936-66657936 GCF_015104395.2 Macrobrachium nipponense
TCTCTCTCTCTCTCTTTTGCTTTTTTTATTTTTTGTACACTAAATTTATCATTTCAGTAAGTTGCAGGTTTAACGCTCTCTCTCTCTCTCTCTCTCTTCTCTCTCTCTCTCTCTCTCTCTCTCTCTCTCTGTGTTTCCTTCCCCTCGTCTCTCTCCCTAACTAACCGTTATATTTTTCCCCCATCGTCTGTTCCTCTTATCCATTTATCCATTTCCTTTCCCACGTCCGTTCATTTTAATTTCATCATCTCCCTTATTCGTATTCCAAGTCCATCATCATTTCATTCTCTTCCCATCTTATTTATTATTCTTTTCTTATTTTTCTTTTTTTTTTACTTTGTTGTTTTCCTTCCTTCCCACCACCTTCCCATCACCCGTTGATTCCTGTCCCTTCAGTTCCCCTTCTCAGATTTTTGTTGGGGTCAACGAGAACCCGAGAGATTGTCGTGGACACCTCCTCCTCCTCCCCTCAGAAGTACTACCACATGGTGGCTCCATCTTGGCCTTCAAAGCAAGGGGAAACTACAGGGGCTAGGGGGAACTAAGGGGAATATTCACTCAGTGCAGAGAGAGGGGAGAGGAGGGGGCAAAGGGTCAGGAATTCCTCTTCCCCCCATGGAAACGCTTTCGAGATGCGGGTGGTAATTCCATTCCCGGTTTATTCTTCTCTGGAAAACGGGGTGAGAGAAAGGGCTTCTGGAATCCAGGAGAACTTCTGGACTACAGGGGAACTTCTGGAACACAGGAAACTTCTGGACCCCAGGTGAACATCTGGACTCCAGGAGAACTTCTGGACTCCAGAGGAACCTCTGGAACACAGGGAACTTCTACTCCAGGAAAACTGGACTCCAGGGAACCTGTGGAATCCAGGTGAACATCTGGACCCCAGTGGAACTTCTGGACTACAGAGGAACTTCTGGAATCCAAAAAAAAAAAAAAAAAAAAAAAAAAAGGAACTTCTGGACGCCAGGAGAACTTCTGGGACTCCAGGGGGAGGGGAATCTCTGGAACACAGGGAACTTCCGGACTCCATCTGGACTCCAGGAGAACTTCTGGACTTCAGGGGAACTTCTGTGGGTATCATCTGAACAAGGAAAGTCTTTCGCTTCCCTAGGGGGTGGGGGAGGGGAAGGGGAAGTTTTTTTGGAGGTTGAAAATCCCTTCTCCCCCTGTGGATATTAGGTAGGTTAATAAGAGGTCCAATGATGGCCATGATACATTGGATTATTATTATTATTATTATTATTATTATATTATTATTATTAATTATATTATGTATTTTATTATTTATTTCTCTATTCTTTAAGTGCAGTGGCCTCTTTTCCTAGATGAGAATAATAATATTAATAATAATAATAATAATAATAATAATAATAATACATAATAATAATAATACTAATAATAATAAGTTCTGTACATCTTTCAACGAAACACCGTCATATTCTTTGGAAGCTTGAATTTCAAGTTAGTGGCTCCTGGTTGGCGTGTTCCATATGTATAGGGTTATTTATGAATAATAATAATAATAAGGATAATAATAATTATAATAATTATAATAATATAATAATAATTAAGAATAATAAGTCTCTTATTAAGGGTTCGTCTTCTTTTTCTGTACGTCGTGCGTTTTGAAGCTACGCTTATAAAGTATTTACCCTCTTTTTAATTTCATCTTTCCTAAAAGATATTTCTGCAGTTATTCCTTCTATTCCTTCACGTCGTTTTTGTTTTTACTTATTCGATTAATATTCTTCTGATTATTCTTGCCATTTTCCAGACAATCGAAAAATAATGCATTTCCTCAGGGAGAAAGGAATGCGACGAACGACGAGAGAGAGAAGAGAGAGAGGAGAGACGAGAGAGAGAGAGAGAGATAGCGCGAAAAATAGTAATACGATCAGTATTGTCACCTTCGTCTCGTCCCAGTATTAGATTCCGGTTTCAAATTATCAACCGCAAGGCGTTCTCGCATTGTCGACCACTCTTTTGAGTTAGATATTATTATTATTATTATTCATTCTTATTATTATTATTATTATTATTATTATTATTATTATTATTTTAAACACCTTTATATGCTAGCCTATTTGGGGTGATTATTATTATTATTTTAAACACGTTTACATGTTAGCCTATTTGGGGTGATTATTATTATTATTATTATTATTATTATTATTATTATATTATTTTACAACACTTTTCCTGTTAGCCTATTTTGAGGATTATTAATTATGTATATATTATATCATTATTATTATATATTGAACACTTTCATGTTTTAGACTTTTTTGTGTGATTATTATTATTATATTATTATATATTATATTATTATTATTATTATTATTATTATTATAACTCCAAGAAACAAAACAAAAAAACTGCCCATTTTAATAAACCAAGTTGGAATTAACAGAAGCCTTTTTTACAAAAAAAGTAAATAAATAAAAAAAATAAATATAAAAAAAACTCAACTACATTTACAAACAGTCCCATTTGTTGGATCGTAACGCTTACCAGATGGCCTTTTGGGGGGAGACCCCTTGGAGAATAAAGGACAGAGAGAGAGAGAGAGAGAAGAGCGAGAGAGACGGAGAGCAGAGAGAGAGAGAGAGAGGAGAGCGTCTGTTTTGGGCGTAAAAGTGGGCAGGTTTGTGGCCGGGCCGAGGTATCCATTAACACCAAGTGTCTTCTACGGCCTCTGTAATTATACAAAAAAAACCCAACATCTCTCTCCTCCTCTCTCTCTCTCTCTCTCTCTCTCTCCTCTCCTTGACGCCCTCTTTTCGCACCCTTCATCCCAAGGTTTGTGTTTCATACCATAATGGATTATTCTCTCTCTCTCTTCTAACATCAACAACAAACAATACATTATATATATATATATATATTATATATATATATATATATATATATATATATATATATATATATACATAGGAGAGAGAGAGAGAGAGAGAGAGAGAGAGAGAGAGATCTAATCACTGAAGAGGCCACTCATTGTCAGTCGACTGTCGTGGGCGCAAAGCTGTTGTGTAAACAAAAAACTCATTAGGAAATACTTAGATAAAAAAAATAGTTAGTATCGACATTACCTATAGAAGGTTTATTCTCTCTCCTCTCTCCTCTCTCTCTTCGCTCTCTCCTCTCTCTCTCTTCTCTCTCTCTCTCGGGCATTCAACTCGATCCGAGAGGCCTGTCAGCCGGATCAAACTAAACAGCCTCCCTCCCCTCCTCTTCACCCCGTTCCACACGGACCCTCCCCATACACCCTCTTCACCCAAACGACCCGAAGAACGTTGACTAATTAGGTACGAGTTGGGGGGGCGGCGGGGGGCGGGAAGCGAAGGCCTCGAAGAGAATATTTCAGGGTCTAGTTTTGGTCTCAAACATGGATTTAGGGGGGTGGGGTGGGGGGAAGTGGGTCTCTTGTTGTGTTATTTTGTTGTTGTTGTTCAGTTTTGATGTATTAATTTTCTGTTCTTATGCTGATGAAAGGTGGGAATTATTGTATGATTAAATCACTTTTGCCATTTGCAATAAACATTATATTATATTATTTTATTATTAGTATTTATATTATTATTATTATTATATTATTTTGGTTTTGTCATTGTCAAAATCAGCATTGGTAAAAAGTATGTGGGATTATTATTATATTATTATTATTATTATTATCATTATCGGTTGTAATAATTATTTGTCATTGGTAATAAAGGATGTGGGTATGATTATTATGATTGTTATTAGTATATATTATATTATTAGGAAAACAACAGCAAACATTACAAGTATTTGGGGGGGGGGGGGGTTAGTTCAGTAGTAATTAAGGAAATGTTATAAAGAATTACTAGAGTTAATATACAGATGAGAGAGAGAAAGAGGAGAGAAGGGGGAAATTGATTAAATAGTTAACGACGAATGGTTAGAGGGAAACCGCACAAACCGCCTTCGAAATTTCATTACCCAACCTTTTTCCCTCCCTTTTTTGTGAGGGTTTTCTCGCCACAGGAGAAAGAGAGAGAGAGAGAGATTGGCCCTCTCTCTCTCTCTCTATACTGGGGAAAGACTACAATCCTAAAATTATATAGTCTAGAAAGGAGAAGAGGAAACGCACATGATATATTCAAAGGCGCATGAACAGATAGAAGGAATAACAGAAAATATCATGGAACTAAAAACCACAAAGCAGAAAGAGAAGCAGAGGTAGATTAATAGTGCCCAAAACTAGACCACGAAAAATAAGGGAAAGCACACAGGACATTAATCACTACGCACCAGCATCTCTAATGCAGCGTCTATTCAATGCGTTGCCAGCTCATCCTGAGGAATAATCAGGAGGAGCGTTAGATGGTTAAGGAAATAGCCGACAAATATCTCTAAACTGCCATCCAGGACCATCCAAGATTGGAAGATAGATGCAAAATATATCGGAAAGATGTCTAGCAACTCTCTGGTAGGACATTAGAGGTGCCTCACACTGAGGGACTGGGGCAACCCGAAGAAACTGTAAGGTCTGTTTAAGGTAAGGTAAGTCTCTCTCTCTTCTCTCTCTCTCTCTCTCTCTCTCTCTCCTCTCTCTTCCAGTTTACGAGAGCATATGTGTTTTTATTTTTTTTATAATCTCTCAATACCCAAATATGACTTCCAGTTCTTGGCCAGTAGGATAGGATTTGCTTCTTGGCCTCAACTTTTTTTTTTCAAATCCTTTCCATTTCCGGTGGCGAATTCTGCTCTCTCTCTCTCTCTCTCTCTCTCTCTCTCTCTCTCTCTCTCTCTCTCTCTCTCCAACCAATATCCTAACGGTTGTTTTTTGATCACTCAGAACTCTCTGGGTCTCTCTCTTTTTCCAAATATCCTAACCGGTGTTTTTTTTTAATCTCTCTCTCTCTCTCTCTCTCTCTCTCTCTCTCTCTCTCTATCTCTCTCTCTCTCTCATGTGCAGCTTCATTCCATAATAATCAAGGATCTCTCGTAATCTCCCAATTATCTCAGATTATCTTTATTCTTCAAGCGTTATTTTCTCCCAGAGAGAGAGAGGAGAGAAGAGAGTGAAGAGGAGAGAGGTGAGATCGAGAGAGAGGAGAGGAGAATGTTGCCAAATGAAGTGGGAAAAAAAATTAGCGAACATGAAAAGGGTGGTATAATAAGTTTAATAAGAATCAAAACTATATGTGTGACACTCAGATTGCGAGGAGAGAGAGAGAATTCATCTCTCTCTCTCTCTCTCTCTCTCACAATGTTAGAAACCCCTCTCTCAGCTATTTAGGGGGTGGAGGGGGTTGGCAAGAACGAGACACTTTGCAGTCTGTTCTTTGTATATTATATACTATATCTTCCCGTCTGTCGCCAATTCAAACTGCACTGGATCCACGCCTTAGGAACGCCAATGTGCTGTTCCGTCGAAACAGATACACCAATCGCTGTCATCACCATCATCATCATCACGTACGAGGGTGTCATGTTTTGCTAATTGAGTTTTACCTCGCGCTGGTGCTCTCTCTCTCTCTCTCTCTCTCTCTCTCTCTCTCTCTCTCTCTCTCTCTCATACAGATTTTCTTCCTATCTGCTGCCTTAGTATATACCAATTCAAGATGATTTTGAGACCTATCTCTCACAAATGTTTTTTTGTATGTCTCACAAATCCAAGGTGATTTTCTCTCTCTCTCTCTCTCTCTCTCTCTCTCTCTCTCTCTCTCCTCTCTCTCTCTCTCAAATTTACGATCGTTTATCTCACCCACAATTCACTGTGCTCTCACAGACACGACAAATTCGGTGTGATTTTTTAGTCCCCCCCCTCTCTCTCTCTCTCTCTCTCTCTCCTCTCTCTCTCTCTCTCTCTCTGCGAGAACTTGTGGTTGCGCCTAGTGATGATGATCGATACGAAGCCGATGGTAAACATGATAATAGGTATTATTGTGGTTAGAGGCCACTCTCTCTCTCTCTCTCTCTCTCTCTCTCTCTCTCTCTCTCTCTCCGGCCTGTGGTCTTTCGCCCGGCTTCCTTCTATTGGGGATCCTCCTGATGGTTAAGTTCCCGATGGAATTGCTTATCTTTCTCACGGCAATTTTTTTTTTTCAAATTTTTCCAAAAAAATTTTTTCCATTTTTTTTTTCAACTAAATGTTATGACAGTTGTTCCACTAATGGTAGTTCGCTACTTTGGCTAATGGCAGTTTAATGCTTAGAGTTACGAAGGGCAATTGATGGTTTTTTTTAATTTTTTCATATATGTTTTTTATTTTCATTTTTTCTTCAAAGTTTTTGATAGAATTGCTTTTCTCACAGCTGTCTTTTTTTTTTTTTCTTATTTTTCATTTTTTTCTGTAACACAAGCTGTGATAATAGTTGTTCGAGTAATTTGTAGGATATACGTATATTTTTAATATTTTTTTTATTTAATTCTTCTTATTATTTTTTTTAATATAGTGTGATAATAGTTGTCCAGATTAAAATTTTTATTTTGCCTTGGATATTTTTTTTTGTTTTTTTGTTTTTCATTTTAATACAATCTGTGACCTTCAGTTACTGATACAAATTACAAAGGAATAATATATTATTTTTATTATTATTATTATTATTATTATTATATTATTATTATTATTATTATTATTATTATTATTATATGAGACAGATATCTCTATACATGATTGTGACAAATTTGTTAACAGACAATGTTGCTGTTATTATTATTATTATTATTATTATTATTATTATTATTATTATTATTATTATTATTATATTAGCGAGAAATGACGTCTACACTCTCCATGTATGCAAAATGTTAACGAAATCATTTCAATAAATCATTGTTACCAGGTAGTCTTTCGTGTGCAAGCTGCTTGTTACAAAAAAATTTTAAAAAAATAAATAAACTGCTATTAATCACCAATTCACCCCAGGCTACGTGCGTGTGTGCGTGCATTCGTGTACTAATCCCAGCCTCAATTGCTTGTGTCTGCATTCTTCATTCTGACCAGTTCGAGATTTTCCAGCGGAGAGAGAGAGAGAGAGAGAGAGAGAGAGAGAGATTCTCTTTCTCAGCTTCCGCCGTTACTCATTTCGTATACCAAGTTATCGCGAGATTAATGGCACAGCGCATGTCAGCAATTTACTCGTAAAACGAGCAGAATAAGAACTTCCGTGCTTTTTAGCCCCAGTCATTGGTTGTTTATTTTACCCCTCTCTCTCTCTCTCTCTCTCTCTCTCTCTCTCTCTCTCTCTCTCCAGAGGAACTCCTTGATTTCTATGTCAACAACGCTCACGGTATAATAACCCTCGTCTTCTTTGGGGCACATCCTCAAAAGTGGTTTAGTGGTATGGTCGGTATTGTAGGATTTTGTGGGTGGCGGGAAGGAGGTGGGAGGGTGTGGGTTGGGATTGGGGAGGGAAGGGTAGGGGGTCCGGATAGAGGGGGGGGTGGGGTGTGGGTGGGTGGGGGAATGGAAGTCGAAGACTCAGGAGAGAGAGAGATTGAGATGAGAGAGAAGGTTTCTGCTGCTGCTGCTATCATGGTTAGTGGTTTTCGATGCGTGGTGGCGACAAAAGTGGTTTCAGGTCTAGCCGCTGCTGGTCTACCAACGGTGGAGTCGGGGTGGGGGGGTTCATTGAGGGTTATGGAGGGAATAGGGAAGGGGTAGGGGATGGGGGACATCGGGGAGGGGTGGGGTGATTGATTTTTCCCGCTCGAAAACCTGGTCCCGCGTAAACGCACAAAACCCTTCCTCTCCTCCTCCTCCTCCTCCCCCAAGTGGCGGAGAGGTGGTGTTCCTCTTTTGCGGTTGGAGGAGGAGGAGGAGAAGAGGAAGGCAGACCAGCAGAGCAGCTCTTCGTTTCTGAAGGATCATCCTTGTAGGAGGAGTCCTACTACAACTGCAAGATTGTTTTCCTACTTTGTGAGGTTAGTTATTTCTCGTGATAAGATATATATATATATATTATATATATATATATATAATATATATATATATATATATATATATATATTTATATTTATTTTTCTTAAATATTTATTTTCAAGGACAAATCACTAAATTTGGAAAGCAGAATGCTACAAGCAAGCACCCCCCTCCGAAAAAAAAAAAAAATTTAAATAAAAATGAGTAGGATGATAAATATTATAAACAAATAAAATTAAATTAAAAATTTTAATTAAAGATAAAACCAAATAACGTAAAATTAACAAAAAACTGTGAGACGAGACCTCACGTCAGCCTGCGCACCAAAATTTTTTTTATAATACTATATATCGTATATATATATATATATATACTATATATATATATATATATATATAAAGTAATATTATTAAAGTTTTTCACATGGTTTGAACTTCTTTCCCGAATTCAACGAGTCCAACACGATTAGGGAGGTCTTGTACCGCAACGTCGCCACATGGGAAGGGAGTAGAAGTATCTGGGAAACCGTGTGATGCTGAACATCTTTATAAAGAAAGAAAAAAACACGTTAAAATTCCCTCTGGGTAAGTATTATTCTAAGTATAAGTGAAAGTATATGTTAACACGATTTTTGTGATTTGTTGTGTGTGTGATATATATATAATAAATATATACATACATTATACAATATACATATACATTATATATATATATAATGAAGAATATATTACATGCATATAGTATATAAATATTTTATTTTTTTTTTTTATCACATAATCATACATACAATCATACGTACATATACTGAGATGAGAGAGATTACAATGTATCAATATATACAAAACCATGATACATTGTCGCATGGTACTATAATAATAATAATAATAAAATAACAACTGTCTACAAATAAGTAAATACCCTCTTAGAACAGACATTACACTTGCAAGGAAACACTTGTAGGTAATAAGGGGATAAGCTCAACAACTCCTCTGAGAATTGGCACAAGAAATCTGTGCCCTTTGGGCTTCTAGAAGTCAGAGGGGTCACATATTCTTTCACAACCGTGACCTCAAACACCCAGACCACAACACATAGAGGTAACCAGGTTATTAGGGCCCAGTGTCACTGTTGCTGTTTTTTATTTTAGTTTATTTTTCTTTGCTTGTATTTCCTGATCCGTGTTCAGTTCAAATTTTAGATTTTTTTTTTTTTTTTAGTATTCTTCACGTCATTAATGAAGTTTTTTTTTATTTTATTGTTAGGGGAATGTGGAATTGGTCTCAGATTTTTGCCATGAGTTTATTTATTTTATTTATTTATTTTTCATTATTTAATTTGGTTTTGATTCGAGAAAATTTTGATTTTTTTATACTCGGTTTTTCCATCTAAATTTAATTAATTTTAGATTCTACGCTTGTTTTTTTTATTGCATAGACATTCTCTCTCTCTCCTCTCTCTCTCTCCATATATATATATATATATATATATATATATATATATATATATATATATTATATATATATATATATATATATATATATATATATATATACTAGAGATACTGTTTTATTGCATTATAATATAATGATAATAAGCCCAGAGAACAAATAACAGAATTTCTGTTGAAAAACACAACAAATCAAAACTACATCTTAACAATCAATTATTGTCCAAATGGAAACGAGGAGTAATATTGGAATACAGAAACGGGAAGAAAGTTCCAAAGCACTGCGGTAGAGGGAAGCGAAAGGACCTTGGTTTGACACCCATACCTCCCCTCGAGTCTTGGTGTGGGTATCCCCCAGGGAGGGTATCCACCAAGGAAGGTATCCCCAGAGAATGGTATCCCCAGAAGGAGGGTATCCCCCAAGCATGGTATCCCGAAAGAGGGGTATCCCCCAATAATGGTATCCTCCTAGCAGGGTATCCCTCCTAGGAGGATATCCCTCTTCCCGAAGTCTTTCCCGTAGGAGGATCAGAGGAGTCCTTTGTGTTCCTTAAAAGCTAGTACATACATCGTGTGTTGTACAGGAGGCAGGACCTTTCAGGGGGTTTTAAACACGTGGGAGAATGATACCGAGACCTTCTTCCCTTTACAGGGCTGGTCTAATGCTTCCTTTTTGGAGGTCATGACCCAGGCTCTCTCTCTCTCTCTCTCTCTCTCTCTCTCTCTCTCTCTCTCTCCTTTTTTTGTGGGGTATTGTCTGTATAAGGTAAATTGCTTGCTCGTTGCAATGTCTGTTGCACTAGGGAATATAAAATTCCTGCGTGAACGCTATAGTATTTTCGGAAGTTTGAATTTCAAGTCAGTGGCCCCTTTAGAGGGCTTGTTCCATATGAATAGGGTTCATATAATCATAATAATAATAATAATAATAATAATAATAATAATAATAATAATAATACTGTAAGTGGTTTATTAAAATTACACACGTATCTGGTAGAATGTGACCAGTAGATTCTAAATATATATTCCATCACTTGATTCTTTTTTTTTTCTATTTGTGAAACCTTTATACTTTGCAAACGAATCCTGTGTACGTACGTCCAGAAATTTATTCACAAAAGTGTCAAGGGAATGAATTAGTCTCTTACTCAAATTCATGTCGATTACAGATGATTCCTGGACTAACATCTTTTCAAAAGGGATAAGTTAGACTTAATCTCTGGTGTTTTTCTTCTTCTTTTTTTTCTTCTCTACAGAAATTATACTTATGTGACTCTCACTTGTAAATAAGTCCATTTTGTCCTGAATTCACTCCATTGAATTAACTTCTGCTTTGCTTTTATAACTATAAAATCTGTTTATTTGCCTGTAACTGTAAAATTCTGCTTTGCATGTAACTATAAAATCTGTTTCTTATTTGCCTGTAACTGTACGATTCTGCTTTGCTTTTATAACTATAAAATCTGTTTCTGCTTTGCCTGTAACTGTAGAATTCTGCTTTGCCTGTAACTATAAAATCTGTTTCTGCTTTGCCTGTAACTGTAGAATTCTGCTTCTTATGTGCCTGTAACTATAGAATTCTGCTTCTTATGTGCCTGTAACTATAGAATTCTGCTTCTTATGTGCCTGTAACTATAGAATTCTGCTTTGCCTATGACTATAAATTTCGCTTTACCTATAATTATGAAAATTTGGTTTACCTAAAGCTAAAAACCTCTGCTTTGCCTATAACTATAAAAATTCTGCTTCTTCTTTGCCTGTAACTGTAGAATTCTGCTTTGCCTATAATTATAACTGTAAGCTCCTGCTTTTCATCGTTCTCTAGTTACGTGCAATACTTAAATAAAAAGTAATCTAATGTCTTTTTAGATTACGCTTCCCCAAAGTTGGGGCATTAGGGGGGCCATTACTCCTCCCCCCTCTCCCCTCCCCTCCCTCTTTAACTGCCTTAAAGCTTCATTTCCTCCCAACTCTCGTCTTACCCTTCTTTTTTTCTCTCTCTCTCACCGCCTCTCCTCTCTCTCTATGCTCCCACAGCAAAAATTAGTGAGAAACAGAAAAGTAGTGACGACCTTTTTTTATGTGACCTCTTCCCTTGTTCCCCTCTGTAATGGCGTCCACCATTATCGACTTCGTGCCACCCCCCCCCCCTTCCCTCTTAGTTACAGGATTCTCTCTCCTCTCTCTCTCCTTTTCCCCCTCCGTGCTTCTTCTTTCCATCCACGCTAATTACTGGCAGAATTATAGCGGGTTCCTCGCCCCGGGTTATTTTGTATGCGTGGTACTCTCCCCCTCATCCTCTTGTTGCGTTTATCCTGCGGTTTCATAGTTCATTTGTTCTTTGTGTGTTCTCCCCTCTTCCGTTTCTGTTTTTTGTTTATTATTATTATTTATTATCATCGTACCTTTCCTCTGTTCCTATTCTTTGCTTTGTGTTGTCTCTCGCTTGATTTGTTATGATTGTTTCTATATATTTTTTTTCTTCCCTCCCTCTCTCTCTCTTCTCATCCATCATTCATGTTTTTCCGATTTTTTTTTCATTTTTTATTAATCGGATGTTTATTCTTCTTTCCCTCTTGGCTTTGTCGTTATCTTTCAGATATTGGATTACCAGATAGATAGATAGATAGATAAGGTAGATAGAGAGACAGGTAGGTATTTATATATAGACGGATGGATATAGATGGATAGACAACAAGAATATAAGTAACTACTGTAAATAAGACATTAATGATAAGACCAAATCCTTCTCTCTCTCTCTCTCTCTCTCTCTCTCTCTCTCTCTCTCTCTCTCTCTCTCTCTCTCTAAGCATGCATATACACACCTATAAGTAAATTTTCCTTCTTCATTTATAAATTTATTTATTCTTCCTTCACTTTTTTTCCCTCTCTGGAATTTATCTTGCCCCCAGCAGAGCCTGGTACCAACGCCATCTTGAATTCAAGATGGCGTTGCTGGTACCCATCGAAGAAGTTACTCGTTTGGGTAAGTTTACCGATTTTCAGCTTGACGTTCGCCTCCAGATTCGCTTCAAAATCCAACCGAAACTTCTTTGACCCTAGCCCACCCCTCCTCGAAACTTCCCCGAAATTCATCCGAAGCCTCACGAGATATATGTGGACAAACAAAAGGGGCGCGGACGGACGCTTATAACCTCCGTCGTGTAAGTCATCATAAGGACCCGAGCGGAGACGGTTATAATATAGTTTTGAGGTGTACCCTTACGAGGAGACGGTGTATACAGTAACAGGCGTTGGATGTACGGGAGTCAAGCTTGGGGCTGTGTGTACAACAGCGTGGTGTACAGTAACAGGCTATTAGGATACAGTAACAGGCAGTCAGGAACTGCGCCCCCCCCCCCCCCCTCACCCCCCCCCCCCCCCCCCAGAGTAGGACAGTTGAAGTTCGAGTCAGGAGGTCAAATTTTGGCTTGAGAGAATCTTGTACGATATTCTTTTTTTTTTTTTTGGGGGGGGAGGGGAAGTACATAGGTAGGAAAACGTTCGTTTCTATGGAGCATTTTTAAATATTATTATTATTATTATTATTATTATTATTATTATTATTATTATTATTATTATTATTATACGAACCCCACGTTAACTTACGAAAACAAAACTACCTTGAGCATTCGAACTCGTGTCTGTAGATTTTTTATCTCAAGCGGACGCTGCTCACACAATGCGAGAGGGATAAGCCTGCTTCTATTATACCTTGCAATGTTCAACGTTCGCTTCCTTTGACCCCATGACCTGACCAGTCTGACCTGATAATCTCCGGCCGGGGAAGGGCGAGGGGGGTAAGGGGGGCGGAGAGACTTCCCACTTAGAAAGGCACGTCGAGTGGTTGATTTTTTTTTTTTTTTCAAAAAAATAAATTCCGAGGCCTGTGGTTGGGAGGTGGCCTTAGTAGTTGGAAGGATTGTGGGCAGTAGGAGGAGGGATTGGGGAGAAGGGGGGAGGGAGTAGTCAGTGGAATGACCCAATTGATGCTTTTTTTTCTCTCACTCATTTTGTCAGGTCAGATTTGGGCCTTTCAAAACCTGAGCCAAGTCATTAATTATCTGCTAGTTTATTTTTGTAGCTAATATTAGTTATTATTATTATTATTATTATTATTATTAATTATTTATTTATTATTATTATTATTTGTTTGTTCGTTTAAGAAGAAGGTGAGCCCTGCTCATATGGAACAAAAATATTATGGTGTTCATGAGGAAGAAGTAAGAGGTTAATACAGAAAGAAGATATTACTATTATTTTTTTTTTGGTCTATCACAGTCCTCTAATTCGACTGGGTTATTATTATTATTATTATTATTATTATTATTATTATTATTATTATTATTATTATTATTATTATTAATGGCAGTTCTAAGAGTAATTTATTATGTCGACTGTGTTCTGTGTCAGACAAATCTTGTATAGGTCGTCTGTGCTAATATGACCCAAATCGGGAATTCGGTAACAAATTCCAGACGGTGATTCCCGAGGAATATATGAGGTTTCCAGGTGATTCCCAAGGAATATATGCGGAGGTTGTTTATTGTAATTTCGTTTGTAGGGTATCAGATCGGGAATGAGTTGAGTTTTAACATCAAGGCATTTTAAATAGTTGAGGCGAGAGAATGCCACCTTGAGGAACCCCGTTCGAGGAACTGAATATTATGATAAATACGTCCGCCCTCTTCGTTACAATTGCTGCACGGCAGACCAGAAATATAAACAGGCTAATTGAATGTATGAACGATGCAATTCTTTGTTTTGAAGAACGCACGAGAGAGTAAGATCGGAATGGATTATAGAATTTAGGCCAAACGCCAAACGCTGGGACCTATGACGTCATTCAGCGCTGAAACGGAAACTGACAGATGTAACAGGAGGAAAACCTCAAAGCAATCGCACTACGAATCAACCGTTAGGAGAGGGTAGAAAGTCAGGTGGAAGAAAGAGAATATGAACGGAAGTACATTCAAAGGAATGAAAGGGGTTGCGGCTAGGGGCCGAAGGGACGCTGCAAAGAACCTCAAGTAATGCCTACAGTGCGCCTTACCCCCTTACTGGGAAGAAAACAGGGGAGCATAACGAAGATGAGGAGTTGCCAGACTATTCTCTCAGGATGCAGATACGAGTGTCTGCCGGGTGGCACGCTTCAATTCCAAACTGGTTGTCTGAAGTTTGGAGAAAGGAGATATAATCCCCACTCACAGAACGGACATCACAGCGGATATCTTTGATGTAATTGTAGTGATTGCAAACGGATAATAGCAGCTATACCCGGGTCAGCTACGTCCTTCAGCTTGTTTTTGATGAATGGTTATTAAGCCAGCTGAAAGCTGAAGGGATTCGGAGGAACCTCTGAATCATACAGCAATCAAAATGTAAATTACTGGTGGTAGAGAACTTGAGAGTTTCTGCGAGCAGACCATCACAGCAGCCGGGTGATTTGTTATCAGGTGAATTTGTTGATGGCATCGCTGCTGTGAATTTGTTGATGGCATCGCTGCTGTGATGTTGCCTGACGTAATATCGTGTATGCAATTCAGAATGAAAATGACGATCGATCGGCCCATATCGTTGTAAATATATAATCACTTCACATTGGAATTAATACATCTTCAAGAGCTCCCAACAGTCTGACAAGTTAAACAGAAAATAA
>NC_087214.1:66662936-66692936 GCF_015104395.2 Macrobrachium nipponense
ATCCCGGCTTACTGACGACTGACGAGATGTAACTTGTCAGCTTTGTAGAGAGAGAGAGAGAGAGAGAGAGCTCAGTGAGGTCCTTTCTTTTATTTATAACCATCTTTTTTTTCTTCTTCCACTCCTGTGCCCCACACACGTCAACTGACAACCAGCTACATAACGTCAAATTACTGCTGCTTGATGCCTTCCAAACCCGGGGATCGATCGACTGTGGGGTTTCCTTCCTGACTGCGAGCAGAGGAGAAAGAAAGTGATTGATTGATTTGTGAGCTATCTGGCGTTGCACCCTGCAGAAAGTGAAGAGAGGAATAGGGTAACAGATTGTATGATATATATATGTATGTATATATATATATATATATATAATATATATATGTGTGTGTGTCTGCGTGTGTGTGTGTGTATACACATATGTATCGTGAAGACCTTTATACCCAATAACATGAATTAATTCGCCAGTAAGCTAAAAATCATCAGACCTGCATTTTGCCTTTTCAAATAATTTACCCCCCATAAATACCAGCGCTTTTGGAATTTTATTTACCTGTGCATTCACCAAAGTAGTATGTTTATTTGTTTGTGCGGCTGTCAGAGAGAGAGTTTTTTTTTTCTTTTTTAAGAGTTTTCAGTACGCAATCCGCTATCATTTTTTTTTTTTTCCTCCGTCCGAATGAACAGGGTGAAATATCTCTTTTTTGGGTGTATTTGGAAAAACAAAAAAATAAAAATTCTACTCTACCGTTGCTCATAATGTAAGCTATTGTAAGGGATCGTCGGACACACACACACACACACACACACACACACACACACACACATATATATATATATATATATATATATATATATATATATATATATATTTAGAAGAGAGAGAGAGAGAGAGAGATGGTTTCAGTGTACTTTCAGCGCTCTTGAGAGAGAGAGAGAGAGAGAGAGAGAGAGAGAGAGAGAGAATACATTAAAAACTATATATCGATTCCCTCCTAACTTTTATTCATATATTTTAAATATAATCTATAATAACTGCTCAAGTGGCTGCGAAATACCAAGCTATTCGTTAAACGATCGTTAGTGAGAAAGGCGTACTACGTTGTACTTGTTCAGGGCAAACACCGAACAGAATTCTGCTGTCACAGTACAGTAATACTTCCCTGTGACTACTACGGTGAGCAGGTACACGATTGAGTCTGTGTGTATAGCACTATAGGGTAGTTGGTCTAGCCTGATGCATTTATAAATAATTATTCGTAATTGCGAGTTGATCTTTAGAATGTATGTTTATTATCATCGAAATATATATTAATTCTGTGCCATTTTTTTGGTTGTATATCGACAGTCTACTGCTGTGGAAGTTCTCTCTCCTTCGCCGTATCCTACGCTGGAGAACATGTTAGATTGTTAGTGTTCATTTGTATTTTACGTTTATTCCCAAGTGGATGGTACTGAGAATCGTTAAATAATTTACGTATACTGACCAGATGTAATGGATACGGTAATTTTAAGGTAATTTTAACCAGTTGGTACAATTTTTCCTAAAGTTTTTAATGTGTCGTTAGCTATACGTATACTATAATTATAGTGCGTTCATGAAATGGCACCACTCTATTTTAATATTTAAGTGACCTTGCGTGTCAGTCTGCTGTTTATAAAAGGCTCCAATGTGCAGATGTGTGCTTTCTCTACAGACTGTCATAGTCTTAGCCAGTAAAATTGGTCTATAGAGTGCTTGGTATATGACGTGTTTAGTCTTAACAAATTATTCAGTGGTACTACGATTCAAATCGGTTGAATAATGCTTTCATAGCAGTTTACCTTTGTACGGGCATGTACTACGTGTGTTCTTGTCGTAAACTAATTTCCGGAAGGGATTTACTTATGTTTTGGAAGTTATTATGTGCCAAAAGCCCTTTTCAAAGTTTATGAAGGTGTTACTGGTTTATCTACGCGTCACCTACTGTGAAGTGGTAGTACTAAGGACGCCGTGTCTATTATAGTACTAGCCCCTCTGGGACCAAAGTATATTATATACACCCATTTCTTTGTGTTGTGTGGTTGACTAATTATAATAGATATCTTCGTGCGGCCGTCTATACTTCACATTTACCATACGGTGTTTAGTACTAGCATCTCTGAGCATAGGTGACGAGTGGATAGCAGGAAATTTATAGTCGGTTGTAAGGACTAAACAAGCGGTACTCGACTGGAGTAGGTTTTGTGGTTGAGTAACATACACGACGAGTTGTTATACTTATTGTTCAATGTGGCTATTATATTGGTTATTAGGTGGGATAGCGAACAAAGTAGTTCTGTAAGTATACAGAAACGGCTTCATAATAGTGGTATAATTAAAAAACGTGCTCAATAGGCAGAGTTGTGCCCAAGACATGCTTTGAAGGTAGTATGTTTTGCAGAATAACGTAAAGAAATTTTACGATTTCTCAAAGATTAGAGTTAAGAGTTTTTAGTTATGTGCATTTGTTGATAGGCTTAACCTGGCTTTGAGAGAGCTATATGTAGCGCTGTGAATTATACATTTCATTTGTATTGCGACGCCAGTTTTTAACAGCCACATATCGATCATTGACTTTATTCGTAGTGATTCACGTTAAAAGTTCACGACAACATTATAACATGCAGGAAAAAGAGTGCCAGATGTTATTTATAATATACAACCGATTGTTCTTTGTAATGTCAGTTATTTTCAACTTAACACCTGAATGCAATTAACATTACAATCGATGTAAAATACTTGCGCTTATTCCTCATTTGTAATTTTCCAAATACAATTTGGTAATATGTCGGCACCTCGCCAACAAGCCTTAGGTATTTATCGATTCGTGTCGACATATTCAGACCCTCATTATAGCGTATCATAAGATATTCAGAGAATTGAAATTAAAACATTGTTAAATGAAGTAGACAGCTCCCTTCCGAAAGGGGAAAAAAACCATTCACTTGTTGGAATAAAAGATGTCTTTAATCCTACGAATGTAAGATCACAAATGTCTCGTAACGCTCGTAAGGGACTAGAAACTAGAGAACTGCTATCTCTAGGCCAAGTTAACGAACCCTTGTAAGTACTTGAGTAAGAATGTATTGATTACGCCCTGTTATAGAGTAAAGTCTCTCTCTCTCTCTCTCTCTCTCTCTCTCTCTTTACCTAGTGTGTGAGGGTATGTTCTTTCTCTCTCTCAGGTGATTATATTTACCAAGGGTTATTCTCTCTCTCTCTCTCTCTCTCGTTTTTATTTACCTATAAATAGTGTCTGAGGGTATATTCTCTCTCTCTCTCTCTCTTTCTTACACAGTTTGATGTGAATATACACGGTACTTTTGAGTACCCTGTAAGAAGGCCGTTTTCCAAGAACTAAGAGTCGTTGATGTCGGTAGCTGCTTTTCGGTATCTTCAACCCGATGATCTCGCATTTAATTTAGGGGAACAGAACGGCCCTTTATATATCTAATCTCCTCCCTGGCTACAAATTGCGCGAAATAATTGCCCCGCGTAGTGGTTCGGTATAACAGATCTAGTTAAGATATGTAAATAAAGGTAAGCCATTTCCAATGATAAGGTTTGACGATTACGCTGGCTTTATGGCGGAAACTGCAACTTATCAAATGCGTTCTCGTACGTTGCTGGTGTTGGTTGGGTCAGGTGGTTGTTTTAGACTCTCTCTCTCTCTCTCTCTCTCTCTCTCTGTAGAAAAATATTTGCTTTGAATACTAGCAGGGTTTGACAGCAAGTGTGGATCTTAGTTATTTTATATAATGATTTTTAATAACAAACCCGTTGCCTCAAAGAAATGTAAGTTTCATCTGAGAAAATCACACACACACACACAGAGCTATTCGCCACAGTTAGCATTAATCCAAGGTAAAACAGAGATTGCCCATCCAAAGTCCAACAATTTTTGAATTTTTGCTTTATATTTATTTCATCGTAGTCATTTTTTATGCCTTAACCCTGAGGTATAACATAACCGAGCATTGGCAGTCTGCTGTCGAGGTCTGAGAATCTGAGAAACAAACTATACAGGATTTTATTGGCAAGATGGTCTGTCTGGCAGATGTAGGGGTTGATGGCAAGTACATATGGCAATGTTTATGGTCTAGCAGGTGTAAGGGTTGATGGCAAATACAAATGGCAATATTTATTAGGGTTGTGCTTGGCTAGCCAAAATTGATTTGGGATAGAATGAAGCTTTTGATCTCAGACGTAGCAGTCAAGCTATGGTTTAAGGAGAGGGACCTTGATTGTAGGTTGAAAAGGGGGGTTGGCGATGGCCGATACTCGCAGCTAATTGTCACTTTGGATATTGGGAAAAAAACTCGGATTAATTAAAGAAGGTCTTGGTAATAAAGTGAGAAATGTGCAATCTATCCATACCTTTGAATGGGATATGGCCTCATGATGCATAAGCGTTAAAACTGTTTCGCCTATTAGTATTTACTGAACAGGTGTAACCTCATTGTACAGATATATTACTGGCTATTTGGCTGGCAGTGACAAATCTCTGTTTAAGCTTGATGAGGAGGTCATGTCGTTTGGCGTTTGAAATTGGCGTTCATTTAGTTTTGAAAGTAGTTATTTCACGGCGCACATGTGTCGGCCAAAATTATTAATGCCATATTTACACGCAACCACAGTAAATCGTGCATCTTGGATTTTTTTTACACATTTTTGTGGCTTTGGGATTACTTAATAGGCAAATTAACTTGGTCCATAGTCGTAATGACAGAATCATGAGAAAACTATCTTACAAAGTCCTTATGGATACTTAGAACTTTGCTGAGATAACGCAGTGCGCGCTCTACCATTGACTTTTACTAGACCAGTAATAAGACTATTGGGTCACCGTATTATCCTCACACCAATTAAGGCGAAATATATAGGCTTGAGGGGTTAACCTTAGGCACGAACGGTATATATTTCTATACATCTGCTAAATCGGAGAACCACGTCTTCATTGAAAACCGCTAACCGTTGCTTTCCAATAACACCTCAACCCTATAGTACTACTAGTGTCATTTTCACTCTACCTCAATACCTCAATTTACTCTTATCATAAAAGAAGATACATTGCTCATACATCATTATTTGCACTCGTGGCTTCTATCCCGTGGAGTTGTCTACCTCGATTACTGTGTCTCAAGGTCTAGACAGAGTATACTCTCTAAGAGTCTAGACCCAGCTGCATCTCAAATTAAGCCGTGTACATTTTGAAAGCATAATTAGGTAACGGAGCGGATGAGCCAATATGCAGTGCCACAGGGGGTATAGTTCTACCTATTTAGCCCCTTGTATCCAGTCAGTAATTAAGATCCAGCATCAATGCTTGCAGTGAAGGCAGTGAGCGGTATCTTAAGTCCACACAGGAGAGGAATTCGAGGAGGTAATTATCGAGTGTGGAACAGATTATCAAGTTAACTATCTATCTATCTTCTTGTTATCCTTATAATCTCGAAAATCTGTCTCGTTGTGGAAGCAAGATAGTTATAAAACTTTGATCATTTGTATTTGTAGGAGTTACAGAAATTACTTGTTTTCATTGCTATAACGTAATTATTGTGTACGAGTTTGAAATGTCATAATATGCTACGTATTGTCTGTGTAAATTTAGCGAGCCAGAAAATAATAATAAACTACGCGTTTGTGTAGAGAACACCTACTCGTTAAACAATGTTAGACTATAGTGTATTTTAGCTGTGGTATTCATTTACTGCGCGATATCTTTTAAAAGTTGTACGCAGTCCACAAAGCCAAAGCATTCTGGGCAGAAAATCCTTGACGTTGGTGTAAATATGTCTTGTGTTATCTTTACTTCCATAAGTCTTGAGTTCAACTCCAACTCCATAAACACGTAATCTCCGCCGAATAAACACTTGCCTTACTGATGAGGCAAACAGACTACAAATGAGCCCCAGAGTTGCAGTGTTGTAGCTAGAGCTCTGTTGTTGTTGCTGCTGCTGCTGCTGCGCTTGCTCTCTCTCTCTCTCTCTCTCTCTCTCTCTCTCTCTCTCTGTTTGTGTCCTCTCTTTAGACATATTCTAGATTGTCATTATGTTCAGGTTGCTTTGCATTCCAGTTCTTGGTATCAAATATCCTCTCTCTCTCTCTCTCTCTCTCTCTCTCTCTCTCTCTCTCTCTCTCTCTCTGTTTGTGTCCTCTCTTCTCTCTGTCTCTCTCTCTCTCACACACACACACACCTCTGCTACCTACCTGTTCCCTTTCCTCCTTCCCCTCTCTTTCTCTCTCTCTCTCTCTCTGTGTGCTCGTGCACGGCAGCAAAGCGCCATCGAGATATGAAATTCATTAAAACTGCTCCCAGTCAGTCGCTGTTGCGGAGAACGCGCGCGAATCCTCCCTCATTTGATGTATTTATGTTGGGACGACTTGCTTGTTGAGCTGCGACCGTTGCATGATGTTGCTGCTGCTGCTGTTGTTGTTGTTGTTGTTGACGACTTGCTGCTGCTGCTGTTGTAGTAGTAGTAGTAGTGGAGGAGGAGGAGGAAGGAGGAGTAGTAGTCCCTGAGGTAGAAGGGGGCGAGTTGAGGGAGAGAGAGAGGCACGTCGCATCAATTAAAGACATTAGTGTGCGTGTTGTAAGCGTCGCAGCTTAGTTGTTAGTCTTTTTTTTTTCTGATTGGGTTATCTTGGGACTAGAACAACATTAGGGCAAGACAGAAGACGATCAACTTGGCTGACAAGGGGCAGCGGCGCAGGCAGCTTTGTTCTTTTCAGTTTCATCTCTTTTAATTTGTATTTTTATTTTTGAATGTGTGGTGTCGTTTTCATTATTAGAATGTTTATAGTTAGGTCGTGGAGAGAGAGAGAGAGAGATGTGTATTTTGGTTTGTGTTAATCCTAATTTGTAACCTCAAGTGGTTTATAGATGTAGATGCATATTTCTTACTTTTATTTTTTTTGTCAGAACTAGTTTTTTGTCCCATTTTCTTTATTTAATAACAAATTTGCCATTTTTCCCTTTTCCATCTTATAAAATCTTGCCTTTGTCATCTGTTCCTTTTTTTTTTTTTTAATTGCCATGTTTCATGTTCCTATGTTTTAGATCTTGCCTTTTATTTACTTTTATTCTTTACCCTTTTGTATAAATACTGACACTTAACCTTTTCCTTGTTTTGAAACATTGCCATATTTTTACCATTCCTGTTTTAAAAACCTTGACATTTCTTCCCTTTCCTTTTTTAAAATCTAGCCAATTACAGATTTTTAAATAAGATCGTTGGAAACAGTTGGGGGAGATTTTTTTTTTTTTCACTACCAGTTTTAAAAAGCCGCTTATCGGCGGCACACTGACACTGGTAATCTATAGCCGTGTTTATCCAACGCTAATTATAACGCAAACTAAACCGTAGCGACCTTTTCGGTTTTATTAAAGCGGTATAGATTCCCGTCATCCTTCTGGGGTAATCCGGGAGGAATCCTAATTATCCTGTGGTTAATCCCATGATCTCCTCGTCCTGGACAATTGGAGTTTGCTTATAACCCACCATTTCTGCATTCCTCCAACCCCCCCCCCCCCCCTTTTTTTTTTCCCCCCCCCCCCCCTTTTTTTTTTCTTCTGATTGTCGTAAGCGTTCATTTAAAGTTCACAGCACTGATACTTGGGCAAGGGGACAAATGGGTAACCCACATCCCCATCACCCCTCCCCCCCCCCCACAAACCTACCACCACTACCACGTCTCATGCCCAATGCCCAAACGTTTCTGTTCTCCAGTTACTTCGTCTCTGGGCATTTGTTTGTGTTTAAAATTCGCTCAAACATACAAAAGGGGATTTTGAATCGACGATGATAATGCCCCGTGTGTGGTGAGCGTCACAGGGTAAGATATATAACGTTGAGGGGTAGGGAGGGGGTGGAGGAGCCCAACCCCCTCCCTCCCTCCTCCTCCTCCTCCTACTCCACTTCTCACCACTACAACATTGCTGCTGCTCGGAGGTTTTCGTTTACTAATCACCAGATCATTAACGAATTAACCCAGATATCCAGTTCGGCTGTTTTGCCTCTTATTAGGGTCGGGTCTCGTGTTACTTCTCTCTCTCTCTCTCTCTCCGCAGTTATAGTCTAATTGGATTTTCGCTCTGCGGATCTTTTGGTTTTATTATTTATCCATATATATTATATATAAATTATATATATTATATATTACATATTTTTCTACATTTATATACTGGTCTAATTTATTGTCTCAACATTTATATAATTTATCTAGCATGACAACCTAGAAATCATTAAAAGACAGGATAAGACAGACGCCTTTGTCATATACCAAGTTCACAGCGAGTCTAGTTTTTCAATTAAATTCAAACTTCATTAATATAATTGCAGATATCACTCGTATAAATTCAAGTTTGTAACATAATATGCACCATGAATAATTGTAGCTTCAAAAAAGTTTAGATATATATTTAAAACTACTAATTCAGTTGGTTTCTCTACAATCAACATAAATAAAATCCTGGTTAAATCAGGTAATTAAAAACTGGAGAACGTGATTATTTTAAATTTTAATGCGTAACTTGAATTATTATTATTCTTAATGAATATTGCAGTGATTTATAATATATTAGATAATAAATAATTAATATATATATTATATATATATATTATTATTATATATAATGTGTTATATTATATGTGTTATTTATAATATATATTAAATATATATAGATATATATAATATATATATTCTATATATATATATATGTGTGTGTGTGTGTGTGTTGTGTGTGTGTGTGTGTGTATGTAGTAGGATTTAAGTAAGTTTTTTTGTCGTATCACTTAAATTTTTCATTATTTTTTCCTCCTGTCTGCAATTTTCCTTGGAGTTTGTCATGTCATAGTCATCAACTTAATCGTAAATAGCATAATTATTTAATTTCTCTTTACTGTTTGACCTCTGACCTACAGTGAACAATTTTCAATTAAGTTTATTGACGTCATCACAAGTTTTTTTTATTACTTGATGGCATATTTCTATGATATAACCGACAATATTATGGTCTTTTTAATATTCGTAAGTTGAAACAAAATTATTTTATGGCATCTCTGCATAACAGACAATATTATGGCGGTTTAATATTCGTAAATAAAAATAGTATAACTTGGTATCTGGCAGTCAGTAGTACCTGCATTTTGCTTATTTATTCTTAGTAATATATAAATTGATTTTACGCAGGTTTGTTTGTATGGTGTTTTTACGTTGCATGGAACCAGTGGTTATTCAGCAACGGGACCAACGGCTTTACGTGACTTCCGAACCACGTCGAGACGCAGGTTTGCGTAGAAAAAAAAAACTATTATGAACATCCAGTAAACTTTAATATTATTATTGACCTTTTTGTTCACAGCGTTAATCACAACATTGATACTTTTAACAGGTTCCCGACTTGTTAACCACTACATATAACCACGACGACCTAGGGACTCGTTTAAACCATTACGTATATAGCCCACCTTCGTCAATCACGAAGACGCGCACTCGTTAACCAGCTCGTTTAGCCACCCTGTCACCCAAAGGAAGAGTTTTAACACTCGTTAACCAATGCAGTGAAATGTCGGATATAGTGTGTGGACGCAACTTTATAATTTTATAAATGCCTTAAAAGGTAAGTCATATTTTTTGGGGGGCATCTGTTTTTACTTGCCCCGTTTATATATGAAAATACGGGATGTACTTGGTTGCTCTGATAGGGTTTCGTTTGGTTTTTCAATAATCCAAAGTCTTATTATCTCGGTTAACTAATTCAGTTTATGTTAAATATTTTAATTCTGCTTAATAGGACGGTAATTTAACTATTTGAATTTTTTTTATTTTATAATTGGTAATTAAAACACTTTTTTTCTGGAAGTTGATAAAAAAACCAAGACAATATTTTTTATATATTTTAATTTAGAACCTGTAATTTCCCAAGACATCTTTTTACCTTGAAATTAAAAATTACAGAAATTTTTTTATTTAAAATCTAAAACATTCCCTTAACACTTTGATAAACCAGAATTACACAACATAAGATAGGGGATTATTTTTTAAAAAATAAAACAGCCAAATTCGTCTTCTCATTTTTATTGCAAATTTCTTATTGATTACACATTGTGGTGTTGCACTATTGATCGTGGAGAAAGAGAGACAAGTATTTATTACCATCACACTAACTGTACAATATCTTCAATAATTTTTTTTTACGTCATTCATTTTCTCTCATTTTTTTTTCATTTTATTTTGAAGTCTGTCGGTGTGAAAGAACGCGATAAATAAAATAATAATATTAAAAAGGTCCTGTGCGTGTTGGCATTTATGATTTAAAAGAAAAGTTTTACATAGGACTCATGTGTACACTGATCCCTGGCCACGTACACATGGTTGCTTTTTATTTTGTATTCCCACACTTAACGAGATCTAAAATGGATGAAAGAATGTGTGAAAGATAAAAAAGAAGGAAGGGGGGGGGGACAAGACACACAATAGATAGAATGGAAGGGGTAAACCAAAGATAATATAATTAAGAATACAGTACTAAGAGTTATTTATTACAAGGACGGCAGCAGGCAGCCATTATTATTATTTAAGACAGGGACGTGATAAAGTAAAAATCTAAATTAAATTTGAATTGGTTTTAGTAGATATGGCGGTAAACAGGATTTCTCCAAACCACTTACAATTCAAACATTTACTGCCACCTTAGTATTTCACTCGCACAGACGAACATACACATTACAACAAGCCTTTGCATATTATTTCCCTAGCGAACACTATTGGGAATCACACCATCAACCACTTATTACTTTTAAAGGAATGATAGGCTTTATAATTATCAACGTTCGTATCACTCTTAATGCACTAGACTTTATTTCTCTCTCTCGCGTACCAGAAATTCCAAACTAATATAGGCTGGAAATATTCCCGGTCGTCACTGTATTATATTTAACATAATTCATTTAGTTTCGTTCACCGCCATATCTACGAATCAGTTGTGAATATCAAACCACATTTATTATAACCTTAAAAGGACTTTGGTGATCATTAGTAATACTTGTTAACGTGTAGTTATGTTTTAAACTATAAATGAAATATCCCTTAAAGTTGTTTTATTGAACAAAATCTAAAAACTATTACGTGAATTTCCAATTTTTTTTTCAACAATGAAAATTTCTCTTTCTCCCAATACAATCCTAACCATTTTTCTTACGCCATAATTCCTTAAAAATGTGGAATTTTATTGCGAAATTGCTTCAAAGATATAGGTAAACATCTATGCAGTGTTATATTTATGGAATGTTAAAACCTCTAAATTTTTTTTTTTTAGGTAAATGGGTATTTGCTGAGTTGGCAGTTCTCCTAGTTCCTGGTGGAGTGAGGAAATAACCCCGTGCATATCTGCAACCAGATATATTCGCTCACGCCAGAGTATCAACAGATTCTACAGGCCAACAAGAATTAGTCTGAGAGCCCCCTTTGCAACGAGAGGAGTTGGAGAGAGTCGTCCTGCACTGAAGTCTTCTGTTGCTGTAGCCTTTTGTACCGAGAGGACTTGGACAACGTCGTCCTGCACGAAGAGGCGGTCGTCCTGCACTGAAGTCTTCTGTTGCTGTAGCCTTTTGTACCGAGAGGACTTGGACAACGTCGTCCTGCACTGAAGTCTTCTGTTGCTGTAGCCTTTTGTAACGAGAGGACTTGGACAACGTCGTCCTGCACTGAAGAGTCTGCTGCAGCTGTCTAGTTTTCTAACCTTATTATGATAGCAGCAGCGAGCGCTTAAACCAAGGGTCGAATTGCAAGATGATTTAATTGAGACGCCTGGTTTCTAATGCGATCCTGCCAAAGCACACCAAAGAACAGGCACCAGGTTATTTCGTGCCAGAAAGCACTTGCACCAATGATCGACCTGCAAGAGGGCGAAGTTTGAACGCCCGGTTTCTTTAGTGATCCTGCCAAACCACACCATAAGAACAGAATGCGGCAGCAGGATTGCGCTCGAGAGCATTTAGACCACCGGTAGAAAAATGCAAGTGGATGTAATAATTGGACGTTGGTTTCTTCAGTGATCCTGTCAGACCACACCAAAGGAAGGGTGCATTTATAAAAATCGTTTGAGAGAGACGACAGCAGCTCCCCCATCTTTTCATTGTCAGGTGAATGGAGAAGCCTCAGCACCACTTCTTTGCAGAGTCAGAAAACAAGGGTTTTGGGCTTCCGCAAAACGCCAGTTGGCTCGAGGGTAGAAACAACTAAAAATGCCCCCATGGATAACTGAAGATACTGTAGTTCTGAAGAATGCTTAGCAAGGATTATAAAGGTCCTCCTCCCTACAGGCAGCTAGCTAGTGCACTCAACTGTTTCGCCTGCCTTTTCTTAGATTGCAAGCCGGTGTCGACAATGAATTGTTACAATAAACTTGCAGGGGTGTTGACAATGAATTTTTACAATAAACTTGCAGGGGTTCGACAATGAATTTTTACAATAAACTTACAACTCCATCAAGTTTTTAATTTGTTCCTAAACACACACTGTGTCTAGTCAAGAGGCAAAATTAAGATATGGCACAATACTGAAAAAGCTTATATCCTTCACATGTAAACTGAAGTAAAAAGAAAAAGGCTACTAATAATGTGGGAGGTTTGGTTAACCATCAAGGGTTATTTTACACTTTTTTTTTTGTTTTACAGCCCAAACAAAGTAAAGGGGTTTATCCAATTATACGGGTTCAAAATTAACTGGCCAAATCATTAATAACATGAAACTGAAGAAAACTTTCAAAACAAACTACCAAGTGGGACTATCTCTGTTAAGGTATAAAAAAAAAAAAAGTTGTATAAATTACCAAGCTACAAGGAGTTGAACAACCACAGACCCCCCCCACCCCCCAGCCAAGTTGGGCAATAACTCTCCCAGAAAACCTCTGCCATGATACCCAAAGCGACAAGGAACAAAGGCCCTCAGAAGAAAAGATGGGATTTTTATTTTTTATTTTACTGTACCTCAATTCATATTCTCTTTCTTCCAACTTACTTTCCACTCTCTCTTGCGAGGTTTTCCTCCCGTTATATACCTTTCAAACCCCGAATAACCTCATTAATTCTGTATTCAATTCAATTAGATATATTCTCAGTAAATGCACATGGAAAACTCCGTCCCTCAAATGACCTAACAAGCAGCAAAACCCTGCTATCTGTTCTTCCACATTCGATAAGCAGTATGGCGTAAGTAAAATGGTTTGCCCCCCTATTGGATTACATAAGAACATGTAGCTAAATCAAAGTGGCTTCCCTGTACATTTCTATAACATAATCATTAACGAAAGTTGTTCAACAATTTAGTTTACAATGCATTGTCCAAATACATCATAGGTGACTGTCCCGTGTAGAAATTAAACTCTGCAAGTCTTAGTACATAGTTCTAAAGAAAAACTTGAGAAGGGGTAGGTGGGTGGGTGGGACACACGAACAGAAACGGAACTTCAAAGAACAGAGTATAAAATCTGAAGAGATTGCATTTGATCATGTTAACACACCCTAGACACACACACAAGTGTGTCGTGGGCAGTGAAGACAGCAGGTACAGCAAGCCAGTATGACCTTACAATTTTTTGTTTTGTTTGTCCATTTGAAGAAGAACCCTTCACGAGCGGTTCGAAAAACGTTCGTCTCTAAAATATACTGAGGTAGCAATTGATACAAGGGATCATCACTTTACCACCGGGTCTTGGAAACAGAAACACGTAGGGATCCATATTTTCTCCATCAGAGTGACTTTGAAATCGAAGCACGTAACATAGTAGGCTACCCAGGACTTGCGCAATAGTTCAGTTTTTTTCCCCCTCTTTACTACTGTTATTATAGATACCCGTTTTGTTTGAAATATAATACAAGGTTTCACCATGAAGTTTTCTTTCTACATTTGCAAGGAAAACCAGTAACTGGGAAGGTCAGCTATTCTCTCTTAGACACTGTAAATAGCCATCACAGAAAAAAACTAAAAAAAAATTTAAAAAAAACTAACAAAAACACTTCACAGAATGAATCTCTGTATTTTTTTTTTTTTAAAAGCACAAGGTTTTTTTTATAGATGACAAAAGTGCACAACAACGGCCATATTGTTCTTGACCACTACTTAAAAAAAAGAAAAAAAAAAAATTTTAACTCCTTCTCCCCGAGACTTATCTTTGAAAAGGTTCAAGGCATTGTCCCCACACACACTCAAATCACAGAACCCAGCATTTATATAAGTTGCATTGTACCCTTTTCTCTCTCCATTCTGTGTGGGTAACAAGTCACTAAATTCACATCGATTTCCTTGGCCTGGTACAAATAACACACACACACACACATTATAGCTTCTCACCATACAGCCCAGAATACTGATCTGTAGAACTGCAGAACACTTCAATCAACAATTTACAGGGTTTCGTCTTCATCACCTACAGAAATGATTTCCAATACAAACGATAATTCTAAGAAACGATGAGTCTACGACAATTTTTTTAGTACCAAAAAATGCATAGTTTATGAATTTGTTTACGAGCCCCTATCGTCTTCCAAATGAAAATGAACTTCGAACATTGGGTATGTGTTCACCAGACCAGAAGAAATACTACTAACAATACTTCGACTGACAAAGCAAGATAAGTTTCTTGGGAGGGGGAGGGAGGGAGGAGGGAGGGAGGGTGGGGGGGGGGGAAGGGGGGGGGGGGGACAAAAAGACCAAAAGCACTGATTCGCCAAGAACATAATAATGAGATCACAAACACTACTTTGTACTTTATCTATAGACAAGGAGGTTACGTTCGCTAAAAGAAAAATAAGTTTGATAAAAGTTACCTGGGAATAATGATTTCACGGCACTGATAAAAGAAGACCGTCACTGAATACTGAACAGTATAGTAGGTATAACCTGACAAAAGTGGGGTAATTAAATACTTTCTAAAGTAACTGAAACTGGGAGCGTTTGGCATAGGTACAGTGATCATAAATTACGACTTTCAAAGCACTTCGCCGTTGCAAAAAATTACTTTAAAAAAATAAAGAAAGAAAAGGTATAGCTTGAGCAAATGAAGTTCACAAAAGGGCTGAAAAACGATCTATAAAACCATGGTAGCTCGGAATGGTTCACATAAAACTTGTCCAATCACTGAACACCAAATCCTTTTCAGTATATATATAGTATATATGAAGTGTACCCGTTGCCAGCAATCGCCAGATAATGAATGATACAGGCTACGAAATTCATTCGTGTTCCATTAAAAAAAAAATCTAGCTTCGGAAGTCTTTTACAGGAAAAAAAATTGCTGCTTCTTTTAACCACTTACATCAACACTTACTTTTTTTTGTTATCCTCCCAATCAATTTTATTTTCTCAGCTACGGTTCAAAAGTCAAAGTCAACCAATTCGTACGAAAGTGGCAACGCGTCTTCTCCCGAACTTGGAAACTCCAGCGAACGTCTTCTGTAATCTTCAGTTCAAAACTCTTTAAGTTGTGGAATGTACTTAGCAGTATTTTTTTTCTTTTTTAAAAGAGTACAGAACTCTCACCCCCAAAAGAAATATTTCACTCCAGCAATCCAAAAAGGCAATGAACACGGTACACAACAATTCAAGGTGAGCGTAAGGGACGAGAAACGATATTTAGAAATAATAAAACTCATAACAGGTTTATCGATAAACCGAAAGTATAAAATTTTCCATCTTATAAATATGGGGGGAGGGGGTGTGGTGAATGGACCTTTAAACCACTGACACAGCACGTGAACGCAAAACTTGGACAGAGCTTTTAAAAAAGAAAGAATAAAAAAGTTCACATACGGAAGTAAGACGAGACTTTTTTTCAATCTTGTCACCGAAACTCCAGAGAGGAAGTTGTCACAGTGTTTTTGTTTTCATGTAAATGTCGCCCCCCCTCAACACAATTTAAACCCTAATAATGCCATTCACGCTTCACTATTCTTGCTTAAAGCAACGAGGGGGGTGGGGGAGAGTTGTGTCTTATCACTGTCATTTTCCTGACGAAAGATCACAATTGATTTTTTAATAATAAAGAACAATCAAATGCCCTTGTTTTTTTTTCTAATCCATTAGGCACCTGCTGAACTCACTCACTCACTCTCTCTCTCTCTCATCACACCACACACAAACAAAATGGCGTTTTACGTGTTAATGCAAACACATTTTTGGCAGTTTATTGTCTCACTCTTATTTAAAAAAAAAAAGTATCACGACACCATGATCTATCTTATTCCTTCTTGCTCACTCGTCTTGGCTGATTTCAAGTACGTTTCAACTTTCACCTTAGTTCAAGTCTACGTCAACTCTCTCGGTTCAAGCGACCACAGGCACTGTGGGTGGAAAATGTGGGAAGTGACGCTGGTTAGATTGGTTGGCCCTCCTGCCAAACTACTAACTACTAACTACTACTGCTTCTTCTTCACTTCACTTATATGCGTCCTTGACATGTTCCCGTGTTAGATAACACACGCACACGCTGCGCACTTATTTATTTTTGTTTAATATATGATTTCGTAAACAGTCGCCTTTTTGTCACCAGACCCCGTGACTATGTATTTGTCGTCTGCTGACACGTCGCAGCTCAAGACGGAAGACGATTCCTTGGACTGGAAAAGAGAGAGAAAAATATAATTATTATAAATATAAATGAACCTCTATTCATATGGAAAAGGCCCACTAAAGGCGAACCACTGACTTGACTTGAAATTCAAGCTTCCAAAAGAATATATGGTCGTTATCTTTGCAATATGCAAAAAGAGATTGCTATATGGAGTATATTTTTTAAAAATGCAAACGTCAAAACAGTCCTGGAAACCTCCAAAGCTCACCTGGAATATAGAGGCACCATAGGGCGTGCGCCAGGCATTGAGAAGGTTGTCCTTTCCAGTTGAGACGAACCATTTTCCAGCATTGGCGAACCTGAGAGAGAGGACGCAGGACTCGTGCAGGTGGAGCTGGTACTTGTCCGGCTTGTTGACGTGGAGCACCTCCACGTTGGAGCTCTCCATGCCCACGGCTAACCACTCGCCCGTGGGGCAGTACCCGAGAGAGAAGATCTGGCTGGTGAAGTCGTGCTGCTGTAGCTGCCTCCCCTCCCGAAGGTCCCACGACCTGACGGTGTTGTCGAGGCCTCCCGTCCAGAGCTTGGTGCCGTCGGGGGAGATGTCGATGCAGGAGGCGCCGTCGGTGTGTCCCTGGAACTGCCGCACCAGCGTCTGGTTGTGGAGGTCCCACACGGCGATGTTGCCGTCGCTACAGCAACTGAAGCAGACTTTGGAGTCCGGGCTGATGGCCAGGGCGTAGCAGGCGGGCGCCGAGGAGATGAGCTCCGCTTTGATTCGGGGCGTGGGCGTGGCCAGGTCCCAGATGCTGAGGGTGGAGGCCTCGCCGCCCACGATGAGCGTCCGCATGTCCGGCAAGAGCTTGACGGAGCGGATGTAATTGTCCCGCTGGAGGCAATCCAGCTGGGAGACCGGGCTCTTAGACCCTGGTTGGCTGATGTCCCAAACTTTGACGCAACCTTTGCCCCCTGTGTAGACGTACTTTGTGGGGATTGCTGATGGTGACCGCACAGACCACCTCCCCGTGGTGCAAGGTGTTGATCTGGCGGGCGTGTCGCGGGATGCCGGGGGCTAAAAGGGCGTCCGAAGGAAAGGGCACCGGGGCCAACTGACCTTCTCCATTTACGTGGAAGCTATAAGCCCTAGAAAAAGGCATAAAAGAAACTGCTTTCAGTTTTAAATATTATTAGCGATCGAGTTCGTCTATTTGATTATTTCAGGCATGAGAGTCATTCTTCTTGGCTGCTTTTAAAAACTTCTACCCACAGTTAAGCTGAAATTTTATCAATTTAAGGACAAATGTTCACACTTTGGTAACATTTATCTTGTTTTTTATAACTGACAAATTCACCAGGTAGACTAGAAAACCCCAAATGGCAAATCTTTAGCATAATGCTATTGATACCACTGCAGTTCGGTTTTATAACAACACATTTAACCAACATTATATGGACTTGGCAACATACCTGACGTATCTAAACGTTCCCAAATCAACCCAAGAATTTTGGCCCTACCTCCTTCCATCAAATGACCACAAAATGATTACCACAAAACCAATGAGTATCTCTGCAACATTACTATAATAATTCCGACAGCCCAGAATGACTGACACTTGGAAAGGACTGAATCCAGCCCCTACAGGTTAATTTGAAACTTACGGTTTCCCAGCTGAGCCGTTAGTGGGTATCCCATTGGAAGCCAACGGCGGTGCCCTGACGGCTGCGTGAGGGTCGTACCCGGAGACCTGGAGGTCAGGGGAGAGAAAAAATAAAAAATAAGCAATACGAAATTCGCGCCATTATGAACGGGAAAGTTTTAGTGTGTAACTAAAAACAAAAGGCAAAATGTGCGCGCTACAAAGACTCACACCACAGGCAAAATAAAAACCAACTAATGAAGGCTCCATCACACACTCGGGGGTCACAAGAACAATCAATCCAAAAAGCATTGGCAAGTGAGAAAGTTTATATATATATATATATATATATACATGCTTGGTGCACCTCATATCATGTGAGAAGAAGCGTTTGTGCGTTTTTACAGAAGCTTAATAGATGAGAAGTGCTGTGTGGGAGGGATCAGGAGAACAATTAATTAGGAAGAAGAAGAAGAATTCATAAGATAAAAAGAAATGGAAAATAACAAAGGCAATAAACTTAAATTTATTTTTGTTCAAGGCCGTAAGTCTTTTGTCTTGATAATTTACATTTTCTGATTGTTTACCCATTGTATAACAAAAGGAATAAATGGAAGAGGTAAAAATAAGAGAACATTTTACCATCTTCACACACAAATTTGCTTACGAAGTGCTAAGATTCAAGGCCACACTCTTTCTCTGTCTCAGAACCTTTTATTATTATTTTTTTCTCTTAGAACATTACTCCAAATACATTACATTCCACGCAAATAAGACAACAAATCAATGAAAGACGACTATTGATCAGTTTTTCCTCTTCTAAGATATACAAATACAAATTGGTCCTTTGAAGAGAATATTAATATTTTGCAAAGACGACGTCTTATCAGTTACAAAAGGAAAAGGAATTTCGTAGAGGGGAAAATAAATAAATAAATAAAAAATAAATACTCGGCACCCTTCACCTAGGTCAAACGTGGCAGATGAAAAAAAAAAATGTATATAAAATGACGATCATGATCAAATAAATAAAAATCCGAAAATGGGGATGAGACAGAGCCGAGAATTAAGATGAGAGAGTACTCACTCGAGAACAAGGAACACTGGACAGAGAGAGGGAGAGAGTACAGAAAAATCTAAAGAAACCTGGTGTGAAACAGCCATAAGAGAGGCCTGGTGTCTGTGTGTATTGAGAGAGAGAGAGAGAGAGAGAGAGAGAGAGAGAGAGAGAGAGAGAGAAGAGACCTCAATAATGAGATATCTAGTAGACAGTGAGAAACCTCTAGACACACAGAGGGAGAGAGAGACCTCAACAACGAGATATCTAGTAGACAGTGAGAAACCCCTGAGAGAAAGAGAAAGAGAGAGAGAGAGAGAGAGAGAGAGAGAGAGAGAGAGAGAGAGAGAGAACTTACCGGAGGGCGAAGGTAGTTGTTAGGGTGTCCAGGGGGAAAAGCGGCTGAGGGCGGGAGATCAGGTCTGGGCGGGCCTGGGATCAGGTCAGGTCGCGGCCCACCAGCACCTGGGGGCAGGTAAGGGGAGGAGGGAAAGTGAGGGGATGGGCCGGCGGCCCCCCCTGGGGGAGGGGCGCCCTGGGGCTTCACACCGGAGGAGCCAGGGGGCGCCGAGGAGGGACCTACACCCCCTGAAGAAGAAGACTTGGACGTGGGGGTGGATCGAGGGTCGGTCTGCAAAACACAAAACAAAAAACAAAAAACAAAAAAACAAAATGAGGTGGGTGGATTTCACAACACGAGGCAACAACAACAACAAACTACAACAACAACAACAACAAACTACAATGCAAACACACACACACACATACACACAAACGAATCTCTAAACTGAAAGAAGTTCCCATATACATAAATATATAGTGTCTTCCTTCTATTGTGGATTTTTTTTTTATCTTCCTTTCTTTTTTGCAAACTGCAGGCAGCCATAACCCTTGTACCCAGGTAAGATGCCCCCCTCCTAATATTTCTGTAACGAACGACCATACAGCTACATTCTCATACCAGGTAGGATGCCCTGTCATTTCCAGAATGAATGCCCTGTACCTAGTCGAGATGCCCTATTAAATCCGTAAAGAATGCCCTCCGTTTACCTCATAAAAGATACCCTGTTATTTCTGTAAATAATGCCCGCAGCCACATTCTTGTATCCAGGTAAGATGCCTTATCATTTCTGTAACGAGTGCCCAAAGCTACATTCTAGTACCCAGGCACGATGCCTTATCATTTCTGTAACGAATGCTACATTCTCGTACCCAGATAAGTTGCCCTATTCTGTAACGAATGCCTGCAACTACATTCTTGTACCCAGCTAAGATGCCCTATCATTTCTGTAACGAATGCCCAAAGCTAAACTCTTGTGCCCAGGTAGGATGCCCTATCATTTCTGTAACGAATGCCCAAAGCTAAACTCATGTCCCCAGGTAGGATGCCCTATCATTTCTGAGCTAAACTCTTGTACCCAGGTAAGATGCCCTATCATTTCTGTAACGAATGCTACATTCTCGTACCCGGGTAAGATACTCTATTATTTCCGAAAGAATGCCCACATCTACACTCTTGTACCCCTGTAGGATGCCCTATCAATTCTGTAACGAATGCCTGCAACTACATTCTTGTACCCAGGTAAGATGCCCTACCATTTCCGTAACGAATGCCCAACGCTACATTCTTGTACCCCTGTAGGATGCCCTATCATTTCTGTAACGAGAGCCCAAAGCTAAAAACTCTTGTACCCAGGTAGGATGCCCTATCATTTCTGTAACGAATAACCACAGCTACATTCTTGTACCCAGGTTAGATGCCCTAATATGTAACGAATGCCCACAGCTAGTACATTCTTGCATCCAGGTAGGATGCCCTATCATTTCTGCAACGAATACCCAAACAGCTAGTATATTCTTGGTTTCTTGCACCCAGGTAAGATGCCCCATGGCGTATGGAATAACAGGTAGTTCGTCTACGGCCCTCTAAGAGAACTTATAATATTAAACACAAGACCCAAACCCTTCCAAACGTCACCTACAAGTTGCAAAATCGAGAATCACTTTATAAAAAAGTTAAATTACATAAACGTGGAATATAGGTTATACGGCAGCTGATACGGTGATAAGGGTATACCTAGAAATCTTCAATTCTCACGCCCCTTTTGTTACAAAAATGCTGTTAGAAAAAACGAAAGGGCTTCTACAAACAGTTGCATGTTTTCATAAACATCTCGTTCCCACAACGAACTCGCTGCAATTTTACCCGTCTAAAATATACCAACTGTACTGTATATCAACACTAAAAGCTAAATTGGTGGAATTTCGTGACGAATGATAACCTCGCTTGCTTTGCGTCACGCACGGGGCAAGCAATTCGTGACATAACACACACACACACACACAAAAGGTGCGGTAGTCTAACATGGAGTGAAAACACACACACACAATTATACGTTAAAAGAGCTATGACCAGCGGGCGGACCTTTCATTTGTATCTATTGACGTATCGTTGGTAAATGACAATGTGGAGTAACAAACACTACGGGGGGTGAAATAAGTAAAAAATAAATAAATACGAAAATACTTCTTTTAACAGAATGAACAAGCAACACATGTTGGGAACCAGGATGTACATCTTGCTACAAACAAACATCGAAAGAAGAATGACGGTGAAAAAAGAAAGTAAAATAATAATAATAATATAACGGGAAATTTTTCTTGAACGTGTGATGAAAGGCAGAGGCAGCATGGAATGATAAAAAGCAAAATTAAAAAATATATATTGATAAAGATAGGAATAAAAAATTAAAAAAAAAAGTCAAGCACATACAACTATAAGCCCACTTTCTATGAAACGAAGGAGAGAGAGAGAGGGAGATAGAGAAAGAATAAAGAGAGCAGAAGCACATGCATTGAGAGATGATTAATCTTTCTTTATCTATGGAGACAGGAGCATTTTAAGCAGTTATTTGTTAATTCTTTGCCCGATAACACCACACAAAAACTTCAAAAACCCAAGGCATAAAAATAAAACTATTAAGCTTTGATAATCTTAAACTAGAAAAAAAAAATAAAAAGGGTGACGTCGTAACTCAAAAAAATAATTTGCACATCCAAAAATTCTAGATAATAGATATTAATCGCAAAACCAGAAACCTAATTCAACCACCCCCTAATTATTCAAAAACTATCAGTAGACTATTGACTATTAAAAAATAAATAAATAAATTCGTCAACACATCAACCAGGAAAGGGAGCAGAAATTATTACATAAAGTATAAGAGTAAAAGAATAGAAATTGAAAGAATATAGAAGACTAATAAATGGAAAGTATACAACACAGAAAACGAGGAACGTGTCAAGAGAAATTCCAGGAAGTATAGAAAGTAGAAATAAAGAAGAGAGAAAGGGAAAGAATCCAATAAGAAATTGATAAATGGAAACGGAAAATGAGAAAACTAACCGAGAGATTTTTCAAAGAATGGAGAATGAAAGAAGGGAGGTAGAAGGAGATTATAAAGGAGAGAGAATGTAAAAAAGAGAAGATGAGAGAACTGTCGACGATTTTCAAAGAGGATTAGTGAGAGAAAAAATAGCACAGTAAAAGAATTGAGAAAAAAATATAGAAAAACAGAAAACTAAATAAGAGAAAAAACAGAAAATGAGAAATAAGACAGAAAACTCAAAAAAAAAGAGAAGTGCTAGAAGATGACCTGATTGTGTGATGTTAGGTCCTCTCTTGTGACCTCATCAACTTTTTTTTTTTTTTTTTTTTTTTTTTTTTTTTTTTTTTTTAAATCTTTCCTGCCAAAGATACCCATCTAAACTTTTGTTTTAGTTCTACCTCTTCCTGCAAAAGATACCTCCCCCATCCCTCCAGTTATTCTAAACTTTGTTTGGGGGTTTGGGGGGTTTATCCCTTCCTGCCAAAGGTACCTCCCCCCCAACCTCTCTAAGTGTTTACCCCCTTGTGACCTTATCTTTAAAAAAAAAAAAAAAAAAAAAAAAAAAAAAAAAAAAAAAAAAAAAAAAAAAAAAAAAAAAAAAAAGGAAGAAGAAGGACCTGACCTCTTCCTGCCAAAGATACCCATACCCAGCCCATCCAAGTATTTACCTTTTCATGCTTGAGCTGAGGGGTAGACCTCGAGGAGGACGACTGAGAGGGAGGCCTGTCCGACTTCTTCTCGCCGTTCTCCCTGACGTCTCTATGGTCGCCGTTGGCCTGAGGCGGCGTGTTGGCATCCTGCAAGGGGAGGGAAGGTCCACGAAACTTTAATAAGGGTTAATAAAAAAAAAAAATATGCTCGACGTATTCAGGACATATTACTCAAAATATCTTGTACCAGGAAATATTTCTAGAAATATCTTTTATCTTGAAATGTTACTCAAAATATCTTGTATCGGGAAATATCACTAGAAATATCTTGTATCGGGAAATATTTCTCGAAATATCTTTTATCAGGACATATTTCTCAAAATATCTTGTATCAGGAAATATTTCTCGAAATATTTTGTATCAGGACATATTTCTCGAAATATCTTGTATCAGGACATATTTCTCGAAATATCTTGTATCAGGAAATATTTCTCGAAAGATCTTGTATCATGAAATATTACTCTAAATATCTTGTTGGTCTGATTAACTATAATTACATTTGAACAACTTTTAAAGATATAACACCAATTGCAGACATTTTCAACCTTGAAACAAATAGGTAGGGTAATATACACGTCCAGTTAAAATATTGGGGGATTTCTTTGTTGAAATGACAATAGTAGCAGACCTTTGTTGATCTATTTGCGTATAATTAAATTTAAACATATTTAACGATAAAAAAATTAAATAAAATGGTAAATTGAATTAAGGTTTGAGTGATATATTAAAATTCTTTAAAAACAGTTCTAAAGACTGAAAATAAATTTAACAGCAGACCTTTTAACCTTACAATTAAAATTATCTGGATTTCCTTGTTGTATATTTAAAAATAATAAATCACATTTAAATATGAAAAATAAATAAGAACAGACGTCTTTAACCCTCTGATAAATCTAAAGGACTTACCAAAGACAATTCAAAATGTTAAGACACCCCTTACTGATCTACTTGTCTAAAATTAAATTAAAATAACTAAACATATATATAAAAATGATAAAAAGAACCTTTTAACCATTGGCTATTCTGTCTGCTGCGTCACGTAACTCAATCTCAAGACTACACAACTGGGAAAACATTTATCGAAGACAATCCTCACTAATTGACAAGACAAATCCATCTTATTTAAACTCACTTCCTTCAGCTCCGACTAAACTAGACTTTTAATTCTATTCTACTGAATAAATTGCATCTCCAGAAGGATCTGATTTCAAGATAACTTGAGCAATGAACAGTGTTTTACGTTGAAGCTTGAACACTTGAGAGGAAAGTGAACCTAATATATATATATATATATTCTTAGTTGCAGTACGAATTTTAAGTAAGATTACATAGATAGCATTTTACACGTGCAATTTTAAGTGAAGATTACATCAAACGCATTTTTATACGTTTAACATTAAGTAAGGGTTACATCAAACGCATTTTCATACGTGTAATATTAATTAAGGATTACATCAAACGCATTTAAATACATGTAATATTAAGTGAGGGGGGTTACATCAAACGCATTTTCATACGTGTAATATTAATTAAGGATTATATCAAACGCATTTAAATACATGTAATATTAAGTAAGGGTTACATCAAACGCATTTAAATACATGTACTATCAAGTAAGGGCTACATCAAACGCAGTTTACATAACTAATAATGATTCATTACATCATACATTTTATAATGTAATAAGTATTATATATGGTAATGATTACATCAAACGCATTTTTCACCAAGAGAGGATTACATTAGGTTGTCGCCACGTATTTCCCATTACATAAAAAAAAAATAAATAAATATCTAAATAATAAAAAAAACGAATGACCAATAACCAAAAAATTCCAAATATACATTTACGTGTAAAGTTCAACATTTTATGTTCAATTACATTAAATAATCTGGGGAAACACTCTCCTCTTGGAAGTTGACAATGACGAACTATATAAACGCGAGAACAAGAGATGAAGAAAAAAAAAAATGGACGAAAACAGCGCAATCACGCGTAATTCGATCCTGCGTTTTTCAGCGCTTGTTAGCTGCAATCACCATAAATCCCTTCGGGCCAGATAAGATGAACTTCAACTGTTGTAATGCAGTTTAAAAACACGACAAGTACACAACTAACGCCGCCAATTACCGAGTTAGTTACGGTCCTCGTCCGCTAAGACACGAAGGCGCAGAGAAGTGAGTATTATGTCTTCGGAGTGGAGGAGGAGGAGGAGGAGGAGGAGGAGGAGGAGGAGGAGGAGGAGGAGGAGGAGGAGGAGGAGGAGAGGGAGAACGAATAAGAGGAGAAAGCAGAGGGAGAAGGATAACGGAGAGGAGGGAGAAAGCAGGGGGAGAGGTAAGCGATAAAGGAGGGAGAGGGGGGGCGGGGGAAAAGAGTGAAGGCGGAATAAAGGAGGGAAGGGGGAACGGAATGAATGAACGAGAAAAAAAAAAAAAAAAAAAAAAAAAAAAAAAAACGACGACCCACCTCGTTGGCGACGTCGACGACCAGGTCCTGGTCGCTCTTCTCGCCCTCGGAGTCGTGCCCTTTGTCCTCCTTGCGTCTCTTGGCCTCGTGGTCGTCCGGCGTCCTCGACCTGGGCCGGTACTTCTCGCCGGGGGAGGTGCTGTTCCGCTGCAGGGGAGAGAGAGAGGAACATTAAATACGAACAACCAGAGAGAGAGAGAGAGAGAGGGGCAAATTCCTTCTAAGTTGTTAATATATTTACAATGGTTAATAAATCTTTTACTTTCACAACATCAATTAACGCAAAATAATCATCAATATCACATCAGTTAACATCAGGGAAAAAATCTCTTACTGCCACAATTTAACATTGGAAAAATTATCGTCAAAATCACGTCAATTAACATCACGAAAAAAAAATAAAATCATCAAAATCATATCAATTAACAACTCAAAAATTATCATTTCTTTACCAAGTTCAACCTCATAACAACAGAGTAATAACAATATCAATAGACAACAGCCTACTTGCATATAACAACACAGAGAAGAATTATATCATAAAAAAAAGGGGGGGGGGTTGAGTGCCGTCAGTGTAACTCATGCGGTGCACCCTCTTTCATTCCCTTTACTGTACCTTCGTCCATATTCTCTTCCATCTTACTTTCCTCTACCCTTCCTAGCAATTGATTCATAGTGCAACTTGCTTTGAGGTTTTCTTCCTGTTACACCTTTCAAACCTCTTGACTGTTAAAATTCCCGTTTCAGCGTTGAAAGACCTCATAGGTCTCTCAGCGCGTGGCCTTTGGCGTCTGAATTCCATATTCTATTCTATAACCACTTCTACAAATAGACGACTATCCTTCACCACAACAACAACAAACAAATGGCAGGAACCCTATTTTATAAAAAGAATTTTAACGTTTATTTAAAACTAGATTACTTATGTGAGGAAAACGACCACAAAAAAATTCCCGACCCAGTAAGACGACAACACGACACCATTAACCAATAAAACTTAAAAAAAGAATAAAAATAAACGAGTCCATAAATAAACAAGAGGCCGCCAGACTACTACTTACTAAACCAAGTTGCAGATTGTTATTATTAATTTTAAAACGACGGGTCACATAAAACCCACACATACATTCACAAACCTCACGCAACCCAGCGGTTTTAGAAGAATGCCATCACTCTGCAGACAATAGGAGTGCCAACATTTTCTGCTTAAAATACGTCGTAACATAACGGCATCAGTCTTGGGGGGAATGCACACAATGTTCGTGGGTTATTCAACATTAAAATATTCACGGTTTGTTTAATATGCAGAATATTCACGGGCATGTTTAATAAACAAAATACGTATTCACGGGCTTGATATACAAATATTCACGAGCTTCTTTTATACACAAAACATTCACGGGCTAAATATACAAAATATTCACGGGCTTGTTTAATAAACAAAATATTCACTGGCTTGTTTAATATACAGAATATTCACGGGCTTGTTTAATAAACAAAACATTCACGGCTTAAAATACTAAATATTCACGGGTTTGTTTAATATACAAAATATTCACGGGCTTGTTTAATATACAGAATATTCACGGCTTAAAATACTAAATATTCACGGGTTTGTTTAATATACAAAATATTCACGGGCTTGTTTAATATACAGAATATTCACGACTTAATATACAAAATATTCATGGGCTTGTTTAATAAACAAAATATTCACGGCCTTGTTTAATAAACAAAATATTCACGGGCTTGTTTAATATACAGAATATTCACGACTTAATATACAAAATATTCATCGGCTTGTTTAATATACAAAATATTCACGGGTTTGTTTAATATACAAAATATTCACGGGCTTGTTTATTTATAGATATAATTTATCTTGCGATCGAGGTAGCATCTTTTAACAGTAAGCGACAACCTTTACCACCTGTAACTGATAAAAAAAAATAAATAAATAAATAAATTTCTAAAAGTGTTCGCAGCCCACAAAACTTCCAGCCACCACCCGGTGGTGGCAAGTGTTGTTGGCACCTATAACTGCGCCAGACGCACTATAAAACAAAAACTACCGAAGCTAGAGGGCTGCAATTTGGTACGTTTGATGCTTTGAGGGTGGATGATCAACGTACCAATTTGCAGCCCTCTAGCCTCACTGGTTATCAAGATCTGAGGGCAGGTGACAGAAGTGCAGACGGACGGACAAATATGATAGTAACACCAATCAAATTTGTTTTTTTTTTCCAGCAAGAGGAATTGTAACTTGATCAAAGAAAATATTTAAACTGAATATGGAACATTTGCAATTCTACACATTATATTATATATTATATATATATATATATATATATATATATATATATATATATATATATATATATATATATATACACAGAGAGAGAGAGAGAGAGAGAGAGAGAGAGAGAGAGAGAGAGAGAGAGAGAGAGAGAGAGAGAGAGAGAGAAAGCAATTCGTGAATGATCATAAAAAATAACGTTCATCTTTCAACGTTTGTAAATAAAACCGCACCCTTCCTTCAAGAAGTTAACCAACAGTATAAAAAAAGAAAAGAAAAAAAGCTATCTAAAACAACCAAGAATGCAAATGAGTGTGCTTCTCAAAAAGAAGGCCACTGATTTAGAAAAGTGTGACTGTGTGACCACAACACAAGCAAGCAAACGTCCTAATCACTAAAACCAACTCGCTCAGTCTTTCTAAGCACTCGTATGGGTCAATTTCCAACACCACACCACTTCGAGGCCTCTCTCCACTAAGGTCGGATTCCCCTCTAACGCCAGTTGAATGACTCTCTCTCTCTCTCTCTCTCTCTCTTCACCGAAGATCATATGGCAGAAGCAGGCCCCTTAATCAATTGTTATGCTTATTACCATTTATTGAATTACTTTCCCCCCTATTTCGCTCTTCCTTCCTCTTCTTCCCCTGACATTTAAACGCTTTGGTGGATCTGCGCGGATTGATATTTGACGCGCGCGAGTGAGCGAGCGTTTATGTGTATGTGCGCGTGAGTACGTACGTACACTCGATCTGTGTATCTATTGGCAAGGGGATTTTTTCCACCGATCTCTACTTAATCCGTCGAGGTATAAAAGGCTCCCTCGATGCAACTGCGGTTCAACATGCATTACCTTTTTCTCCACTTCCTGAGAGAGAGAGAGAGAGAGAGAGAGAGAGAGAGAGAGAGAGAGAGAGAGAGAGAGAGAGAGAGAGAGAGAGAGCCAACTGCTACGCTCACCATTATAAATCACCACACACACACACACACAACAACAACGCCACATAAAGTAGACTATCAATAAAAAAAACTCCTGTCGATGATAAACTATATGTAAAGAAGGGGAGAGAACTTGACGCACGAGAGAGAGAGAACGACGTCAAGCCAGAGTGAAATTTATTAGCAGGCCCACAGAAGAGGGGACCTAACCACCGACGAGAGAGAGAGAAAGAGAGAGAGAGATTATTCCCCTCATCCGGACTAGCTAAACTCCCCTTTCTCTCCCCTCTACCACTAATTATTCATATCGGACTTAATGGCACCGGACATCAGCGAAGGGGAGACTGAGAATCCCAGAATCAAAAAGGGGCTATGAAAGGGCATAACACTTACGTTTATCTCTCTCTCTTCCCCCTCTCTGTAACATTCCCCTCTTCATAGATACACCAGTGACCGTTGTTTGAGAGAGAGAGAGAGAGAGAGAGAGAGAGAGAGAGAGAGAGAGAAGAGATTCGTCAAAAGGTCATACACATCTCGTTCTAGAAGCGTGTGATTTTTTAACTCTTCTGCCTTTCTTCTCAACAAGTAGTCTTTTAGACAGTTACAATCTTCAAAAACGTCGAGAGAGAGAGAAATTTGGTCAGCTGAATAACAGACAATACCCCGCTAGTTTTTTCACGAGCATATTTTTCAAGCTGAACACAAAAAATGATTGCTAGCTTTTTTTTTTCTTTTACCACCACTCTCTCTCTCTCTCTCTCTCTCTCTCTCTCTCTCTCTCTCTCTCTCTCTCTCTCTCTCAATTGACATAAGCACGAACTTTCATAACCATTCTTTTATGGCCACGACCCTTTTTCTGTTTAATATCACGACACATGTGACCCATTGAACTAAACCCCCTAAAATCAAAGAGGGG
>NC_087214.1:66697936-66787779 GCF_015104395.2 Macrobrachium nipponense
AGGACAATTTTCCGTCTGAGTTGACACAGAACTTGAGCTTGAATAACCCGCATTCATAGCTTAAATACAACACTACTATGACTTACTCACTTTGATCAAAAGAACGGCTACTGTTGATGCGGTGATGGTAGGAATAGAAAAAATAAATTAAGTGTTCGAAGTGTCTCCAAAAATTTACGAACATACAACTGAATGACGACGGATTCCACAAACAGTCTAACCAAATGACAAGGGATTTGTCCAACAGTCACCAAATGACCATGGAACCTGCCAGCAAAGTAACGAAATGACAAAGGATCCTGCCGACAATCTAACCAAACAACAATGGATTCCACTAACATACTAACCAGATGAAAATGGGTTCCAGTAACATACTATCCAGATGACAATGGGTTCCAGTAACATACTATCCAGATGACAATGGGTTCCAGTAACATACTATCCAGATGACAATGGGTTTCACTAACATACTATCCAGATGACAATGGGTTCCACTAACATCATAACCAGATGAGAACGGGTTCCACTAACATACTAACCAGATGACAATGAATTCCACTAACTAACCAGATGACAATGAATTCCACTAACATACTAATCGGATGACAATGGGTTCCACTAACATACTAACCAGATGACAATGGGTTCCACTAACATACTAACCAGATGACAATGGGTTCCACTAACATACTAACCAGATGACAATGTATTCCACTAACATACTAATCGGATGACAATGGGTTCCACTAACATACTAACCAGATGACAATGGATTCCACTATCATACTAACCAGATGACAGATGATCTAACCAGATGACAATGGATTCCACTAACATACTAACCAGATGACAATGGGTTCCACTAACATACTAACCAGATGACAATGGATTCCACTATCATACTAACCAGATGACAGATGACATACTAACCAGATGACAATGGATCCCACTAACATACTAACCAGATGACAATGGTTTCCACTAACATACTAACCAGATGACAATGGATCCCTCTAACATACTAACCAGATGACAATGGGTTCCACTAACATACTAACCAGATGACAATGGGTTCCACTAACATACTAACCAGATGACAATGGGTTCCCCTAACATACTATCCAGATGATAATGGGTTCCAATATCATACTAACCAGATGACAATGGATTCCACTATCATACTAACCAGATGACAGATGATCTAACCAGATGACAATGGATTCCACTAACATACTAACCAGATGACAATGGGTTCCACTAACATACTAACCAGATGACAATGGATTCCACTATCATACTAACCAGATGACAGATGACATACTAACCAGATGACAATGGATCCCACTAACATACTAACCAGATGACAATGGTTTCCACTAACATACTAACCAGATGACAATGGATTCCACTATCATACTAACCAGATGACAGATTATCTAACCAGATGACAATGGATTCCACTAACATACTAACCAGATGACAATGGGGTTCCACTAACATACTAACTGAATGACAATGGATTCCACTATCATACTAACCAGAATGACAGATTGACATACTAACCAGATGACAATGGATCCCACTAACATACTAATCCAGTGACAATGTTTCCACTAACATACTAAAACAGATGACAATGATCCCTCCTATAACATACTAACCAGATGACATGGGGGGTTCCACTAACATACTAAACCAGATGACAATGGGTTCCACTAAACTACAACCATGATGACAATGGGTTCCCACATACTATCCAGATGATAATGGGTTTCCAATATCATACTAACCAGATGACAATGGATTCCACTAACATACTAACCAGATGACATGGGTTTCCTCTAACATACTAAACAAGATGACATGGGTTCACTAACATACTATCCAAGATGACAATGGGTTCCAGTAACATACTATCCAGATGACAATTGGGTTTTTCCACTTAAAAACCATACTAGCCAGATTGGACAATGGTATTCCAGATAACATACTAAACCAGATAACAATGGGTTGTTCCACCTAACCATACTATCCAGATGACAATGGGTTTCACTAAACAATACTATCCAGATGACCGAATGGATTTCCACTAACATACTAACCAGATTGACAAATGGGTTCCCCAACTTAAAACATACTAGCCCAGATGCCACAATGGATTCCCACTAAACATAACTAACCAGGCAAGTAGACAATGGGTTGGTTCCACTAACCATACTATCCAGATGAAAAAATGTGGGTTTCACTAAAACATACTAATCCAGATGACAATGGATTTTCCACTAAAATAACTAACCAGATTAACAATGGGTTCCCTCCATAAACCCGTTCTATCCAGATGACAATGGATTCCACTAACATAGTAACCAGATGAACAAATGGGGTTCCACTAACCATACTAACCAGTATGACAATGGGGTTCCAACTAACATACCTAACCAGATAGACAATGGGTTTCCCACTAAAACATTTACTATCTAGATGACAATGGGGTTTCCACTAACAATACTATTCTAGATGACCAATGGGTTCTCACTAACAATACTATCCAGATAACAAGGTTCCTACCAACACGACTATAGGACCAACTGATAGCGGGTCCTTTCCAAACAGACTATAGACCAACTGATAAGCGGCGTCCTTGCCAAACAGACTTTGAGAGACCAACCTGATAGCAAGGTCCTTTCCAACCAGACTATAAAGACCAACTGATAGCAGGGTGGTTCCTTCCAACAGGACTATAGAACCAATCTGATAGCAGGTCCTTCCAACAGGGGGGGTGGGGGGGGGTGCTATAGACCAACTGATAGCGGGTCCTTCCAACAGACTATAGACCAACTGATAGCAGGTCCTTCCAACAGACTATAGACCAACTGATAGCAGGTCCTTCCAACAGACTATAGACCAACTGATAGCGGGTCCTTCCAACAGACTATAGACCAACTGATAGCGGGTCCTTCCAACAGACTATAGGACCAAACTGATTAGCGGGTTCCTTTCCCAAACGACTATAGACCTAAACTGATAGCGGGGTCCTTCCAACAGACTATAGACCAACTGATAGCGGGTCCTTCCAACAGACTATAGACCAACTGATAGCGGGTCCTTCCAACAGACTATAGACCAACTGATAGCAGGTCCTTCCAACAGACTATAGACCAACTGATAGCAGGCGTCCTTATCCAACAGGAATGATAGACCAACTGATGAGCAGGTACCTTCCAACAAGTACTCTAGACCCAAACTGGATAGCAGGTCCTTCCAACAGACTATAGACCAACTGATAGCAGGTCCTTCCAACAGACTATAGACCAACTGATAGCAGGTCCTTCCAACAGACTATAGACCAACTGATAGCAGGTCCTTCCAACAGACTATAGACCAACTGAAAAGCAGGTCCTTAAACCAAGAACTATAGGAAACCCAACTGATAGCAGGTCCTTCCAACAGACTATAGACCAACTGATAGCAGTCCTTGCCACCAAGACTATAGACCAAACTGATAGACCGTCCTACAGACTATAAACAGACAATAGACCAACTGACAGCGGGCCTTCCAACCAGCAAAGCTAACTGAGCCAACAGGCAACGCAAACCACACAAACCAACAACCAAGCAAACAAAACACTCACCGCCGCTCTATCCTCCAGGAGCGCAGCCGCCGCCGCCCGGTCCTCGGGCCTCTCCCTCTTCTCGTCGGGCCTGGACAGGTCCGGCTTGCCAAGGACCGACAGCGGATGGGCGGGGAGGCCCATGAGCGACGCCGAAGACACAGCCGACAGGAGGCCGGGGGGCGCGGCCGTCGATGGCGGCAGGCCGGGCATGCCCGGCAGGGATGGGTGGGGCGCCATGGGCAGGGTGGGGGCGTGGGCGCCGTGGGGGATGCCCGCCTGGGCATGCATCTGTTGCTATGCCACAAGAATGGGCAGGAGAGAAGGGGAGAAGAGCCAATTAAAAATGGACGACTTTATCAATATATACTTATGCTTCAATTAACACAAGTGACAGATTGGACATAGATATATACTCATTATCATAATTATTATTACAAATTTCAACATTTAACACTTTAACCCCCCCTACTGGGGGGTTGGGTCTACAAAAAAACAAGCAAATGGTCACTGGCACATTCACGCTCTCTGACTTTCTCTTATTTTCTTTCTATACCTAAGATTTCAATTTATTTTTATCTCTTGCACAACCTATTATTCTCACTTCTTTATTGATCACATCCAATAAGATTACTCCTCCTTTGTACACACACACACACACACACAGCATCCTTCACTTCTACAAAGAACTTGCAACACAATTACTTCACCAAATCTAATTCTACCTTCCATAAATACAATACTTCTTTCAAAACTCTATGTTTTCTTACCTCACGGACTTTCCCCAGTCTGCTGCTATCAACCGGTGAATTTACCCCAAAAATACCTATGCAGATCAACTACACCTCCAATAATCCAACATGCATTTCGAGTAACTTCAATTATTCCATCTTCTAGGATTCGTGACATACTCGTCACACAATCATACATACACCATCATTCATTCAATATACCCATTCCAATACATTATCATTTGCAAATAGCTACCAAATTCATATTCTTTTCATCTCACTTCATCCTCAAAATGAATGAATAACCGTGGCTACTACGTCTTTCCAGCTCTGACCAACCTTGCACACCAACCCAGTCATTCTCTCACGTGCAAATTCACATATTCTCACACAAATTTAATTAGAAAAAACTTCTGTGTCATCTTAACAAATGACCATCTACATCATACATCCAACCAAAGATACTAAAATATCTCAGACCAACTTTTACATCAAACCAATCACTCTCCCAAATGGAATTTCACACATTCTCACACCATCTTCATCAGGAACACTTTCAAATCATTCTAACAAATGCTCATCTACATCACACATCCAACCAGAAACCTAAAACATCTCAGACCAACCTTTACATCAAACCAGTCACTCTCCCAAGTGCGAATTCACACTTTCTCCCACCATTTTCATCAGGAAAAAAACAAAAAAACTTTTAAAACCACTAGCAGAACTACCGTGTACACCACACATCCTCAGCACCTTCCACACTGCATGTACATCAGTTCTATCAGAAGCTTTTACCTGGTCCATGTACACCGCATTTGTCTCAAATTATCTCTAATATACTACTAAGATCATGGACCTACCCCGATGATGGCATTCAGCTCGGTCATAGTGACCTGTTTCGCTCTTTCTACAGCCGTTGCCACCTGCTGCTGGTGCTGAGGAAGGTAAATGGAAAAAAAAAAATAATAATAATTTAAGAAAGTGAATGAGAGTGACTTACAGTAAGCAATCTGAAAAAAAAAAAAAATCTTCACAGACTTTCCTCGTACAAAAGCTGACATTTGTATACATACACTCTACTACAACAGATTACCTTGTGTTCACTTTGGTCTAGCAAAAAAACAAGGGCTAATTCTGCAAATTTGAAACCAGTGACGGGGCATTTGATACAAAGATCATCATCATTTATGTAAGCGGTCTTTCGTTACTGGGGGGGGCAAAATGGCAGACAGATTCATTGACTACCAAACGCCCAACGAGAAAAAAAATGAAATAAAAGCCAGTTACTAAAAAAAGAGGGGGTGGGAGGGAGGCAACAATTAAAAAAGGTAACAGAAACAATGACTAACTAATAACAGACAATCAAACAAACGTTTACAGACATTAGATACACAGAAACTCCTCTTACCTCTTGTGACAGAAACGGAAGGACTTGGGCTATGATGGCGCTCAACCGTTTGGCAATCTCGGTCTGTTAGGAAATAAAGAGACTTCATTAACGGTCTGATATCAACTTCTATTCACAAGGAATAACTACATTCTAACTTAACAGGTACTAAAATAGATATCTAAAAACATCAGAAAAAAATATTCTCTAAAATCATCAAAGAACTGAAAATTAAAAACGAAATTTAAAAAAATTACAGAAAAATTTGACAAGTTGAAAAAAATAAAGAAAAAAAAATTGGCGTTAAACGAATCAGAAAAAAAAAATTTCTGCAAAAAATCTGAAAATTTTGTAAAGTTAAAAAATCGTATATATACAAAATACCAGAGAAAATCGTATATATATACAAAATATCAGAAAAAATGGACAAGTTAAATTTAAATTATTCAAGAAAAATCGTCAAGTTGAAAAATCAGAAAATAAGCAATTTCAAAAAATATCAGAAAAAATTAATAGACAAATTAAAAAAATATCCGAACAAATTGACAAGTAAACATCAGAAAAAAAAAATTGACAAGTTAAAAAAATATATCAGAAAAAAAAACCTGACAAGATGATATTTTTACTTGTTGGGGTTACAACTATCAAAATACAGTATATACATTATGAAATCCACTGACTGTCCAAATATATAGGTAAACAATATAAACAAGACTAAGAATAACAAGTTCCACAAATAAAACACTTACCTGTTTATGCATTTCGACGTTAAGGCCATAGGACATTTCATAATACTGAAAAAAAAAACGAAGCAGAAGGCATTAGATAGAATTCCATGCGTTTATGATACACTCGCCACCATACTAAAAAACATCAATAAATAAAACGTTTTACTATAATAATTTAACCTCTAAGGTCCAGGAACTGATAACTACCTCAGTTACTCTGCAAATTCATGAAACCTAAATTTCTTGGCTAATTGGGGCCAACAGAGAGAAAGGGATTAGGTGTAACTTGAAACAAAAAATTAAATAACCCACATTCCTTTAAAAAAATAGGTGGGTGGGGAGAATATTCCTTTAAAAAAAAAGGGGGGGGGGGGGGGGGGGGGGAGGATAGGATACCTTCTATCTGGTAATTAGAAGAGATAACGCTCCTCCCTTGAACCACTAATATACTCGACAACATCATAAACTTGAAAAGCTAATTTCAGTAGGGGGCAAAGTACTAATGGCCTCAGTTAATTTATTTTGTTTACTTATTATGTAAAAAGTTTTTTCTCAATTGGAATCCCAATTCTGCTTTGTTTTATTAGATACAAACAATAAAAAAATATTTCTATATACAAAAAGGAATTTATACTTTTACAAATAAATTTCTAAACTAAATATACCACTTCACAATTACCAATCACATCACTAATTCCCTCATTTTGTTTTTATTTATTATGATGAGTTTATTTTTTTTTTTTACTGAATAGAAACCCAATTCCGCTTTGTTTATTTATACACAATAAGAAAATCAACATATTTATACAGCCCCGAGTTTTACACAGAATAAGTCTACACTAAATACTTATTCATAATTACTGATGAAATCACTAAATCCCTCATTTTGTTTTCGCTAATCTATCATGCAATTTTGTTCATTGGAACCTTAAGTGTACATTGTTTATTTACAAACAACCACAAAATATTTAAAGACACAATCGAGTTCTAAAAATTAATTGTCTAAACTAACTAGTGCCACTTTATATTGGTTATTCATATTATTTGCAAGATGATTTTAGACAAGACTGAATTTAACTGCAAAAATATTAATTTATTTCCAAGACGGTACTTCAAAGAATTAATTTAAATAAATTCATGACGGTACTTAAAGTAATTTCAATCCTTAACGGTACTCCATGTAATCAATTTATAACCATGACGGTACTTCAGGTAATTGATTCAAGTCCTGGACAGTAGTTCAGGTAATTAATTCATGTCCATGATGGTACTCCAGATAATGAATTTAACGTCCACGACGGCACGGGTAATTATTTTACCTTCCACGACGGTACAGGTAATTATTTTACCTTCCACGACAGTACTACAGGTAATTAATTCAACGTCCACGACGGTACTGCAGGTAATTAATTCAACGTCCACGACGGTACTGCAGGTAATTAATTCAACGTCCACGACGGTACTGCAGGTAATTAATTCAACGTCCACGACGGTACTGCAGGTAATTAATTCAACGCCCACGACGGTACTGCAGGTAATTAATTTAAACGTCCACGACGGTACTGCAGGTAATTAATTCAACGCCCACGACGGTACTGCAGGTAATTAATTTAATCGTCCACGACGGTACTGCAGGTAATTAATTCAACGTCCACGACGGTACTGCAGGTAATTAATTCAAACGTCCACGACGGTACTGCAGGTAATTAATTCAACGTCCACGACGGTACTGCAGGTAATTCATTCAACGTCCACGACGGTACTGCAGGTAATTCATTCAACGTCCACGACGGTACTACAGGTAAAACACAAATGAGAGAGAAAAGGGGCCTTACCATAACATAATGTCTTTGCATCTCCGTCTTTTCACTCGCTAACTTCTCACACTCAAGTTTTAACCTGGGGAGGAAACAAATACAAAATTACTACTGGTCATGCTCGAGAGAGAGAGAGAGAGAGAGAGAGAGAGAGAGAGAGAGAGAGAGAGAGAGAGAGAGAGAGAGAGAGAGAGACTTAGGATTCCCTATAAGTCCTGCCTAGGTTTTCTACCTATTCAATATATATATATATATATATATATATATATATATATATATATATATATATATATATATATAAAGAAGAAAAAACTACGCAGCAACAACTAGCCGTCCTCACAACAATCTGCTCATTGTAATCACAGACAACAATGACCCAGTTTGGAGGCTTCGCGAGATCATTATCTCGATCAAAAAGTCTTTCACCATTAATGATGAAGCAACAGGTGTCCTTTGTGTTGCTTGATAGTAGGATAATTTATACATGAACTTTTGTTTACCTACCGAGGAAAATAGGAAATAAAAAAGCTTGTTACTCTAAAATTATAACAGCCACGTAACTAACTCCCTAGAGAGAGAGAGAGAGAGAGAGAGAGAAGAGAGAGAGAGAGAGAGAGAGAGAGAGAGAGAGAGAGAGAGAGAATTATATTACAAACACGAGTATAAAAGAAAAAAGGTTACAGCATTCATTACACGAATTCAACAAGCAATTGCACACAAACAGCTAAAGCAAATATAAACATACACAATTTTTCGTGTACTGAATATATCTCCCAGTTGATGACATACATCAAGAAGTTACTGGCCGGGATAAGCAAGTTATTGACAGATATCAACGAGTTATTAAGAGGTATTAACTTGATATTGACAGATATCAACGAGTTAATGAAAGGTACCAACTTGTTATTGACATATCAACTAGTTATTGAAAGTTACCAACTACTTACTGATAGGTATCGACGAGTTATTAAAAGACATCAACTGGTTATTGACAGATACCGACCAGTTATTGAAAGGTACCAACTGGTTATTGACAGATATCCACGAGTTATTGAAGGTATCAACGTCTCGTTAACAGATATCAACAAGTTACTGACATAAGTTAATGGCAGGTTATAAACAGGTTATCGACAGAATCAACGAATTACTGAAGAGTTACTGCTGAAAGACATCAAGATTCTGTGTTGGTACCAAAACATCAATTTAGAGGAACCAATACGATTAAAGAACTCTGTTTTCACGAGAGAGAGAGAGAGAGAGAGAGAGAGAGAGATACTCACGTATGGTACTGGGTCTGTAGAAAGTTGAACTCCTCCTTGATACGATCACATGTCTCCGCTATAGTAAATTTGAGCTGACCAGGTCCCGCGGGAGCAGGTGGCCCCTGAAGGAAGACACAATGAATCGACATTAATACAAACGAACATTTAAATCAAATCAAATCAAACAAATCAATAAAAGACTTACTATATCTGTCTATGATGTATATATTACTAATGGGGTTGGGCTTTGCATGTAAGAAATACAAATAGGTAGGTTATGGATATGACGAGAAAACATGAGTGAGAAATACGTGGATGGATAAATTGCATCAAATAACAGATGGAATAAAAAGTGTAAAGTTATGTGAATGAATACAATTATATATATATATATATAAACATATATATAATATATATATGTAATATATATATAGTATATATATATATATATATATATATATATATGTATATATATATATATATATATATAAATAAACACACGCACTCGGTATTATAAACGAAACCCACCCAATCCCACAAATACATATATATATATATGATATATTAATATATATATATATATATATTATATATATATCATATATATGTATATACATCTTCCTATATATATCCTCTTATATATAAATAAAAACATTGTATGTCCTTATTTTTATAAAAACAAGAGACACTACGCCCATCAACTTCTGCTTTCAATAAAATAAATACAAAATAAACACTACCCCAGCCCCCCCACACAACAAACACAACAACACTCGCCATTAGAATTTGAAAAAAAATAAAAATAAAATAAAAGACTAGAGAAACATGTGTTAGGAGATAGTCCCGTGTATCTATCTAACCGACCTGGGGCCCCTCACACACCGGCACAACCGAAGTCCCCAATATAACACTTGTTCCACCACCTCTGACATGGGTTCTCAAATCGAAGCAAGACAATTTAAAACCAGTGATCTACGAACTCTCTCTCTCTCTCTCTCTCTCTCTCTCAAGCTGTTATTGTGTCGTAGGGAAGAAAGGTTCAGGGTTATATATAGCTATACTGGGCTGGTGAATCTTTTGTATTATAAAAAGGCTGGGTCAGGAAGATGGCAATCTAAAATAGGAAATTTTCAATATGTTGGGCATAATTTGGTCAAGGCAGAGAGAGAGAGAGAGAGAGAGAGAGAGAGAGAGAGAGAGAGAGAGAGAGAGAGAGAGAGAGAGAGAGAGAGCGCGCGTTCCAGCCATAATATGAAATTCTCTTATAATGATGATTATATAATAGAAAGAACTGAACACAACAAACACACACCCACACAGATTGCCCACTTAAAAACCAAAGCTCCCATTAGGAGAATGGTTGACAATTAAAACCAAGAGTATTATAAGCGTGATTATTAGTAGTATACCATCCGAAGTCTAAATAGCCTAATATATATATATATATATAATCTATATATATATATATATATATATATATATATTATACGGTACGTATATATAGCATAAAACGTTGCCATCTGTAGAATATTTACAATGCTATATAACGTTGCCAACTGTAGAATATTTACAATACGTCGTATATGTATCCCAGATGTATCAACGGCCGTGAGATGCTTAATCGGCATGTCAAAACCACTGCGGGAAGCCTTCAGTATATTAAGTCTACGTCAAAAACTGGTAAGGTCTTAGTAACAATCACTCTATCTATACAAGACACATTTCCAAAAGCCAATCTAAAAGGCAATAACCAACTGCACCTGATTCTACGAAAAAACCAAAATTTTGGGGGGGACGATATAACGAGCTCAAGAGAACGTATATGACATACGTAGTTACAACTAAAGAGAGAGATTATATGCGATAGTACACCTCACGACTTTTTTTTTTTTTTTTTGAGTTATTATGTATACCTCGAACGAAAGGGTAATTATATAGTTCGCTAACACTTGGTACAGCTTAAATCAACAAAATAATACATCTGGCCGAGTGTTTTTTTATAGGCATAATCAGACTGAAGAAAAATATATAATACTTTGGCTGAGCTAAATAAGATATTTTTTTAAACGCACACCATTGCAAAAAGAAAATAACAATAATAATAACACCTTGGCAATGAAATAATTTTTATTATATGATATATATATATATATATATATATAGATATATATATATATATATATATATATATTAGCCACAAGCGCTGGGAGAAAAAATTCACAAGATAATATATCTGGCAGGAAAAAAAAAAAAACTTAAAAAGGCCGAAAAAAATTCCTCAAGATAAAAAAAACCGAACACACGAAAACTTGACTTTTTTCAAAAGCACAAATCGGATTGAAAAATAATGCCCCAAAATAACACACACTTGGCAGAGCTAAAAACCAGTTGTAATAAACGGCACAGATTGAAAAAAAATAATGACAATCCCCATAATACTTGAAAAAAAAAATTAAAATGCACAAATATTGAAAAAATTCCTAACCAATACATTTGTTTGAGAAATAAACATTCACGGACATGAAATCTAGAGAAAAAAAAAACTTGGCAAAGCTATCTTTTTTTAAAAGGTGCACATAAAAAAAAAATCCCCAAAATATTTAATTTAGCAGCGGTATTAAAAGAAGGCACACGGGAGAAAAAAAATTCCTAACCACAGAAAAACTATACCACCTTATCAAAACATCTCGCCTGAGAGAGAACACACACACACACGTCTGATTGGAACCATTTATATTCTTTGTTTTCTTTCAGCCATAATAGCAATACAGGTACTATAGCGTATGCTATCAATGACAATTAGCTGTGTATACATTATCTACTGGAGGCGTTATCTACGGCAAACACTTGTATATATTGTCATATGAAAGGGTAAAAAAAAAAAAACTGAGTAATAATAAAAATCATATATGTATATAAGATGTATAACTATTCAGTCATTAAATGTGATCCAAAGCCTCCCTGAGAGAGAGAGAGAGAGAGAGAGAGAGAGAGAGAGAGAGAGAGAGAGAGAGAGAGAGAGACTTATATATCTGAATAAATTTTATACATCCACCACTAATCGCAAATACATTTCTAAACTTTTCACTCTCTCTCTCTTTCAGCCAAGACGGAATCACCACGAAATTGTTCTTGCTCGCTATATAATTCAGGACACGTCGCCAACTTATTCAACATTACAAGCCCAAGGGATTTTCGGGTCCGCCTTGTCCCTCTAAATAGTGGACGAGACCTCCCCAAATACCAACCCCCCCCGGGGCCATCCGCCCCCTTTTCAAGGACCCTCCTACAGCCCCGGATGCATAATAACCGTGGACCCCTCCTGACTGTTGCTTGCTTGCAGAGGAGGTTTGTGGGGGTAGAATATTCCCACTGTAGTGGATTAGGAATCAGAGAGAGAGAGAGAGAGATGATGAGAGAGAGAGAGAGAGAGAGAGAGAGAGAGAGAGAGAGAGCACATTATCTCTATAAAAACCCCAAACCCCATGGGCCTGATTACGAGAAATAATTTAAACAGAAAGCTGCCACCTACTATTGATTTATTTATACAATATACACACACACAATCAATAAATATATTATTATATATATATATATATATATATATATATATATGATATATATAGTATATACAACACACACACACACAATATATAATATATATATATATATATATATATAATATATATATATATATATATATAGATATACACACACACACACATATACATACATATATATATATATATATATATATATATATAAATTTATCAATAATGATTCACAATAGAGCCTTTCCTACCCCAGTCTAATAACGTGTCCTCTCTTTCTCCCTCTCTCTCTTCCCACGCCAATCTCACCCCGTCCACGATACATCACATCTGTCCATTATCTGTCGAGTTCGGGCCAGTTGAGAAACCCAACGACGGGGGGGGGGGGGGGGGGGGGTGGGGGCTCATCCCTCTGCCTCTTTAAACACTACGAGTGACACCTTTAATACCTTCTTGGAACCACAACTGACTGCCATCCATCCTATTTCTTCTCTCTTCTCTCTCTCTCTGCTGTTTGTTTATATTCTTAATAATATTATTTGTTGAATGTTTCTTCCCTTTCCTGTGAAAACTTATATATGTAAAATCAGATTGTATTGTTATTTGAGATATATATATATATATATATATATATATATATATATATATATATATATATATAGTAATTGACGGAGCCAACCATACTAAAGAAAAAGTACATGAGAGAGATGAGAGAGAGAGAGAGAGAGATGAGAGTGGAGAGAGAGAAGAGAGAGAGAGAGAGAGAGAGAGATTCCAAGCCGCTTCCGCCACCTCTTCAAAAATCACTTGCCTAAAACTCCTCCTCTTCATGCTCACTCGGTTCCAAAGGCCTGCATCTCTCTCTCTCTCTCTCCAAGAGCCAACACTTGGCCATGGTCTTTCTTGCATCAATTGGCCCCCTCTTTACGTCCACTTAGCCGCGTAGGGGGCGCCCTCCCCCTCCCCTCACTGATGCCACCAATGCCAGCCTTCCCCCCATAACACGCTGCTCTCTCTCTCTCTCTCACATCCGGCAGAGTCCAGTGTAAGACCACGCGGTTCGGGGGAGGCTGGAAGTGAGACCAAGTATGGCTCAGGAGAAACGTTTTGCAGAGAGAGAGAGAGAGAGAGAGAGAGAGAGAGAGAGAAAGCATGGCTACCTATATTGTGATCACACACACATACTCCACCGTTCAATCCTTGTAGAAAGGCATCATAGGCCTATATATAATTATTATTCGGTAGAAAGCATCATAGGCCTATATATATATATATATATATACATATATATATATATATAGTATAATTTCATTATTCGGCTTCTGGACGAATACAAGTAGAATCGAAAGTTAAAATTCAATAATGACAGGAGTCTATAAGGACACTTCCAAGGAAATCTAACATCATAAATATAAATAATAAATATTCATAATAGCTTACAAGGTTGATGTTCAAACTCCCTCTCACATTCACTCCGGTATCAAATTGCTAGCAACAACCGCTAATTGAAAAAGAAGACAAAGAGAGAGAGAGAGAGAGAGAGAAACTGTGTCTTGTAAGCACGTGTATAAGCTGGTTCACTTAAGTAGATTCTTGGGTGATCCCTATGCTACGAGACGTTAGTTTGGCGGCCGCTGATTGGCTGGGAGCTGCCTACCTTCCGGTACCAGCCAATCAGCGGCCACCAAACAAACGTCTCGTATGAATAATGCTCATCCGCGAATCTACCTTTAAGTGAAATCAGTTATAGTATATTGGGTATACTAGCAGGGAGGAAGGACCAACGCCCACTAGGCGCCTCATACCCCACCCTATCAATGCGCTAAACAGTTTCACACCCACACCGCACAAATACACACACACACACACACGCACATTCACACCACGCGTGAGTGGCCCGTGATTTATCGTCCAGGTGCGTTCGTCAGTCGAAGCTAGGGAGGAGGGGGGGAGGGGAGAGGGGGACGCCATGGGCGAGAATCCCACGGCAGCCAATACGGAACACGCCCTTCCGCGTTTGTCTTTTTTTTTCTCTCTCTCTCTCTCCGTGGTTCAGTGGCAGCGCGTCGTTCGCAACCAGAAAGATTTTGTTGGTTTTGACAGATGTATGTTTGAACTTCCCTCAAAACATTAGAAAGTTAGCTAATAATACAGAAGATTATGAAAGCAATCCTTTAGTCCAATCAACTATAATTATAGGCACATCACTGACCAATACTGACCAATAGCAACCTTAGGCCTACCTGAACGAATTGAAATTAGAATACATTAATATTCTGAGCGGTTTATAATTATTCTTTTTTTTTTACTTTTTTACTCTTGCAAGACTATGAAGCAAACATTTAGTCCAATCAACTACGCATATCCCTACCAATAGCAACCTTAGGCCTATCTGAACAAAATGAAATCAGAATCCATTAATATCCAGAGCGGCTTCTTCTTTTATTTTCTTTACTGAAGCTTTGAAAGAAAAAAAATAACAGTTAGCTTAAACCCTTTTTAAAAACGAACCTGGCATCCTGATAATTATATCCGCACACGGACAAACATGCAAGGCCAATATGGAGCCATCGATAACCCACCTAAACTTAAAGAACTTCTCTAGACTGACAAGAAAATAATGCAAGGTTTTTAAACAATCTACGCCAAACTTCTGTTAATGAACATAAGAAAATATATACAAAGCCTTTCCAACGATCGGCATACCATGCGTGTATATCACCCTTTTCCAGCGTGGACATGGTTTAGGATTATAATCCGGCACGCAATTCATAATTAAAATATACTTTGACACCCTTCAATCAACTCTAAAATCACGGGTAGCTCTACATTCATTAGCCTGCTTATTTAATTAAGCTCCCAAACGCAGCACTGAAATTATACGCTATGAATCTATATAACACATATTTTAGAGAGTTAAACTTTTTATAACAAAAGGAAACGCTTTACTTCTTTACAACACGGGGGTGAATGTCAAACTCACTAGTCTTCCTGGTGAGGATGATGATGATAATAATAATAATAATAATAAAATTATATAATACAAAATAAGAATAAACAAATATACAAGTTTAAATGAAAATTCACATAACTTAAACAAATTAAAGCCAACGCCACACGTAAAATAAAGTGATATGGCAAATGTAAATAATGTAATAAAGAAGGGAAAGAATGGAAATACAAAACGAATGAGTAAAGGGTTGATTAGGGCAACATAATGGCAAAATGGGTCAAACAAAAGCTATAGGAATGTCAAATGTCAAAACTAAGGGAGGGAAATAACAAAAGCAAATAAAGACATGAATTTTTGAAAAAATTAAAAACTAAAAAACAAAATACAAAAATAAATGAAACAAAAAAATAAAATAAAATAAACGAATGATGGTGAAGTACTATATAAAAAAAAGCAAGAAGTAATACAAGAATGTAAACAAAACAAAACAAATAAAAGACGAAAAAAATAAAAAATAAAAAGGTCGGACACTAACTTGGGAAGTCGATGGACGGTGAAAGATTTGCCCTGGGACACCCTGAAAATGTCAAATTCCATTTAATTTTAGGGGACGAGGAACCACAAGAAGAAATAAACAAAAAATAATAAATAATAAAAAATGGTACAAAAATATATAAAAAAAACATAAAAAAAATGAAATTAAAATCCATCAACTTTTCAGTTAAAAGTCGAAATTGTTAAATAAATTATTGAGAAGGTAAAAACAATTCAAAAACATACATGTAACTAAAATATAACTCTTCAATTAACAGTCGAAATCACTGTGACTTGAGAGATCTATAATAAATCATAATTATAAGACAAAAATAATAAAAATATATATCTACAAAACTCCTGAGGCCACATTGTTTTACAAACAGGAACAAAAACCAAATGAAAAATACATATGCACTCACTTTTTTTTTACAAGAAACACGTAACAATTAACCGTGTATATTATGTTTTCTGTAAAAACTAGCATATAATTAACCCATAAGTGGGGAGGGGGAAATATATACGCATGGAAAAAAGCATTTAGTGGTGTGGTGTATATTATATTATATATTATCTTATTATATATATATATATATATAGATAATTAGTATATAATATAAAAAATATATAAAACCTTTAAATAGTCCCCCCCCCCCCCCCGCCTTCGAACAACGCATCCTTACCTGTCGTGGGAACAATTGAGTAACGCAGAAGAAAATGGCGACAACATAACGAGAAATCAATGCACATGCATTCATGTATGTAACAGGTGACCCGTTGATGCAGGCGGACTATAAAGAATTATAATTAATCAACTTGTATTTATACAGTTGATGAAACGAGCCCTATCATATCATATGTCCAACTCGATCCTATTATGGAGAAAAATCGCACGTACACACACATACCAAACCAGAGAGAGAGAGAGAGAGAGAGCAGAGGAGAGAGAGAGAGAGAGAGAGAGGCAGAGACGAGAGAGAGAGAGAGAGAGAGAGCTGCTGATAAAAACCTATAATTCAAATCTTCTAACGCACCCAAGGTCACGTAAATTATAATAAAAAATAAAAGTAAAGCAATATACTCAAAGCACGTTCATTTCCTTTCAGCGTTAAAAAAAAGGAGAGGATAAAAAAGCGATTCCTCGCCATGCCAGTTTTCTATGAAACGGACCCAACGACCTTTTAATGCCACCCACGGGGCAAAGGCCACGTCTGAGAATCACCACTCTCTCTCTCTCTCGCGTTTTGTCAAGGATACTATATATATATATATATATATATATATATATATATATATATCACTGGCATCAAAGTATATTAATCTTAATCTCGTATCACATCCAACTTTTTCGTATAAAATGGACACGTATCCCTCCTTTTTTCAAGTCAAATTTACACTAACATCGTTGACCACTAGCACTCATGGCTAATTACTACTGATATTACTTCCCATGTCTACAACTAGACCTAGGAATTTAATCCACTACATTAGACAGAAGCAAGATTCTTCAAACATGAAGTATTCGATATTCTGAATAAATTACGTGCACAAAGCAAATAAGTTTATTGATCCCTATTGTTCGTGCACTGGGTCATGGACCTAACTTAAACTTCGAAAGATACCTTGACCAAAGGAACTGCAATTAATGACAGCACTGCCTTCTTGATAACATAACACCAATTACGCACACTGTAAACATAAGAGGAATGTGTGATTCAGGCATAACTGCAATGAATGTTAACATATACATGTGCGTGGAGGAATTTTACAATTAAAACCATTGAAATTACGAAATGATTGGCTGCTTAAAATTGAAACTCATTTAGCCAAGGAAAATTCGAAGTATTACTTTTATTTTTTACGAGCACAAATTTCGACAATCATGATTCATTAAGCAAGTGAACGATGCATGCCACTGATAGGTGAATTAAAAACTTGAAAAAAAAACTTCTGGTATTCATACACTGAAGCCCGTTGAACAATATTCTAGCAATATAGGCACACACGTCCAATCTTCATATGAAAATACAGCCTGCAATTTCAAGTCATATTTGACCAAGTGTGTGAAGAAGCTCTTAACAGAAATCGTCAAATAAAAGGAAAAAAAGGCCAATCTGATACAAAACCGTCTGATTTCCCGATAAAAGCAACGGCCTCTCATGTCATGCCCTGATCCAAACTACCCCCTCACCACCCCCCACAAAAAAACACCATCAAACAACCTGTCATCCACGTTACTCCTCCGAAGGTTATGGGTACCCCTACTACCTGACGGCCCTATATATATATATATATAATATATATATATATATATATATATATATATATATATATATATATATATATATATATATATACTATGTCTCCCAACAGAAACTACTCTACTATCCTCCCCCCCCCACCTCGAAAAACACGACTTTATACCCCATGTAGCAGTGTTGCAATTAAGCAGGCAACACTAATTGCTGAAACCAGGTGTGAGATGGGGTGAAGAGAGGTTCGAGGAGAGAGAGAGGGGGGGAGGTGAGGGGTTGAGAGTTTATGAAGGTCGGGACAGGGTGGGCATATCTTCAAAGGCTTCCCATCTTTTTCTCTCACCCTCTTTCCCCCCTCTCTCTCTCTCTCTCTCGCAACCGTGGGTCAAACCACGTGGTCCCCGCTGTAAAGTGGTGGGGGCATATAGTGGCCTCCCTCCCCCTCTGGAAGCCTCGGGGTGCGGGTGAGGAGGGGGGCCCCTGGGATGGTAGGGAGGGGGAGGAGGGGCAACGGAGGGAGGAGAGTCAACGTCTGTATTCTCACAGAGGTTTGATTTCATAATCACGCAAAATGCTTTGGCTACGAACTGGACTTGACAGGGCATTCGTCAACTAAGATATTCCGTGAATTCTACTGCTATTTGTTTTTCCACTTTCAACACTGCACCAAATATATATACTCAGCTTTCAACTTTTACTGTTAATTAGGTAACGTATTGGCCTTAAGCCTCTTTTTATGAAATAGAGCTAAATAAAAAAAATAACAAATTATACGCCTTCAATTCAAATACGTCTCGCTACATAGTTGCTATATCATTTTTCCAATTAACTAGTTTCCCACGTCGCCTGTGAAGGCCTATTACAGTCTAACATCATCATTACACTACTAACCATCTCTCTTAAGTATTCACTGCAGTCCTCCAAAAATTAACATAACGGCTAAACTACTCGAAGTTCGGGTCTTTCAACATAAGTCATGCGGCCCGCCAAGACCGATTGGGTATGGACCACGTTACCCGGATACCCTCCGCCAGCATACTGACTGAAGCGGGCTGAGGCTGAGGGTTCGAAGATGTCTTTCTCAGATTCGGCACCAGATACTCCTTGCCAGAGGTTGCCATTCGCGGCGTCCTGGCGACCCTGCGACGGAATTCTCTCTCTCACTACACGACCCTTTGGAAATGCTCGATAACGCATTGCGATATTCCCTCACGCCCTTAATTTTGATTTAAAGAAGGGATACAGCTTGAATTTCCCGACGGGAAGGGGCCGATTAGCTGCGCCTTGCCAGAGGTCGCTATTTCAGACGTCGTTGCCGTCCTACGACCGGATTACCCCGATACGAGCCTTTGGAAATGCTCGATGCTAAACTGCGACCGTTCCCCGCGCCTTTCGTTTCAATTTAAACAACGAAAAAGCGCAATTTACCCGACGGGAAAGGGCCGATTTCAAACTACAGCAGTCTCCCACCCCCCAACCCTGTCACGTCGCGCCACAGAAAACGGGAACCGACTCTGTAATGAATGAAGCCGGTGGCGGATCAGTCTCTCTCTCTCTAAAACCTTATTTCCTAAAGCACGCCCTTCGATACATACCGCTCCGGGGGGCCTAGGTGCTGGATACATGGCTGACGAAGGCGAAGCTGGTGTCGTGCCGTTATAATAAGGGCGTCGTCGGGCTGTACATCCTCCCAAAAGCGGCGACGAAAAGACAGAGAGAGCACTTCACTTTATAGACAACACTACACCACCAAGCGCACAGAGGACCTGCCTGACGGGACCACCACCACCAGAACCTCTTTCCGAATAAAACACTGGCGATTTCCGCCCACACCGAAGACACTGCACTCGCGAGACTCACGCCGAAGACACGCACTCTCCTGACGGCGCCTTCCGAAGGGCTTCGCCTCCGTAAATCCAGCGAATATTCACAAAATCAGGCGGGAGCGAGCGCACGCCATTGTTTCACTCCGAGCTTCAAATCCTGTAATGGCGTTCTGCATCCACCGCAATGAGGCTTCGGCATTGGCCCGCCCGCCGACCAATCAGCGGCCGGAATCGGCTCGAGGCCCCGCCCACCGCGAACAAAATACGATCGCACTCCACGTGGAGTCGCGGGACGGAGGAGAAGAAGAAGCAGAAGACGATGACTACGAAGAACAAGAAGAAGAAGAAGAGGAAGAATGTCGTGAGAGGGGGAACAGTATTGATTACTTGTAGTTTTAGATGCTTTGCAAAAGCCATGGTGTATATTAGGGAAGAGGGGGGAAAACAGGCAGAAGCAAGCACGGCTTATGTGTGTGTGTGTGTGTGTGTGTAACAGTTAAGGGGAAAGAAGAAGAACGGCTTGCGTGCATAGTTAGCTAGACCATTCTCCCTCTTCTTCTTCTTCTTCTTCTTCTCTTATTGACGAAGATCCATCTCCCATCCTGCTCTGTTTTTTATCTAATTATGCAAAAGAAAAAAAATGGAACGAAGGAAACCTGGTTTATAGAGTAAGCCGATGGAGATAGGACTTGACTGACTGACTGCTTGTTGTTGTGTGTACGTGAGTGTGTGTGCCCGCGCGTGTGTGTGTGTGCGTGTGTGCGCGCAACCGTGGACAACCACTGCGTCTTGTCAACTCTAAATACATCTATATCAGAGGAGGGAGGGGGAGAGAGAGAGAGAGAGTGGGTAGGAGGGCCGGGAACAAGGAGACGACGCTTTTCTCTCTCTCCCTCTCTCTCACTCACTCTCTCTCATTCTCTTTAGCGGATTATTTTTTTCTGTTTTAAGGACGAAGATCTCGAATAGATCATCCCGTTTAACGCTGGAGTTAATCGTAATTATTTTCATCGCAATTATTCTCACGATAATCCCAGACTCCCTGCTCGTCGTAGCAACGGTAAGTTATTAGTTCAGGGAACACTGAATATAGTAGAGGTATCCAAAGCGACCAGAGGTCATTTAAAAAAAGAATTTATATGATAATTTATAGACGACGAATCGTTGCATTGTTCTTGCAGTCTCATCGATCCAATACTTTACCTAAGACATTCTCGTCTTTTTCGTTATATATATTTGCCCTGTAATCAGCTACGTAATACCGGTGCTTACGTTTGCGTGTAATGACGTTGTTAACACGAGAGAGAGAGAGAGAGCTATAATAAGCGTATCATCCACGCCTGTCTCTTTCAGGCTAATAAGCATATCACTCCATCTAATCATAATATATCATTTTCCATCTGCCTCGTCAAACGTCATTCTACACCCTCTCTCTCTCTCTCTCTCTCTCTCTCTCTCTCTCTCTCTCTCAGTTATATCTATGTGCTGCTAAGGTATCACCAGTTCGAGCAAATGACTGCCTACCAAAATGGGCGATTTGTGTACTCTCTCTCTCTCTCTCTCTCTCTCTCTCTCTCTCTCTCCTCAGTGTGACCCACAACCGCAAGAGAGAGATAGTCAGAGAGAGCGTTGCAATCCTTCAAATAGAATGTTTTTTACGGCGTTAAATAATAAATGGGGAAATGTATTGCATTGTCGAACTGACGGTTCGGGAAAACTCTACGGAATTTCACTGTATGTTTCGCGTTTAATAATGAAGTTGAACTGTTGTTATAAGCCTGTTGTTGTTAATACGGTTGCGGTTTTTGATTAAGTGCTTTTTTTATGTTATTGCGACTGTTATTTATATCTTAGACGTTTGTTATTATTACTATTATTATTTATAGATATAGTATATATGCATATGTATTTAGATATATATTTTGATACCTTATTCATCCGTCAAGTCAACGTCCCCTCCCGCTGGGATCGATCTCGGTGTCTCTGGCTAATGATGCCATGTTGTCATCAGGTTGAACACCCCTCTTCGGTACTTCTTCGGACGCGATAGAACAGAACCCGTTGGCCGGCTGTTGGACAAGAGGGTTTTAAGAGAGAGAGAGGTGGGGCAGACCCATTTGTCCTTAATAACCTCTGTTGCCACAGTGACCCTTTAGTAGCTTATAAGCTTATTGGGTGTTATGTCTACCCAGAGGCTGTTCTGTCTACTCAGAGGCTATCCTTTCCACCCAGTGGCTATTCTATCTGCTCAGAGACTATTCTATCTACTCAGAGGCTGTTCTATCTACTCAGAGACTTTTCTATCTACTCAGAGACTATTCCATTTACTCAGAGGCTGTTCTATCTACTCAGAGACTTTTCTACCTACTCAGAGGACTATTCTATTTACTCAGAGGCTGTTCTATCTACTCAGAGACTTTTCTACCTACTCAGAGACTATTCTATTTACTCAGAGGCTGTTCTATCTGCTCAGAGGCTATTCTGCCTACCCAGTGGCTATTCTGTCTGCTCAGAGGCTGTTCTATACTCAGAGGCTGTTCTATCTGCTCAGAGGCTATTCCGTCTAGTGGATTCTGTGCTCAGCTGTTCTATCTACTCAGAGGCTGTTCTATCTGCTCAGAGGCTATTCCGTCTATTCAGTGGCTATTCTGTCTGCTCAGAGGCTGTTCTATCTACTCAGAGGCTGTTCTATCTGCTCAGAGGCTATTCCGTCTATTCAGTGGCTATTCTGTCTCAAGGCTGTTCTATCTATCAGAGGCTGTTCATCTGCTCAGAGGCTATTCCGTCTATTTCATGGTATTCTGTCTGTTCAGAGGTGTTCATCTACTCAAGAGGGGGGCTGTTCTATCTGCAGAGGCTATTCCGCTATTCAGTGGCTATTCTGTCTGCTCAGAGACTATCCTATCTGCTCAGAGGCCCTACTGCCTACTTAGAGACCCCAGTATTCCAGTTCTTCTGTAGCTACCAGGGCAGGTGTTTCTCTCAGGTTGTTGGTATACTATTGTGGGGTGTAGCTAGGTGTAAAGAGAGAGAGAGAGAGAGAGAGAGAGAGAGAGAGAATAACAAATGTGTATGATCAAGAAGACAATCACCTGACTTAGAGGATGAAACCATTCAACATATATACCCCATTCTTAACAAACCCCCCCCCTCTCTCTCTCTCTCTCTCTCTCTCTGTCTCTCTCTCTCTCTCACTCTCTCTCCTTCTTTGATATATTATATATAGATATATATATATATATGCATAAATAGATTTATATATATATATATATATAGTAGTATATGTACCTTGTATATAGTACTATTTCATTAATAATAATAATAATAATAATAATAATATAATAATAATAATAATAATAATAATAATAATAATAATAATAATAATAATAATAATAATAATTTCTCCGAACCGTTCAACTTATTTAAACGGTTCGCAAATCCACAAAAATACTTGAAAAAACGAGTTATTTGAAAAAATTATAAAATGATAATAATATGTCATAACTCGAGACTCGCTGATAAATTACGTTTATTTCACACTGAGTATTGAAGTTCGTTTATATAATAAGAATAAATAAAATAAAATGATAATATTATTAAACACAGCTCAAATAAACCCTACGGATATTTCACACCACATATCGCTCAGCCTGGGATACTGCAGTACTACTAAGCATATCGTAAGACGTAAAGTATACTTCCTCTAGTCTAGACTAAACTCTCTAATGAATAACCTGTATTCATTGTGCTTCGTTTTCTAAGCAGGCTATCAAACCATATGGCTGTAAAACAGACTGACTATCAAACTATATGGCTGTAAAAACAGACTGACAATCACGAAACAAATGTAAGCACTATAAAGCCACATTGCCCGATGCACTAGAACTACCGCCATCTATTGATCGCGCCGAAAACCAAAACACCGGTGAGGCAGTCTACGTATAGTATTCTTGACTTCTCTCAGGTCCTACATCCTACAGTTTACGACCGGGTCAATTTAAGGATACTGGTTCATCGTGCAACGTCGTTGGTGGTTTATCATTATATCTTAGAGTGTGCAAGTAGTACTAAACGTCTGGTTTGACTAAGCATGTACGCAAGAGTTCGTTAAAATGGTAAGAATCTGTTTTTGTTATTCGTTTTATCAGCTGATGTTTGCACTGCTTTCTGATGGCCAATTATAGGCGTTTACTTATTGAACTTGTGGCATTTAGTAAATTTGGTTTTTGACACATTTCAAGCTGGCAAATGAATTTTTTTTTCATATATTGCATTCGTAATTCCTACTTATAATTTTTCAGGTCGCCTCGCTTTTGAGGTTTCTGGAGTTTTTTTTTTTTTTTAATAAACTATCAAATGGAAACTTCACTCCTGGAGTTCTCTCCTGATCGAGCTGACAGATTTCCAAGCCTTTAATGTACTGTAATGTATTTTTCCTTCAGTACAAACAGGTGAGGTACCATCTGGTTTCGATGTAACGATGTCCTTAGCAAGCTTACGTCCTCCTCCTTCAGGGGCGGCGTCCCTGGAGTGGGGAGGATGCCTCTATTGGCATACCAGTAGACCTAGTCTACTGGTATGCCAGTGGGGGGGCCTTGCGTTTTTTTTTTATTATTTTTTTCCAAATCAGGTTATTCAAATTCAATATTAATAAAAACTAAGTAAGAAACTTGATTTTTTTTTTTCAAACTGCAGAGAATTTTAATTCAATTTTAATAAAAAGTAAAAAAAAAAGCTTAATTTTTGTTCAAACTGCAGAGAATTTAAATTAAATTTTGATAAAAACTAAGAAAAAAAGCTTAGTTTTTGTTCGAAAGTAAACTCTATTTCACTTCTCAAATTTATTTTAAAAGTTAATATTGCCTTAATTATTCAATTTTTCTAAAAGCAGTTTTGCTTGACTGTGTAAGAGAATTTCAACACTATTGACCACTTAATTAAAGTCACCTAAGCCTTTTTTTCGAAGTTATCAAAAGACTTGCTTGCAGGAACTATAGTAGATCACGCGATAGCAATTGCTTTAGCGCAATATTTTTCTTCCAGGTTTTTTTTGGCAGAACTGAAATGAATTACACAGCGAATTAGTGTCAAGAAGTGTTCGGTTATATCTCCAGCGTAGGTGGATGAAGTTCTTCGGTGTGAAATATTGTAAATAACTACTCTCCACTGTAATGATTATACGAAAATGTAAATTTTTTTTTTATGATTTCATGAGAGGTTATGTAATTTTTGACGATGATGGGTCGTAGCTATGGCCCGTAATGAAACATTTTTTTTTTTTTTTAGTTAAAAAAAACTGACGATGGATTTTGACAAAAGTAAAATTCTGACCCATTGAGCGATCTTGGAAAAACTGACCCCTAAAATTTTGTCAGTTTTTGAAAAGTTAAAAGGCCTACTTTTGCAAGCTCGCTCTCTCTCTCTCTCTCTCTCTCTCTCTCTCTCTCTCTCTCTCTCTCTCATATATAAAGTAATGATTTCTTGGGGCACGCAGGTCTGTTTGCCAACAGAGATTCCTAAACTCTTAACTGTTTGAACTGATCTGGTCAAACAGTTAACCAGAGACTGGTTTAACCAGTAAACCAAAAACGAAAACTGGTCGGGGTGACTTGATTATCGGTTCCTCTGGCTAACATTGGTTCGACAATAAATGTCAAGAGGACTAAGCTACTAGTTGAAAGATAATTTTCAAAAATTATTCTAGTTAAAATTGGGTAAACTTGGGCCAGTTGAGAATTTGTACAGCCGCTAGTTTGCTAATTGATAGCGAACACTAAACAGTAGAGAGATTGAAAATATCGTTCCTAGAAATTTTTTAAAAGTTATTAAAACCAGAAGTCTAAGTAGAGATGAAGAGAGATTAAAAACTTAAAGTACGTTCATGATATTTCCACGATTAAAACCTTTTAAAAAAGTGCTAATAGATTGTAAGAAATTCTCTTGATTAAAAATATGCTTAAAACCAATTTGCAGAGATTAAAAAAAAAACTTTTTTTATTTAGAGATTGAAAAGAATTGTGTCTGATTACAAACATACCATAGAATGTTTCAGCGCCTCAGTGATGTGATCGGTATGGTCTTGGCCTGCCACCTCGGTGGCCGCGAGTTCGATTCTCGGGCATTCCATTGAGAAGTGAGAGATGTTTATTTCTGGTGGTAAAGATGTTCATTCTCGACGTGGTTCGGAAGTCACGTCAAGCTGTTGGTCCCGTTGCTGAATAACCACATGTTCCATGCAACGTAAAAACACCATAACAAACAAACAAATGAGGTTAAGAGTCGTCAGCGCACCTCGCGCGGCACACTGCAGGCATTACTAAAAGGTTCTATGTATTATCCCTTCGGCCCCTACATGCAACCACATTAATTCCCTTTATTGTACCTCCGTTCATATTACGTCTTCAGCCTCCATCTTCTATACCATCTCTTGAATTATTTTGAAGTCAAGCTGGGTGTCCATTTCAAAGCTGAATAACCTCATAGATCCCAGCTATTGGCCTAGAACTTCTAATTCCATCCAATATATATATATATATATATATATATATATATATATATATATATATAAAGATAAATGCCACGAAGGAATAATAAACGAAGGAGGTCTGCAAGATCTTTCGACTTTAAAAGTCCTTTACTGAGCAGTATCTGCTCAGTAAAGGGACTTTTTAAAGTCGAAAGATCTTGCAGACCTCCTTCGTTTATTTTTCCTTCGTGGCATTTATCTTTATTTATGGATTTATCACGTTCCTAACTTTCGTGATTCAGTTATACACACACACACACACACACACACACACACACACACACACATATATATATATATATATATATATATATATATATATATATATAGATATATATATATATAGCTTTTAATACTGTTATGTAATTCTATTCAATACTTCCTATGATTTTATTTAGGGCCATATAATTTGCAAATGATTTGTGCATATTAGCAAAGAAACTGATAAGGATATCTACCCCAGCAAAGATGTTTCCATAGCAGATGGCTGTTATAATATTTCGAATGTGTAAGATTTGTTCAGTTGCTCAGTAGAATCCTAGAAACTTTATTATTATTATTATTATTATTATTATTATTATTATTATTATTATTATTTTATTATTATTATTATTATTATTATTATTATTATTATTATTATTATTTTGGCTCTATCACAGTCCTACAATTCGACTGGGTGATATTTATAGTGTGGGGTTCCGGGTTGCATCCTGCCTCCTTAGGAGGCCATCACTTTTCTTACTATGTGCGCCGTTTCTAGGATCACACTCTTCTGCATGAGTCCTGGAGCTACTTCAGCCTCTAGTTTTTCCAGATTCCTTTTCAGGGATCTTGGGATCGTGCCTAGTGTTCCTATGATTATGGGTACAATTTCCACTGGCATATCCCATATCCTTCTTATTTCTATTTTCAGGTCTTGATACTTATGCATTTTTTCCCTTTCTTTCTCTTCAACTCTGGTGTCCCATGGTATTGCGACATCAATGAGTGATACTTTCTTCTTGATTTTGTCAATCAACGTCACGTCTGGTCTATTTGCACGTATCACCCTATCTGTTCTGATACCATAACCCCAGAGAATCTTTGCCTGATCGTTTTCTATCACTCCTTCAGATTGGTGTTCGTACCACTTATTACTACAAGGTAGCTGGTGTTTCTTGCACAGGGTCCAGTGGAGGGCTTTTGCCACTGAATCATGCCTCTTTTTGTACTGGTTCTGTGCAAGTGCCGGGCATTCACTTGATATGGGGTTTATGGTTTCATTTTTCGTATTTCACTTCCTGCATATGGGAGAGATGTTATTCCCATCTATCGTTCTTTGGACATATCTGGTTCTTAGGGCCTGATCTTGTGCCGCTGTTATCATTCCTTCAGTCTCCTTTTTGAGCTCTCCTCTCAGTAGCCATTGCCACGTGTCATCGCTGGCTAGTTCTTTAGTCTGTCTCATGTATTGTCCGTGCATTGGTTTGTTATGCCATTCCTCTGTTCTGCTTGTCTTTCTCCTGTCTCTGTATATTTCTGGGTGTTCGTCTACTTTTATCAATCTTTTTTCCCATGCACTTTTGAGCCACTCGTCTTCACTGGTCTTCATATATTGCCCCAGTGCTTTGTTCTCGATGTTGACGCAGTCCTCTATGCTTAATAGTCCCCTCCCTCCTTCCTTTCGTGTTATGTATAGTCTGTCCGTATTTGCTCTTGGGTCTAGTGCTTTGTGTATTGTCATATGTTTTCTCGTTTTCTGGTCTATGCTGCGAAGTTCTGCCTTCGTCCATTCCACTATTCCTGCGCTGTATCTGATTACTGGCAATGCCCATGTGTTTATGGCTTTTATCATATTTCCGGCGTTGAGTTTTGACTTGAGTATCGCCTTGAGTCTCTGCATATATTATTATTTATTATTATTATTATATTGTTATTATTAATTATTAATATTATGATTATTATTATTAATTCCTAAGAGCATCTGAGCCAATCTTCGTATAAGGTGAAATTACGGGCCACGAACTCATCCCCATTTTTTCAGCTTCTACCCTCAATAGTTGCTAAACGATCAGGTACTGCATGCTATAGGATAGGAATCTTTGACAGCATTTGGTTCATAAAACATGGTAAAATCTTTAGTTTAGTGTTCATAAACTGTTTTTAAGTTCGCTTTGAATCGAATCCTAGACCTACATCTCTGGAGATAGGTCTAGGTAAGTTGAGCTAATCTCTTTGTTATTATTATTATTATTATTATTATTATTATTATTATTATTATTATTATTATTATTATTGATGTCAAAAACACTACTAAATCGTTGCCATGTTTCTCATTTAAATTCTAAGTTCAGGGTTGAGTTGTTTTGGTCGTGTTTCTCACTTAATGCTCGAGTACTGGACTTTGTCACGTTTCTCATTTTAGACAATCCTAAACGACTTCTTTTTCATTTCACTTAACACCAAGACCCATTTTTCATTTTCTTAATGATAAACACTTTTAAAAAGCGTGCGTAAGTGTATACTATTTGCCTCTGACGGACTTACAAAAGTATCTGTTTTATCCACGTTTACGAAAATGGATAAGATCTGGACTCCGGCAAGTATATATATACGTACCTTGTGAACACCGTAGTTTGCGGTCACTCGGGTTTAGCGGTTAAGCAATAAGGCGAAGCATCAAAACCAGGCTCCCATGAGAGTCATGTTGAAGCTATTAGCAGCCGATAGCCTCCAGATTAATATAACGGAGACCGTATACATATTTGTTGGGGGGGGGGGGGGGGGGGAGGTGGAAAAGTTCGTCATCTCACATTGCTATAGGTCTAATTCTTTGATTATAACACTGAAGGAAGATGGTTTAACGATCTTTAACAATGAAGGAAAATGGTTTAACGTGGATTATATTGATTGAATGGAATTATTTGATCCATTGAGCATTGTTGTTAATGGTGTGTATACTTGATTGTCCCAGCAGGATCGAATGGCTTTGATTGTCTAATCTCCATGATGTTTTTTGAGCGTGTAGGCCTATCCCACTGAGAACCTTGAATCCAAACTTTGGAATTACGAAAATGCCTTTCCCACAAGCAAGATTCGAACATGGAATACGAGAATTACATTACATTACGTTACGAACTCATCTTGGTTTCATGACGTAATATGATATGAAGCTGATACAAATCACGAATTAAATCTTCCAAACCAAAAACTTAGGCCGAACCCAAGAGCTGTGAACGAGAAAAACATGTTTTGGGTTGCATTACAGTGCAGTTACAGATTCCTGACAAGTTTTCTGTCACATTAAATCACGTTACATTGCAAACTCATCCGAGATTTATTTATAAAACGCAGTAACCAAATCTTGAAACTGAGGAACCGTAAGCTGAACCCGTAAGCTGTGAACAAGAAAAAGATGGCAAGGGTTGCATAACAATGCAAAATGCACATTACTGTCAAGGATCCTGTCATATTACATCGCAAAGAAACCGCCGTTTTATCGATAAAACGCAGAAATCAAATCTTCAAACCGAGGAAACCGTATTCGCAAGACAGACCCAAGTGTCTGTGAACGCGGCGCCAATTGCTCGCAACGAACACCACCGCCATCTGCCGTCGCCGCTGCAGCAGCAGCAGCAGCCGATGATTCGCCGATGTAACGGTGCCGCGCGAAATACCGCTGCCCGGCCAGGCGTTTAAACACAGCTGTTTTCCCTGGGCTTACCAAACGAACGCTTCCAGGCTTACGAGGGGTGGCGGAACAAACAGTCACTTACAATCATACACACACACACACATATATACACATTAGAAGAGCACAAACAGATGCACAAACGCCTGACCGCAAGGAGTCAACGGTACGGTGATGATTGGTGAATGGTGGGACGCCGGCAATCCGCAGTCTGCGAGTTGCTTCCGTGGCTGTAGGACGTGTCTGATTTCTTCCCGAGATTTTGAGGGAATAAAACGTAAGGTACCTTTATCTTTAGTGTATATATATATATTATATATATATATATATATATATATATATATATATATATATATATAATATACATACACACACACACACACACACACATATATATATATATATATATATATATATATATATATATATATATATATATATATATATATATATTCAGCCCAATATATATAATAGGTTGCAAAATTTGGAAATATTTAATTTCGTGTAATTCTTATTTACAATTTCATTGCACGTGTTTTAGGTTGATATCTTGAATTATATTTTAATGTGATTTAAAAAAAAAAAACTTAAAAAAAAATTGTCGTTTTGCGTAAATTATGCCTAAATCTAGTTTTTTTTGTTTGTTTGTTTGTTTCTTGAATGTTTAATTGTTTCTTATTCTTATGATATCTTTTTAACAAACTGAAGAATGGAATATACATTAAATCATAATAGAAGATGTTTCTTAGTGCCAATGAACAAATAAGTGATAATGATAAAAACATAACATTTTTAGTAATAATGGCAGAACAATTTTAAAACAAATCGATGTTCATTGTAACGAGTTCTCTGTCTCTCTCCTATTATTATTATTATTATTATTATTATTATTATTATTATTATTATTATTATTATTATTATTATTATTAAAAGCCAATCAGAAAGCTAATTTAGCTGACGGTTGAACAATGAATGATTATAATACCAAGATACAGAGTTAATATAGTACTTTCCACGTATTAAGAAAATTATTCTCGTAGACAAAAAATGAATACGATTAAAATAAAATGAAATAACCAATTTATGTTCATTGAAAGTTAAAACGGTACTATCCACCTGATACGAACCAAGTGAACCATTCTTGCAGGCAAAAACATAATCGATTTTTCTTCATTTTTCCTCATTTTTCATTCCAGAATGAAGGTGTCCACAGCAATGACGTGGGCGGCTGGATGCCTCTTCTTGCTGAGTGCAGATGGGCGGAAGAATCTTTCGCCAGGAACCGAACATTCTCAGCTGCAAGTAAGATGGCGGACTTCCTCGTTGGTACTAACGGGAAATGAGGAGTTCCTCTTCTTCTTCTTCTCTTCTTCTTCTTCTTCTTCTTCTTCTTCTTCTTCTTGTGGAATATTGGGGTGAGGTTGTATATATAGACTTAGGCCTAAAGAATATTCTTTACACCTTGCTATAGAATATGAATGTGTATTCACATACATATTAGTACACTTACACACACTCGCACACATTCACACATACACATTCACAAGCGCCAACGCGCGCGCGTAGACATAAACACATTGAACCGCGGATTGGGTTCCAAGTTTGATGATATTCCACCAACTCGTCTGATTTTGGGAATGGGAATATCTCTGTTTGCACATAGTATTTTCTTTAGTGTACGAGTAAGCAATGACGTCAGTAGACGTTAAGCTGAAGCATAGATTAGAGAATACAGATTAACAGCGGTGAGAAAAATTACAGGATGTTACAGTTGACAGTAGAATTATTATGTAATAAAAGACGGTAACTTTAATTTCCTTTATTTTTGTGCTCTCATGAAAATTCTGATATATAATTCTTAGTATCAAACGCGAGCACTCATTGTTGTCATTAATTCAAAAAGGCCAGATCATTTTCTCGAGCTCCACAAACAAGTCCAGGTCATCGTCAGCAGGCGGCCAAGAGGGAGGGAGGGAGGGTAGTGCCATCCTGACAGGGTATAATGCCATGTGCCCATCAGGTCATAAAGGCCACTGTCTCCTCCTCTGAGGCTATTCCCCAAGGGGAGCATGTTTTGCCCTTCGAGTAGCTCTGGAAGCCATTTAAACCCATGGAGGTCATAGGAGGTTGTGAAGGATCTTGGTGCGTGCCAGTTTCTCAGGCAGGATCCTTTGGGCAGTGCCAAGCGTCTGTCTGTAGGAACTTGGTGGCACCGGGGCACTGGCTGGGTACTGTCCTGTGATGTCTGGATACAACAGCCGTCAGGAGAAGCTTGGGTCAGCCTACAGAGTGACTTGTTTCAGCGAGCTCTTGAGACTAGGACCCTTCGGGACGAGAGATAATTCCCAGTGCTCTCACCTTGAACCTCTGACAATTCAAACTGGATATGATTTAGTTGGGGTCAATAAATACAGAGAATGTATAGACAAAGCTTCCGCTGGTAATATGTAACGCAGGCAATATAGCCTAGTGAAAGCTAGGGGTTGTTGTAGGCCTATATGTGGCAGTAATCCTTCGGGCCAGCCCTGGTTAAACTATTCTTATAATAAATAAATAGTAACTTTTGGTGTCATGAATACAGACAATGTATAGCCCAGGAAAAGTTAGGGGTTGTTGTAGGCCTATATGTGGCAGTAACTTTTGGTTATCATGAATACAGACAATGTATAGCTCAGGAAAAGTTAGGGGTTGTTGTAGGCCTATATGTGGCAGTAACTTTTGGTTGTCATGAATGATAGGCTAAGCTTCCATCCATATGTGACGTTGGCAGTTGCTTAGGGAAATGTATGGTTTGTCGTAGGCCTATATGTACATGGTAAACAGGGTGACCAGACGTCCCGTATTTGACGGGATTGTCCCATATTTATGACATTTGTCCCGTATTTTCAATATTTGAAAAAAATACAATATACTCGTGAAATTTAGCAAAATACGGGGTAAAGGCGGCCGCCCAAAATTGGCAACAGTGCAGTGGGCCGAGAATGAACAAATCTGTCTTGGTATTTGATTTTTTAAACATAAGGCAGCATGTCCGACAAAATGTGCAACAAAAAAATGAAGAGAAAATGTACTTTTAGACCAGAGTGGCAAAATTACTGCGATTTAAAGCAATGGCTCGTCCCCCAAAACAACAACAAAAGCGGAGCATACTGCAAAATATGCTCGAAGAATTTTAGCATTATACAGCATGGATCAACAGAAGCACAAATCAAATAAACAAGCAGCCTTAGCTGCAGCAGTGTTAGGAATAAGATCATTATTCCCAGCAAAAAATTCTACAGAGTCAGAAAAGGTATGGTATATATATATATATATATATATATATATATATATATATATATATATATATATATCTATACATATATTGTTCAACTACCTCTCCAATTTAGGTGTCCCTTATTTCAATTTTCAAAATCTGGTCACCCTGATGGTAAATAGATCCACTGGATATATTAGAAGTAAAGGATATTGTATGTGGGTACTACACAGTTCACGTACTGTTGACGAGATGTATGAAAATAATAATAATAATAATAATAATAATAATAATAATAATAATAATAATAATAATGATAATAATAATAATAATAATCTCGAACAACTTCAGAAACTTTTAACATTTGGTTTGCAGGATTTCGATTCATCCTTCTGGGAAGCTAGGGATCGTAGGGATGACGTCACGAGGCTGTCGGTGGAAACCGTAAGTATTTTAATGTACTGTTAGAGTTCTTCTCTCTCTCTCTCTCTCTCTCTCTCTCAATGCTACTCAGCAGTGCACTGACAGAGAGGTATTTTTACACTATTTAGATAAACTTATTCTCACATTTTTAAAAAAATTTATTTCCTCTATCAATATTCTTTAGGAAGAGACCTTACCTTACAGACCTTGTTCGGGTTGCCCTAGGTCCCTCAGTGTGAGGCACCTCTAATGTCTACCAGAGAGTTGCTAGTACATCTTCCGGTATATTTTTGCATCTTTCCAATCTTGGATGGTCTGGGATGCAGTTTAGATATTTGTCGAGCTTATTCTTAAACACATCTACGCTCACTCCTTATATATTCCTCAGATGAGCTGGCAACGCATTGAATAGACGCTGCATTATCGATGCTGGTGCGTAGTGGATTAATGTCCTGTGTGCTTTTCCACTTATTTTTCCCCTGGTATAGTTTTGGGCGCTATTAATCTACCACTGCTTGCTCTTTCTGATATTTTTAGCTCCATGATGTTTTCGGCTATTCCTTCTATCTGTTCCCATGCCTGAATTATCATGTAGCGTTCTCTTCTCCTTTCTACACTATATAATTTTAAGGATTGTAGTCTTTCCCAGTAGTCAAGATCCTTAACTTCTTCTATTCTAGCTGTAAAGGACCTTTGTTACTCTCTATTTGTGCAAATATCCTTTTGATAGTGTGGGTACCATATCATATTGCAATATTCAAGTGGACTACGAACATATGTTTTATAAAGCTAATCATGTGTTTCAGCTTTTCTTGTTTTGAAGTGCCGTAACAACATTCCCATTTTTGCTTTACATTTTGCCAATAGAATTGCTATTTGATCATTGCATAACATGTTCCTATTCATCATCACACCAAGGTCTTCAACTGCTTCCTTATTTGTGATTGTCTCATTATTAGATCCCCTATATGCATATAGCTTTCCTTCTCTGTCTCCATAATTTATTGATTCAAATTTATCAGAGTTAAATACCATCCTATTTACCTCTGCCCAATCATATACTTTGTTAAGGTTCCTTTGTAGCGCGTTCCTATCTTCATCACGAGTAATTTCTTTATTTATTCTTGTGTCATTGGCGAAACTACTCACTACCGAGTCCTTAACATTACTGTCTATGTCTGCAATCATAATAACAAACAGTAATGCAGCTAACACCGTACCTTGTGGCACACCGGATATTACCTTAGCTTCATCCGATTTCTCATCGTTTGCAATAACTATCTGTTTTCTGTTGTGTAAAAATTCTTTTAACCATCTTCCTACTTTATCCACTATATTATGTTTTCTAATTTTCTTCGCTAATCTATTATGGTCTACCTTGTCAACAGCTTTTGCAAAGTCTAGATAAACCATATCTGTTTCATTTCCGCTTTTTCATATTTTTGTATATGTTCTCACGGTGGGACTAACAGTTGAGTTTGTGGTCTTTTTCCGGGTACGAAACCCATGTTGTCCTATATTACAAATTTAAATTATTTTTTATTAAATGTTTCATAATATTTTTCTTCATTACCCTTTTCATGCACTTTCATAATATGGTGATGTTAGACTCATAGGCCTAAATTAATTACTTGCCTCTAGTCTTGATCCACTTTTGAAAGTAGGGGTAATATATGCTAATTTGTTGCTCATCATAAATCTTGCCTGTATCTACACTTTGTCTTAATAATATTGCAAGTGGCTGCTGCAGCTCCATTTTTAATTTCATTAATAGCCTGCACAATATCAGCTTCATTAATATCTATGTCTGCTAAATATTCTCTATTTTCATCCCTTACTTCTATAATCTTATCTTCATTATCAATTCTAAGGGTGGATTCTCTCTATATCGTTCTGGCCAATATGTTGCATATTTCCTTTTTTTCATTCATTAATCTCCCTTCAAATTCTTAGAGGGCCTATTTCTATTCTTCTTTTATTCATCTTTTTTTTGCATATGAATATAATAGTTTGGGGTTTTGCTTGATATTTACTAGGGTTTTTTCTTCCAAGTCCCGTTTTTCATTTTCTTTTGATTGTAATCTTTTGTTCTGCATTTTCTATCTACTTTTTAGTTCTATCACTTTCCATGCATTTTTTTTTCTTTTACAAGACCTTTTTTCCACTTTCTGATTTTCTGGAACAAGATCCTTCTGTCTCTTGGTATGCATGACTGAAGTTTACTTTTCTTCTTCGGTATATATTTTTCCACTATTTTTCTCTAAATATTTTATATAGTATCTCCGTATTTACTCTTATGTCATCACTTACGAAAATATTATCCCAATTTTTGTTTAATTCTTCATTTATTTCTGACCATTTATATTTTTACTGTAGAAGTTGCATTTTCCATATCCTTCCCACTTTTTCATTTCTTGCTTATCTCTGTTTTCACTTGCTTTGGAATGGACTGTTAATTCTATGACATTATGGTCTGAAATACTCGCATTATAAACTATTATTTCTTTAATATAATTCACCTCATTCACAAATACTAGGTCTAAAGTATTTTCCTTTCTTGTTGGCAGGTGATTTATTTGTTGAATGTTGTATTCTATTAGCATATCTAATAGCTTTTCGAATTGCCTCTTATCTTCTGGACTACCATTACTCTCTTTTTTATGTATAAATACAACCACAATTTCCTATTAGTTCTTTCCAGTCTACGAAAGGAAAGTTAAAGTCTCCGGATAGGAGAATAGTCCAATCCTTGTGAATTCTACATATATCATCCAATTTTTCTATTATTATGTCAAATTCTTTAGTATTAGGGGGTCTATATATTACTATGTTCATTAATTTTTCAGATTCAAATTCTACCACTATTAGTTCACATTCTGAGTTACTATATTTCTCATATATTTTTCCTTGTTTTTTGTCTTTCCCATGTATTGCAGTTCCCCCTTGATTCCTATTTTTTCTATCTGATCTATTATAAGTTTGGAACCCTTTTAATTGATCGTCATTCTCAGTCTCTTGGGAATACTAGGTTTCACTTATATTCATTATATCTATTTTCTTTTCAATTTGGGTTAGTTCTTCTAAGTACTCTATTCTTCTTTTTGAGTTACTCGTAACTAAACCCTGCGCATTCATCACTATGATGGTTTGCATGTTTTCTCTTTCATTTGATATGGGTAATAATAAGGATTTTCCCACGTCTCTTTCGTGTTCTGGTATGTTGTTCTTTTCTTCATTTCCAGAAATTCTGACATTAAAAAATCCAACTTTTCCATAATATTTGATCTTCCTTCATCATAATTATTCATTTTGTGTATGAATCTGCAATTTTCTCTGTATCTGCAATATCCTCTTGAGCTGTATCTTGGAGCTGATGCTTGGAAATTCTTTGCCGAAACACCATATTGCGGTGATGGCTTGCTTTTTTCCTTGACCTCATATTCTTCGTTCCTCTCTTTATTTGTTTCTTTCTTATTTTGGATTTTATTATTTGATTGATTATTTAATTGATTTTAATTCATGGCTACAGGGTGCATATATTTAAATTTTTTGTCGAACTTACATCCTTTTCCTTCTTTTAGGTTTTTGCATATTTTTGGGTGTAGATCTCTGCAATCATCCTCATAGCCGTCTAGGTATGCACATTTACCATAGATTCCATAGTTGTGACATACCTTGGGATGTTTGTAGTAACAACTTTCTCCGAATTTGCAATTCCCTCTTTTCAAAAGGTTGCAGATTTTGTCTTTCTTGTCTATTTTTTCCTCTTTCCCATCAGTGTGCAGATCTGGGTAGAGCCTCTTCGGGATTTTCTTTTGTGTTGTCATGTTGTAATTTATTTCTTCGTATGTATGCTGCTTGATTGCCTCATATGTAGTATCGATGAGTATCTCTGCATCCATACTTTTATCTTGTTCTTTGTTTTCCTTATTTTTTCTGTCATTTCAGTTTTGTTTACTTCTCTTCCATTTTCCTCTTCTTCTTCTTCCTCTTCCTCTTCTTCTTCATCCTCAACTATTTGCACATTCAGTCTTGATTTAATAATATTGTCTATCCATGATAGACATGTTGAGCAAAATATTCTGGTATCCTTTCTCATATCTTGCATTGCTTCAGCACATTGAGGATGTGTCGGAATGTTGCATGCAGCACATTTTCTGATCAGGTTTTGTGGATTAACTATGCTATACCACACCTTACACAGTTTGCATGCTTTTGGCATTCTTTTTCCAATTGCATCAATTAGGATATTCACAATGTTCACCTTATTCATTTTCTTTGTCGGAATATGTTGATTGATGTAAATTTTCTTTATGAGTCTCTTGACCACTTGGATTTTATTTGGAACTTCTTCAATTATTTTCAAGATGTTTTCTGTTGATTTGTTCCAGTTTGAAGGATCGTATCCTTCTAATATGTCTATGAATGCTTTTGTATCTTTTTGGTTAGGGCTGTTGTTGATGTCATAGATGAGAAATGCCAGCTCCCTTCCTGCTACCTCATCGTATTGCGAATCTGCCAGACACACTAAATTTCGCCATTTCTTACCACAGTTGGAACTTACTGCCATCTTGATCTAATTTACAGTATTTCACTTGATAAACTAACTTAGTAGACGCTTTATCCTACTATTTTCACACTAATCTTATCACCGACAGTTCACGAACACTTCTAGATATTTTTCAATGTCCAGACGTATGTTAAACGTGTGATATCTGTTGATTAATCAGACTGTGCGCGGGAACGTCTCACCAAGCAAAATGGCACTGAGAGAGAGACCCAGGAGAGAGAGAGAGAGAGAGATCAGTATCTACTTTAGCACCAGTATCAGGGAATCTCCCACTTATGCTCACTGGAAAATTGAGATATTTATATGTTATCTCTGTTTCCATAACATTTTTCCCCATTTGAATTGCAAATATTCGATTTGGACACATGAACACACGGAAATACCGGAAGTGCCAGTAAGACATAATTCTATGTATGGATGGATGGTGCTAGCTTGACCATACAGCCTAAAACCGTTATGTAACTGGTAGCTTGCTTTGACAGTTAACTGGAGAACTGACTAAGCAGTTATGAGTTAAATTAGCCTTTGTCACAGTGTCTAATTGTTTAATATAACTGGTTGATCGCTTTGACAGTTAATTGTAGAAATGACTGAGCAGTTATGAGTTAAGTTAGCCTTTCTTAGAGTGTCTAATTGTTTAGTATAACTGGTCGATCGCTTTGACAGCTAAGTGTAAAAAAGATTGAGCAGTTATGAGTGAAATTAGATTAATTATACTTCCTATGTGTTCAGTTAACTGGTAGCTCGCTTTGACAGTTAACTGGAGAACTGACTAAGCAATTATGAGTTCAATTAGCCTTTGTCACAGTGTCTAATTGTTTAATATAACTGGTAGCGCGCTTTTGACAGTTAACTGGAGAACCGAATGAGCAGTTATGAGTGAATTCAGCTCTATAATGCTTTATATATCTTGAATTTTTGTTATTACAGGTACAAAGTGATCCTGAAGACCAACACAGATAAGATTAATGCACTCCGTGGCAAGTTACTGGGGCTTATCAGTGAAGAGGCTAAACAGTGAGTACTACTATTATTATTGATTCAGTTACTGATTATTATCAAGTTATGTTTTGCGTTGTTATTATTGTTAAAATTGTCGTTGTTATGACGTGTATTGTTATTGCTGTTGTTAGATGCTATGCTAATTTTTCAGTGAATTTTATCCAAAGACAGTTTATTATTATTATTATTATTATTATTATTATTATTATATTATTATCATCATCATCTTCTCCCCTTCAGGTTATCTTCCAACAACCAATCCATCGTCTCCATTGCCTTCCTGGCCTTTGGTGTGATCCTCTTCGACGTACTCACCGACGCCATTTTCGGGGGCCAGTCCAACCTGGTGGCGTCGCTTGTAGGAGGGTCAGCAGCGGCCCAGAGCCGGGAGACGATGCTTCCCGGGTTGGGTCTCTTCGGGGACAACGTCAACAACCTGGCCGAGGTCGTCCTCAACATGCTCACTATTTATTTGTACAGGTGAGAGGTCAGGTTAGGTAACAGTTTGGGTCAGGTTAGGTCACGGTTTGGGTCAGGTTAAGTCATGGTTTGGGTCAGGTTAGGTCATGGTTTGGGTCAGGTTAGGTCAAATTCTGGGTTAGGTTAGGTAAAATTTTGGGTCAGGTTAGGTCAGGGTTCAGAGAAGTAATTTTGTATACATTAGGTCACAAGTTGGCTCAGGGTCCTATTTGTGCGAGGTCAAGGGTTGGTGGGTCAGTATCATGTGAAGTCATGGGCTAGGTAAGATTTTTTGTGAGGGGTCAGGTTAGGTCAGAGTTCAGGTAATTGTTTTTTACTTGTGAGGTCACAGGTTATTTTTTGTGAGGTTACTGGTTAGGTCAGATTTTTTTTTGTTAGGTCAGGGTTTAGGGAAGTGTTTTTTCTTGTAAGGCCACAGGTTAGGTCAAGTTTTTTGAGTGACATCAGGTTATGTCATGGTTCTTTTTCATGCGAAGCCACAGGATGGGTAAATTTTTTGTTGTAAAGTCAGGTTAGGTCATGGTTCTTTTTATGTGAGGTCATGGGTTAGGTCACTGTTCTTTTTGTGTGAGATCACAGGGTGGGTCAGGGTTTTGTCATGTGAGGTGAATAGTTTGGCCAACATTTTTCAGTGTTTTTTGTGTTAGGTCAAGGTTTGGGTCAGTGTTTATTTTTGTTTGTGGTCATGGGATGTGTCAGGGTTCAGAGAAGTGTTTTTTCTTGCAAGGTCTCCACGAAGTCATGAGGAGACTTTATTATTATTGTTTTCATAAACTTCCATCTTACAAATTTTTGAAAGCCCTCCGAATAGTTTTACTTTTACTTTTAAATACATTTATGTGGTTACTCCTTTGTGGATTTGTTACTCCGTTATTATTATTATTATTACATATCAACTTCCATCGTACAGGATCTGGGAAGTTCCATGTATAGCTTTACTTTTAAGCACACTTGTACAGTTCCTCCATAATTCCCAGAGACGAGAGCCCAGACTGTGGGGAGCGCCTTCTGTGCGAGAGCAACCAACAGGCCGTTAGCAGAGGGTTCCTAGACTCCCTAGTCACCTACCTCAGTGGATTCAGTGTGTCCTTCTTCCTCCGTCAGGCGCCCCTGTCCCAGAACCTGGAGGCGATGAGAGCGGGGAGGAAAGGACAGAACTGCGTGGAGCTGTACCCGAAGTGCTCCATATCTCTTTAGGCGTGCCACGCTTATGTATAAAAAATGATGGTTTCTTAAGAAAATGATTGAGATGGCCATTTGTCTGTCTGTCCGCACTTTTTCCGTCCACCCTAAGATCTTAAGCATTACTGAGGCTAGAGAGCTGCAAATTGGTGTGATGATCATCCACCCTCTAATCATCAAGTATACCAAATTGCAGCCCTCTTGCCTCATTAGTTTTGTTTTTATTTAAGGTAAAAGTTAGCCATGATCATGTGTCAGGCACCGCTATAGGTGCCAACAACTCAGGCCATCACCGGCCGTGGCTGAAAGTTTCATGGGCCATGGCTGAGATTCTCATACATCATTATACACTGTACAGAAAACTTGAAGATTTTTTTTTGCAGAGTCTGATATGAGGGGATCGGTTGGGGCATTTATCCAGGGATCTGTAGGTAAAAAATGAGATCAGGAGAAAGGTTTTTGGACTTGTTTGAAAAGGTTTTCCAATTTTTGGGTAACTTTCCGTATTCTGGGTCAGATTACAAGTGAACGAAAGATTTGATGTATAGTATATATATTTATATGAACTTGGCATATGCTACATGCGTTGGAACCCGGCGTTGCTGTCTTCTCTAACCTCCTGAATCCCTACCTACCCTGCCCGCACCTGGGGCGAACAAACAGGTTTGCAGAAGGAGGGTGGATGTCTCCCCTACCTACCAAAAAAAAAAAAAAAATGCATAGAAAATTACCAAATCAACACCTTTCTCTATTCTTCGCAACTTCTCCTCACAGGCAGACGTATTTGCTACCCGTATCATCCTCTTACCTGGGATTTCATACAATGGGGCATTATCACTTGAGTATGAGTGGGCACTGGGTAGGATAATTTGCTCTCTGGGGGCAGAGAGTCAGACAGGGCTCTGGTGTAGGTGAAGAGAAGTAGGTGAGGTGTGTTACATAGTATGACTTGAACTCACGCCATCAGCAGCATTGCTCGATGGAGACACAGTGAGGAACATCGACTGCATATTGGTGCTGCTGTGTTTAAGAATAAAAATAAATCCAGTTCTATGGCATTGTCTGATTTCCTGTTTATATTTTATTATTAATTTTTTTACGTCGAGAACAGGATGTGTCAGAGGGGCTCCTGTGGGCACCCGAGATGGGAGACCTATGGGCATTCAGAATTAAAACCATGAAGTTGGAGGCTGGAGATGAATGAGTGGAGATTAGTGGAAGTGAAAGCACAGTAAAGAAATTTGTGCAGGGATTTTGAAGGGGCCATTGACTTAATTGCATCTTCTTCCAAATCCCGTCAAAGGTTGAGAGAAAAATATCCGTGCGAATGCTTTGCAAATTTTAATACAGAATGCCTGTGCCGGAAAAAGCTGGCCTAATTTGCTTTGGAAAAACAATTTCAAAAAAACAGATATTCATAAATAGCTCGGACTCTGTAGTAAATGCTTGTGACGCCAGTTTTAGCAACCATAAATCAACCAATCGATCCTTTTGGTTTGATTTCAAAATAGTGAACTGGGTGTTGAGAGATCTTTTAAACAGTGTGTGTTAGGCTTGATATATTTCTGAGAGCCGTACATACGCAAGTCCTAATCACAGATTTCTGGATCGAATGCGTCACGCGAATCTGAAATGTGCAGCGTCGAGGAAACTGAAGAAAAACAAACGCCAGGAATATTAATGTTGCTTTCGTTTGTGGAAAGCTGCTTTCACATGTAGAAAGCGTATGTAGAGGTGAAAAGGAAACACGCGTAAGACTTTGCACTAAACTGTGCAGCAGATACATTTCAATATCACGATTTAATTGCAGTTCGCTGTTAGACTTATTTGAGATATTACTTAAAAAATAAAATGAACAATTAGGAGATTATTATAGGTCCTAAAGTGCAAAAATAAAAGCGACCTGATCCTTTCTGAACTAAAGGCTTTGCAAAAGGACCACTTGACCAAACAATGCTGGTGCGTCTGTTTTAGTTTAAGAAGCGGGTTCAGTCAGCGTCGATCTGAAAAGGGAAATGATCAGTATTGAATTAATGACGGTGTAAGCTTTCAGTGTATACTGATTCAATTCAAGAGATTCAACAAGAGGATGTATTGCTTCTACGATGCATTGGTTTAACAATGTATTGAATCAGCTCAACTGATTCAACATTGTGTTGATTCAGTGTATTCAAGAGATTCAAGAGGATGTATTGGTTCTAGGATGCATTGGTTTAACAATGTATTGATTCAGTTCAACTGATTCAGCAATGTACTGGTTCAATGCATTGACTCAGCTTAACTAATTTGGCAATGTATTCATTCAATACAACGATGCATTAATTCAATTCAGCTTATATAAAAACGTTCTGATATATGTATTGATTGAGCTCTAACAAATCAACAGTGAATTGATTCCTATGATGTATTGATTCAACAATGGACTGAATCAGTTCACACACAAAAAAAGAAAGCTATTTTGTTACATTTTTTTTGGTGACTTCAATGTCCTAGATGGTTTCAATGTCATATGTTGTTTCAATGTCCTGAATAGTTTCAATGTCCTATATTGGTTTCATGTCCCAATTAGTTTAATATCTTAATCGTTTTAATGTCTTAAATACCTTTAATATCCTAGATTGCGTTGATGTCCTGAATAGTTTTAAATGTCCTAAATCACTTCAATGTCTTAAATTGCTTTAATGTCCTGAATAGTTTTAAATGTCCTAAGTCACTTCAATGTCCTAAACAGTTTTAAATATCCTAAATTGCTTCAATGTCTTAAATCACTTTAATGTCCTAAATAGTTTTAAATGTCCTAAATAGTTTTAAATGTCCTAAATAGTTTTAATGTCCTAAATCGTTTTAATGTCCTAAATAGTTTTAAATGTCCTAAATAGTTTTTATGTCCTAAATCGTTTTAATGTCCTAAATAGTTTTAATGCCCTCAATAGTTTTAAATATCCAAAATCACTTCAATGTCCTAAATCATTTTAATGTCCTAAATTGTTGACACTCGAATAACTGCGAAAACAACTTACCAGATTTGGTGGAGGAGGAAAAAGGGAGGGGGAAGGGGGAGGTGAAGGGGGCTTTGGTTGATTTTTAGAGGGGGAGGGGAGGTGAAGGGGGCTTTGGTTGAGTTTTACTGGGAGGTGGAGGAGGGGGTGGGGGAGGGATGGCTTTGTCCTTGGCGTTTTTGGGACTCTTCCCTTCCTTGGCGTTTTTAGCTTTCTCCTTCATTTTCTGAAGGATCTCACCCTGCGTGGTCGAAAGGAAATGAGAGAGAGAGAGAGAGAATGTGTTAGTTGATTTTCATTAAAAATGACGGGGAAATACGGTTTAAGACTTGTTTAAAAAATGAAGGGAAAACAAGATTTAAAAATGTAGAGATAATATGGTTTAAGACTTGCTTTGTAAATTAAGGAAAATACGGTTAAAGACCTTCTTAAAAATGAATAGAAAATACGGTTTAAGACTCTTAAAAATGAATAGAAAATACGGTTTAAGACTCTTAAAAATGTAGAGATAATACGGTTTAAGACCTGCTTAAAAATGAATAGAAAATACGGTTTAAGACTCTTAAAAATGTAGAGATAATATGGTTTAAGACTTGCTCTGATTTTTAAGCAAAAATACGGTTTAAGACTCTTAAAAATGTAGAGATAATATGGTTTTAAAACTTGCTCTGAAAATTAATGAAAATAAGACTTAAGACTTGCTTTAAAAATGAAATGAAAATACGGGCCAAGACTTGTTTGATAATGAAAGAAAATGCGGTTTAAGACTTGCTTTGAAAATGAAATGAAAATACGGTCCAAGTCTCGTTTGAAAATGAAATGAAAATACGGTTTAAGACTTATAAATTTGTAGAGGAAATATGGTTTAAGACTTACTTTGAAAATGAAATTAAAACAGGGTTGAAGATTGTTTTGGAAATGAAGTGAAATTACTACAGTTTAAGACTTGTTTTGATAATGGAATGAAAATGCGGTTTAAGACTTTTAAAAATGCATTCAAATACGACCCAAGACTTGCTTTAAAAATGAAATGACAATACGATCCAAGACTTGTTTGAAAGTGGAATGAAAATACGGTTTAACACTTGAAAATGAAGAGAAAATACATTTTAAGACTTACTTTGAAAATGAAGTGAAAATTCGGTTTAAGACTTCCACTTGAATGATTAAAAACTTATATAAATATATAAATATTACTTTAAAAAAAAAAAAAACTCGGGGCCTCATTTTTCAACCCAACCGGGGGGCGAAAGAGCCAGAGAAGATGGACAACAGCCAGTTAGACTTACCCTTCTCTGATGCGTCCTCGTGAGGACCCTACGGAACTTCACCGACATGATTCCTATGCTGATGAAGACGACTACGCCCTGGGAAGGAGAATGATCGTGAGATTATGGCGTTTGTATGAAGTGATGGCAAAAGAATTCTAGTGGAGTAAACACATCATAGTTACCCATCTAAGAGATTGCTTACGTTTTCTTTGTTGATAACATTTAAGAAAACGTATTTTATTTAATGATGTACTATTGCTTTATTGCGATGATAGGGGATTAAATGGAATTTAAAATTTATTTAGGCCGAAGGCCAACCGCTGTGATCCATGGGTTCATTCAGGTCTGAGATGGAAAAGTATAACAGGAGTTAAACATCGCAGTGGCACAATGAAACAAATAAGATGGTGGAAAGTGAGATGGAGGAAAGAGGAAATGAACGGAGGTACAGTGAAAGGAATGAGAGAGGTTGCAGCTAGGGGCCGAAGGGACGCTGCAAATAACCTTAAGTAACGCCTACACAAGGCCAATACAGTCCTATATTGGCCTTGCACCTAGAGTGCACCGCATGAGGTGAAATGACGGTAATACCTCTCTACGGGGCATTATAAACAGCAGAAAACACTTTTAACACTTTGCGTGGGAACAGTAACTTACCATGAGGCTATTCAGTATCTGGAAGACTGGATACATTCCGCTGTATCCATCTCCTATTTTGATGTAGGAAATCGCCGCTATTATCCAGGTGATGGCGAAGTAGATTATGATGGCGGTGCTTCCAGAGATAAACGAGCTGTAGTCAGTCTGGATGACCTTATTTCTGGAAAGGAAGGAGTTCCGGACGTTACAAAACTGTTATTTCTGGAAATGTAAAGAGTGCTGGACATTACAGGACTTATTTTTGGGAATGAAAATGAGTACGGGAGATGATATGACTTATTTCCGGATATGGAAAGAGTACAGGACTTATTTATGGAAAGGAAAATGAGTATTGGACATGATATGACTTATTTTTGGATATGGAAAGATCACAGGACTTATTTATGGAAAGGAAAATGAGTATAGGACATGACAGGACTTATTTCCGGATATGGAAAGGGTACAGGACTTATTTATGGAAAGGAAAATGAATATTAGACATGATATGACTTATTTTTGGATATGGAAAGAGCACAGTATCTATGGGTGTTCCCTCTGGACGAACTATACCCGAGAGACAATGAGACGCATCACTGTTGTGCACAATGACATTCTGAGACGCCTCACAAACACTCCCCGCCACACAGATGTTCATAGAAAACCACCTGGACAATTTAAAAATCATTGTTAGGTGAACAATGTCCAGTCTGGTAACCCGAGTGAGAAACAGCAGCAACTCGCTCATACAAAGCATCCTAAGGAGTGAAGCAAGAAGAAGATCTAAATTGTGGGAAAGATGGGAAAATGAGGCCTTTGTCCCCTAAAGGACTTAATCTCTGTGTTGGCAAGATGTCATCTGCAGTTTTTGTCATTATTACATTTATTGCTGATATTTTAATTTTTCATTATTACTGTGATTACTATCAAGTTTAAAGTTTTTTTTTTTTACATTCAATTTTTGTATTTAGCCCTCTGGACCTGACTACTGTAACCACCTAAGGTCTCTAGTTGAAATTTAAGTTATATAATTTGTGCACTAACTGTTATTACTCTCAATGCATCTTTTTTTTCTCACCAATATTATTACTGTTATTACCAGTATTATGATTACTAGCTTTTATGCTACCTCAGCTATTTTGTGGATAAGTGCCGATTATTCATTTTCTTTTTCTTTTTTATCATGTCTCATGTATCTAGATTGTGCATGTTACTGTCTGTAATTTGTATATTCATTGTATATGGCCCTGAGCTGAAATAAAGCATATTATTATTATTATTATTATTATTATTATTATTATTATTATTATTATTATTATTATTAATTGTGTTATGAAGTGATGAGGTATAGGTATGACAGGACTTATTTCCGGATATGGAAAGAGTACAGGACTTATTTATTGAAAGGAAAATGAGTATTGGACATGACAGGACTTATTTTTGGATATGGAAAGAGCACAGGACTTATTTATGAAAAGGAAAATGAGTATAGAACATGACAGGACTTATTTATGGAAAGGAAAATGAGTATTGGACATGATATGACTTATTTTTGGATATGGAAAGAGCACAGGACTTATTTATGAAAAGGAAAATGAGTATAGGACATGACAGGACTTATTTATGGAAAGGAAAATGAGTATTGGACATGATATGACTTATTTTTGGATATGGGAAGAGCACAGGACTTAGTTATGGAAAGGAAAATGAGTATAGGACATGACAGGACTTATTTCCGGATATGGAAAGGGTACAGGACGTATGGAAATGAAAAGAGCGCAGGACATTACAGAACTTATCTCTGGAAAGAAAAATAATACATGACTGTACTTACAGGACTTATTTCTGGAAATGGAAAGAGTAAGTCATGGAAATTACAGGACTTATTTATGAAAAGGAAACAAGTAAAGGGAATTACAGGACTTATTTATGGAAATGAAAAGATTACAGGACATGCCAGGACTCATTTCTGGAAATGAAAAGAGTACAGGACCTTACAAGGCATTTTTTTTAGGCCTATAGGGCCTGCCAGAATGAATTCCTTAAATCAAAGGGAAAATGGGGTCATGGGATGAAAATAGACACAATCTAAACGGTATATATGTAAGATGATAATATGTAATACATATAATAGATACCAAGAAAGCAAAGTTAGCGAAAGAATTGGAGAAAGAGGAAAGAAAAGACTAAGGGAGATGGATGTAATATACAAATCTATTGTATCTCAAGAAAGCAATGAAGACGGGACTCGCAAAATACTGGAAACACTCACAGCTTTTTCGAATGGTTGACGTTGAAGAGCACGACGCAGCCGAAGAAGAGGGACACCCCCAGGCACACGGCCACGGGGAAGAAGAAGAGGATGAGCTTGTCGCCGTCGAACCACGCCACGAAACACCTCGGGTCCGTTCCAAGGTCGTGGATGAAGAAGGTGATGCTGATTCCTATGAGGACCATGGTCACCCCGAAGGATACCGCGGCGTAGGACTGCAGTCGTCCTGCTATTATGCCTGCAGTTTGGAAAGTAAAGAGAAAGATGTATTCCCAGGGTAGTTGTATCCCTTTGCTTTTAACCTTATTGAGAACTCTGCATGCAATGGCCTTTGCTTTAGGCCTACACTGTGGGAAAAAGGTGGAAAGATTTTCCCCCTTGTGGCTAGGCCTATAACGTGGGAAAATGAGGTAGAGGGACCGCTCTCTTTTAGGCTAGAGGGGTCCTCTCACCTTCTGCTTGGCAACTGGGTCTATTCTGTCCCATCTAGACACAAGGCTCTAGAAAATACCGAGCACAAGTCAAGATCTGGTAGGAGATGCTGAGTGAATGAACTTTATATTATTGTGATTTTAGTACTATTGACCATTAACTATAGGCCTAAATTTAAGTGCCATTAATCTACAAATACTTCATCCCCAATTCTAAAATCCTTGGAAGGTAAAATTTAGCCAAATATTCAACAATCAACTCACCCCTAGTGGTAGCTTTGAAGCCGGCGTGGCCCAGCATGGTGACCCACAGAGCTGACAGCACATAGAAACCCTGGATCAGGGTTCCGATTGCCGTGCAGTTGTGTCGGCCATGTTGGATGGATTCCGCGTCGCTGAGGAGCATTCCGATAGAGCCTCCTATGAGACACCCAGAGAGGAGTAGACCAGAGAGATGGAACTGGTCTTTGAGGTCACTGGTCGAGAGAAAAAATTTCAGTGATGTACCTCTTCAGGGAAAGGCTGAGCAGTTCACGTGATTACAGATATTCTTACGGAGTTGTGTAACACTGACAGCAAGTCAGTTCAGTGTTAGTCTGTATAAAAATTAGGCCACATTGAAGGAAAATGTATCCATAATACCTCTGAAAGAAAACTTTGGAAAAAGACACTGAAATAAAAATAATATAAAAAGAAATGGAGGTTTATTGATAAATATGACACTAAAGGGAATGATGACTGAAAGAGGATACAAGAAATTCATGAATAACTCAGCAGAAAATATAGAAAGAAGAGAAAAGGGGAAGCAAAGAAAGGGAAAAGTGAAAGGAAGATCACAACATCCCAGGAACACAGAGGCAGGAAGAGAATGCCCGAATTCTACACTTACCCGGAGAACACAACGACGAGAATGTAGAACAGGAGGAGGATATCCGAGATGATGTACAGGAAGATCTTGATGCCTTTTAACCAGCCTGGCTCGTATGGTGGAATCTGTGGATTAATATTACTATTACTTATAGTCAGCTTTATATCAGTCTTAGTTGAAGGGTTAAAAATCTTTGTGCCGGTTGAACCAAGGGCAGAATTATATATGCATGATATATATGAAGAATAACAGGACCTCATTTCAAAAGGATGGTTTCTTGCAAGTGATTTTATAATAAAAATTTGCAAATCGTTCAAGGACTAACTGTCCCCATCATCCGGTAGCACTCATTCTTGCGAGTAAAATATCTAGAAACCATCTTGTTTAAATGAGGTCTTGTTAGTCATAATTATACACACACACACACACACACACACACACACACACACACACACACACATATATATATATATATATATATATATATATATATATATATATATATTGTTACTTACCTTTTCCTCCGTGAGTTCAGCCATGATGGCGAAGGAGCCGAACGTCTTGCAGGAGCACTTGGTGTAAAACTGCGTCGTCTGCAGCAGGAGGCAGCCGCTGCCATCCCAGGCTCCCTTCTCCCCAATCTTTGAGTTCCACCAGACACAGTGTCTCTCGTATATCTGGTGGATAAGGTTGGAAAGTCAGTGCAGAAGTCTGGTAGATAACTTTAATAAGGTTAATATGTCAGTACACAGTCTAGTGAATAAGGTTGATAAGTCAGTGTTTAATTCTGGTAACTAAGGTCGACGAGTCGGTGCGTAAGTCTAGTGAATAAGTCAGGTAAATAAGAGTAATGATGCCATATGGATATCTGGTAAATGAGACCAATAAGTCAGTACATATTATGACACCTGCCAAAACAGATTCTGAAACGTGCCATTTGATGGGCCCTAGAGACCCTACAGGAATGGGACACCGTCCCAGAGTCCTACTACCAGACTTACGTCGGTGTTCAGCTCGTCCTGGTGGAAGGTCGGGTGCCTGATGGTGAAGCTGAGTTCCTTGTGACCTCCGGTGAACTGGACCGGGTTGGCATTCAGCTTCTGTTGGTTTGGGTAGCAGCTGACCCCGTTGGGGGTCGTGGCTGAGTTCGATGGCGGATAGACATTCAAGTTGGTCCTGATGACGCGCGAGTCGAGTTTGTTTACCACTTTGTTGTTCAGGGTCCTGTTGGATATGGACAACGCTGACAATGCAATGGTAATAATAATAATAATAAAAGTAAAGAGGGCAGTGAGTTCCATAGCTTTAAGGACACAACACATCTGGATAAAACATGTACGCATTGTGGTTGACAGTTCCTGAGGTACGTACTCTCTCTTAATGTTTTCATGTTACTGTCGCTTCTATTGCTAATAATACTACTATCATCTTTGTTTCTACTACTACTATTATAAAAAAATCATGGTGGTTATTATTGAAGATAAAAACCTACAGCAATTTAGTTTGCAAGAATTTTTGGAATTCTCACAAAGAGTTTCAATATAGAGTTTTCAATAGTCAGATTTATTTTTTATATATTTATTCGTGGATTTATTTGTTTATTTATCCAATGACTCATTCATACATCTATCTATTTATTCCCACATGAATTTATTCATTTATATATTTATCTATATTTTATTTACTCATTTATTTACTAAATCATCTATCAAGTTCTCAACTTATTCCTAGATTTATTTATTCATTTATATGTATAAGTATATACTATATATACATATATATATTTTTTCTATTCACACATTTATTTACTTATTCATTTATCTGTCTTTTTATTCCCAAATTTAGTTATTCGTTTATCTATTCATTTATTATTTATTGATTTGTCAACCTGTTTGACTCACGTCGGACTGACGCGAGATGGCCCGACCTCGTCCATCGAATCGTACACAACAGTGGACACGCTGACGAGGTATCTGTCGCACTCGGAAATACCTCCGACGAGGGCCGTGGGAACTGAAGAGGAAAAGACGAAGACATAAACTCCCGACTCACAACGGGAACAACTCACGGCTTCCCAAGTGACAGGCCAAGGCAGTAACAACTGACCTACCTTCCTTCATAGGTCAGTCACTGGGGAGGCTGAGGTTCGTTTTCCGTTGAAAGTTGGACACTTTTTTTTGTGTGGAACGAGTGCTCGTATGTTCAGTATTGCCACTGTACACACACACACACACACACACACACACATATATATAGATATATATATATATATATATATATATATATATATATAAAACTTCATTATGTAAGTGAATACCACAGAAAAATTATAGGCAGAAAGGTAGTACAAAGTCCTTTCGCCTTTATTCAGGCATTGTTGACGTGCTTGGTATTGACCTTCTGCCTATCATTTTCCTGTGGTATTTGCTTATATATATATGTAATAGGAAGCGGAAAGAGAGACAGATCCGTACCAGTGACCTTCTCAAGGGGAGTATCCCAGTCGAGCCAGAAGTCCCTCATCTCAGCACTCTCACTGTACTTGGGACTGACGTAGGCATTCCCTCTCATCTGGTAATCGCTGAGTGACATCTTCTCCATTTTCACGACTGCAATGATTTAAAACAAAATATAAGAAAAGAAGAAAGTTAATTCAAGCTTCCCGAGAATGATGGTTTCAACTTCCGACCGCAGGCTCCACACTGCGTCAGTAACTGGTCATCGCCCTGGGGGGGATGCGAACACGCGACATCTGAAAGGCCCGCCACGGCATTAACTGCTGTACTAGCAGACCATCAAAGCAAAGAACTGTGTCCCTTTTTCCAAAATGAGGTCAGAAATGTCAAAACAATTTCGCAAAATTCTACATAAACATCTAATTTCAAGATGGAATTATGAAAAATGGTGAAAATTGGCCGATTTTGACAAATTTCAGCCGAATTTTGCAAAATATGACAGAAATGACCATAATTGTCAAAATTGTCCAAGGATTTGCCGATTTTGAGAAACTGCCAATTGAAGAATATTAATGTCTTAAATTAGATTTGAATTTTAATTGCTAGAGTAAAAGATAATTATGTAGCACATTTATATATATATATATATATATATATATATATATATATATATATATATATATATATATATTATTTTAAAATTTTGGGGATGCTTGGAAAGGACGCACTAAGGACAAGTGTCGAAAAACTATTTTTGAATCTGAATGAATTTTTTTCTGCAGATGGGTTGGAAAAGCATTAAAAAAAAGAATTAAATCAAGGTTGATGTCCCCGAAGATCATAAATTGAGGTTGATGATCCAAATATCCATTTTTATGTGGCACTGTCTACGTTACGAACTCTCCAAGATCCACCCGAGGACCACTTCATCCTTACGTATGTTGTCCGTAAACTTGACGAAACTCTGAGGCTCTGGGTTGTTTGGGTCCATCTTGAGTCTCTTCCCGAGGGCGTCTATGTACCTCTCGACGTCCTCCTTGACTCCAGGGGCCCCTCGGTGCCCGTCGTCCTCGATCTTGTGCCACCTCTCGGCGTTGGACTCGTTAAGGATTTTGCTGGCGGCTTTGATGATGTCCTGTGGGAATCGAGAAAGCATATTGTTTCGGTTTGTCATTCGTCAAGGAAATGCATCTTTGATCCTTTATTTTAGACATGATTCTTTAACAGCACTCCATAAATCTTCCATTTTAGCTGCAATTCTTTGACAGCACTCCATACAATCTTTTATTTTAGACACAAATCTTTGACAGCAAACCATAAATCTTTAATTTTAAATGCAACTCTTTGACAGCAAACCATAAATCTTTCATTTTAGACACGATTCTTTGACAGGACTCCATAAATCTTTCATTTTAGACACGATTCTTTGACAGCACTCCATAAATCTTTAATTTTAGACACGATTCTCTGACAGCACTCCATAAATCTTTCATTTTAGACACGATTCTTTGACAGCACTCCATAAATCTTTCAATTTAGATGCTACTCTTTGATATTTAAGCCAACTCCATTAAACTCTCTCCATTTTTGGGACACAAGTCTTTGACAGCACTCCATAAATCTTTCAATTTAGATGCAACTCTTTGTTAGCACTCCATAAATCTCTCATTTTAGACACAATTCTTTGACATCACTCCATAAATTTCTCATTCCAGACATCACCCAAAGACCTCATTCCCAGTAAACTCACCATGTAGATACCCAGCTCTCTCAAATTCAGGTCACTCTTGATGAGATCTGGATTGGCCAGCTTCTTCAGGGCATCCGCCATGCCCCTGAGTTTCAGGGAAAAAGAGTCCAAAGGGACTGCTGCAAAGGGACGAGGGAAAAACGAATAAGTTTCAGACTGGAAGGATGGATGTTTATGATTACTTTATTGGGTGGAGGTTGACAACTCAAGAGTGAACAAACTCGTTCAATAAGTAGGACTTGGATTTGCCCACTTTTTTTGTGTTTCATGAATCACTTGATACATGTGTAAGTTTCAATTGCTGCTTCTTTCCCCTCATCATGAAAAACTTCTTTGGAACAAGGCCACCAAATGCCTTCGTAAGGTAGGCTAAATAACAAGCCATCAATTTTGGCTATTCCATGAAGAGTAAGGGTTGGAGTGGTTGGACAGCAGATAAGAAAGGCTGCGGAAATGGAGGTAAAGTAAAAGGCTTGAAAGTGGGTGCAGCTAGGAGGGGGAGTCAGGGACACTGTAAATACTCTTTATTAATGCCTGAAGTGCTCCAAATGAGCAGGGTCATATCATTGGAAAATATAGACTAATCAAGAATCAGTTTCCTTTTTCAGAGAGATTGACCCTTACTTCCATTGGCGTCTCCAGGAAGAGTTGCGTTCGCAGGTTCCTGTGGGCCTTCATCCTCTGTGAGTGAGTCAGCCATGGTGTTGAACATAGTCATGGCGATCTGAGCTTGTACTGGGTCCTTCATGTTCGTTTTGGACAGCATATGGGCGAATTCCTCTGGTGCGAGGTTCTCTATGTTGCCCTCTGGAAAGAATAAGTGAACTTATAGGCTTAGCAATAAATGAATATATGTAGTACAATAGTTACTATGCCTCATGAGCACATAGATCATTCTGGTGCTGAGGAGATTGGGATGCAAATTCAAGAACAATACCCATTTTCAAGAACCACAGTCATGAAGAAGAAGTAGAAGAAGAAACAGAAAGAGAAATTCTGATCCCAGACGCTGTATGTAATTATTCCCCTCACCGTAGCCACCCATGAAGAAGATAGTCTGGTCGTCAGGAAGCCTCCGGTTCCAGTAGGCGTACTCGTCGAAATCGGCATCGTTGAAACCACGGTACATGGGGTTGTCGGCGTCCTTGTGGCATCCTATAAGCATCTCTGTAGGATTCAGGATGCCCTTAGCAGGAGCACTGGGCTTGCTGTAGTGTTCTTGGCCCACTTTGATTGCGTCAATGTAGAGCTGTGGGTAGGATGTTCAGGTGGGAGTGATAGTACAGTAGCAAATAAATGTCATCGAATAAGAGGTATGAGGGTAATGGCCACTGAAATACAGGAATAATAATAGCTAAAATAAAAAAAAATAATAAGAATAACAATATTTCCTACAAATAGAAGGAATAACAAACATTCTTCTTGAAAACAGGAACAACTGACCAGTGAGTCACTTTAGGCCCACGTCATATCCCCTCAGTGAGAGTTCACATCCCACGGAAGTAGTTTTATCTTTTCAAGAATAAAAATGGCAAAGAAATAATGCTAGTAATCATAAAAATAATAGCACCAGAAGAAGGGACAGTAACAGGGTAGAGAAACAAACCGCTAGTAAATGATTTTTAAAGAAATGACCGGAAAAATAGATAATACAGTTTCCTACCTCCAGCCCTCCTGTAGTGGTTTCAGAGTTCTGCCAGCGGATACCGATATTATTCCACTCATTGTTTCTGAAGGGCCCCAGTACTTCCAGCTTCCAATATTTGTCTCCGGTAGATACCAGGGCCACCAGTGCTAATCCCTGGTGGTAGATGGCCACTCCAGGGTGGCCAAATTCATCGCCGCCTAGGGAAAAATCAAACAGGCCCCGTGACGAATGCGTTTAAGGAAAAACTTTCTGTTTTCTATGTTAGGACTTGATAAAGAAAATGGGGGATTGGCCACTAATAATGCTTTCAAAAGTGGACATTTAAATTTCCTATCTTACAGTTCATTGAGCTGTTGGTTAACAGATTATTTCTCCATGGGAGCTCAGTCCCTGATTAAAACAGAGGGTTGCATGTGAATTTAGAAAATCCACTTCATAAATAAACTAAAAAGAAATTGTTAATAAAACTTTCAACACAGCCTATAGATCTGATGCGAGTGGCAGTGGGTCACAACGGGCCAGAGACCAAATGGAGTGAGTTCACAAATATTTTGAATGCAGATAAATCCAAGCAACGGATCACATTAGGGCTCAAGACAAAGCTGATATTTCCGCACAACAGAGTGAGTAAATACTACACTAGGGTATTTCCATGCTGTGGGTTACAATGAGATCTTAGTGAAATGAGTGCCTGGGTCACTATCAGATGCCACAAAAGTAAGTCATTTCCACCTGGTGGACCAGGATTTCAGCGAATGTGAGTGGGGCCTACCACGCGTAAGGGCGCACCTGTCGAGAGGATGTATCGCTTTGTGTCCTGGTGGTACTTGTACACGGTGTAGAAGACGTCGAAGCTGATGTTGACCCTCTCCCAGATGCTGATGCTGAAGCCTGCTTTGCACGTGCTTGGGTCCTGGGTGCAGTCGTCGCTTGTGGCGAAAGGACTTCTCTTCAGGCACTGCGAGGTGGGGAAGAGCGCAATGCCACTTTGTGATGACAGGTGATATAACAATATATATGTGATATATATGCAAAATTTTCACATTTTATTGATAAGATCATATATGCAACATTCTTTAGATGACAAAAGTAGCCTATTAAGGATGATTGGACTGAAGGATTTGAAGTATTCAACATTTTTGTCATTTGTAGAGATATTCATCCAGAATAACAAATAGGCAGAAGAAGAAGAAAGAAATGCAAAAGAAAAAAAAAACAAGAAGCCGAATTTTTTGTTTTTATCCTTTGTTGAGACATTCATTCAGAATAACAATAAGGCAGAAGAATAAGAAGAAGAAGAAGAAGAAGACGAAGAAAAAATCTGAAGAAAAGAACCAAGAAAAAAGCAAGAAGCAGAAGAAATAGAGAAGACGAGCAGAGGAAGAAGCCACCCCATAACCCCTTCCCAATCGGCCAAACTCTCAGCCGAAGCGCACCTGGCCCTTGTCACTCTTGAGGGTGACGGCATAGCCGAAGCCAAAGGGCCCGTCAGTGAGCATGAAATCAGGGGCGTTGGGATCGGCGTTCGTCATGAATTCCTGGAGGGAGGGGATGTGGTCGTCGTCGTGATTTCGTAGGCCTGGTCTGGAAGAAGAAGAAGAAGAATAGACAACGATAATAAGGGGTAGGCCTACAATCACTGATAGCCTGGCATCAAGGAAGTTTGATCTCCTTATACGTTTTGGATAGGCCTGCGTTCCCTTGGAACTTATACAAGGAACGATTTTGGTAGGCCTTTGTTCACTTGGAACATAATATAAAGATTTGGCTAGGCCTACGATCACTGATAGCCTGACATCAAGGGAAGTTTGATCTTATACGTTTAGGATAGACCTACGTTGTTCACTTGGAACTTAACATAAAGAAAGATTTGGGTAGGCCTACGATCACTGATAGCCTGACATCAATTAAGCTTCATCTTCTTATACGTTTTTGATAGTTCTACGTTGTTCACTTGGAACTTAACATAAAGAAAGATTTGGGTAGGCCTACGATCACTGATAGCCTGACATCAATTAAGCTTCATCTTCTTATACGTTTTTGATAGTCCTACGTTGTTCACTTAACATAAAGAAAGATTTGGGTAGGCCTACGATCACTGATAGCCTGACATCAAGGGAGTTTGATCTTATACGTTTTGGATAGGCCTACGTTCACTTAGAACTGAATATAAAGAAAGATTTGGGTAGGCCTACTTTAACTGAGATCCTAACATCAAGGAACCTCTATTTGTTCTTGAACATTTGGATAGGCCTACGTTCACTGGGAAGTTAATATCAAGAAAGTTTGGGTAGACCTATGTTTATTGATAACCTGATGTCAAAATATAGTTGTATTTTTACTTAAGCATTTTGAGTAGGCCTATGTTTACTGCAGACCTAATACCAAGACATGTTTGGGTAGGCCTACCAGTCATAGTAATGCTTCAGTTATCAGTTATGATATTAAGTTATAATAATCAGTCAGTTATCAATCCTAATAATTATTAAGTTATAATAATCGGTCAGTTATCAATCCTAATCTTTATCAAGTTATGATAATCAGGCAGTTATCAATCCTAATCATTATAAAGATATAATGATAAGTCAGTTATCAATCCTAATCATTATTAAGTTATAATAATCAGTCAGTTATCAATCCTAATGATTATTAAGTTATAATAATCAGTTAGTTATCAATCGTAATAATTATTAAGTTATAATAATCAGTTAGTTACCAATCCTAATAACTATTAAGTTATGATAATCAGGCAGTTATCAATCCTAATCATTATTAACTTATATAATAATCAGTCAGTTCTCCATCCTAATAATGATTAAGTCATGATAATCATGCAATCATCAATCCTAATCATTATAAAGTTATAATGATCAGTCAGTTATCAATCCTAATCATTATTAAGCTATAATAATCAGTCAGTTATCAACCCTAATTATCATTAATTTATAATAATCAGTTAGTTATCAATCCTAATAATTATTATGTTATAATAATCAGTCAGTTTTCAATCCTGATAATGATTAAGTTATGATAATCAGTCAGTTCTCAATCCTAATAATCATTATTAAGCTATAATAATCAGTCAGTAATCAATCCTAATCATTCTTAAGTTATAATGATCATACAGTTATCAGTTAAGATATTAAATTATAATAATCAGTCAGTTATCAATCCTAATCATTATTAAGTTATAATAATCAGTTATAATAATTAGCCAGTTATCAATCCTAATCATTATTAAGTTATATAATAATCAGTCAGTTATCAACCCTGATAATTATTAAGTTATGATAATCAGTCAGTTCTCAATCCTAATAATTATTAAGTTATGATAATCATACAATTATCAATCCTAATCATAATTAAGTTATAATAGTCAGTCAGTTATCAATCCTAATCATTACTAGGTTATAATAATCATACAGTTATCAATCCTAATCATTATTAAGTTATTACTAAATAATCCAGTTCAGTGTATCAATCCTAATCACTTATTAAGTTAAAATAATCAGTCAGTTATCGATCCTAATGTATAAATAAAGTTATAATAATCATACAGTTATCAATCCTAATCATTATTAAGTTATACAATAATCAGTTAGTTATCAATCCTAATCATTATTAAGTTAAAATAATCAGTCAGTTATCGATCCTAATAAATATAAAGTTATAATAATCAGTCAGTTATGGAACCTAATAAATATAAAGTTAGAATAATCAGTCAGTTATGGAACCTAATAAATATAAAGTTATAATAATCAGTCAGTTATCAATCCTAATCATCATTAAGCTATAATGATCATACAGTTATCATTTATGATAAAAATTCAGTTATCAATTATGATAATTGTTCAGTTAATAATAAAGACTCATTCATAACAATTATTGAGTCACCACTCACAAAATAATCCAGAACAAAACTCACCCAACACATTGGCGTTCGGGGAACTCGGAGGCGGGGGCGGGGTCGTGGGCGGCACGGGCGCTTTGGGATCTGAGATTTATCGTTAGTATCGGGAGAGAAGAAGAAAGTTAGCAGACGACATGCAACAGAACAAATGAAGTCAACTTTGCGGTCTGATCATTGGTTGTTTTCTGTTCCATTCTACGCCATTCGCACTCAATCAGGACAAAAAAATCGTTCATTCAGTCATTAATCACTCGTTAACGTTTATACTTTACATCTCAAATTAAGAAAAAGAAAATAAAATAATGATTTTTCTCAAGTGGTTTGTCCGGGTGATCGAGTCATCATCTTCTTGAAGTTATACCAGTTGGCGACGAGTCTGGATTTTATCATCAAATGATTTATGTGAGTTTTAGTCTCATAATTCCTCTAGAGGTATTTTTATTTACCCGCATATTTATTTATTTATTCATCAACTTGCTTATTTACTTCTTAATTAACCAATTTATTTATGTTAATTCGTACCACCTCAGACAAAACACTCGATAGAAACGTATCGCATCGTCCATTATTCCCGAAGGAACAATGTTTACATTTCTCATAACTAAACACAAAAATAAAGGAGCCATCCGGAGGATCTCTTCGTCCATGGAGTCCTACTGTTCTTCATGCTTTCCTTCCCTCGAGGGATCCTTGAAGACTGTCCTGGAACATGGAAAGAAACCGGCAGAAAGGGGAACATGGAATATTGATTAATATTTTTGATAATCGCCATTTTTATTTAGCCATTTAAAAGATGAAGCATAAGAACAGTTTTAGGTGTTGTCTCTTACCTATAACAGGCGTTCACTCTGCAGTCTGGGCTTGATGTTGAGAGAGAGAGAGAGAGAGAGAGAGAGAGAGAGAGAGAGAGAGAATTAGATGACTGCTAGGAGAGAGAGTGAAAGACTTTCTTAAAAACAAAGAAACAAATTCAGAGAAAGAGACATGGAGAGAAGCAGCTATAAAACTAGACGTATGGAGAGGTAAATGGATAGATAGAAAGATAGGTAGAGAGAGAGAGAGAGAGAGAGAGAGAGAGAGAGAGAGAGAGAGAGAGCATCTGTATCAGGGGGTGGGGGTGTCTGCGTGGAAGAAGGTGGGGAGGCCCAACCAGTCAAGGCCTCCCAAGTGTCTGTGCTGGCAGAAGAAGAAGAACACTGTAATTGGGAACAGAATCCGAAACGGGAAGACTGGTTTTGTCCCTTCACGGACTCTTCAACACGACATGTTTGTCCCCAACGGTAGTATCTCAACAGGCGGCTGGTGCCAGGACCAGCCTACTACCTATATATAGGACAATAAAGTGGCTTTTATCATCACGGGAATATTAAACCAGAGGAAGAGAATAAAAGTCATAGACGGGCTTCGTTCACAGAGCTCGTGAATACAGGAAAAAACAAAGCCTGAAAGGTGTATATGAGATGAGATAATCCAAGAAATCCACCGAGATATGATTACTGATATAGATGTTTTATTGGAGAATATAGGAAAGGGTATATCTAATGCATTTCAGGTGAGATATTATGAGAAATCTACCGGGATAATGAGATATGGTACTAAATATGGTGGAAGCTCCACTAGACACCGCGGTTAGTAGTATTAACCCTTCTAGGACTAAAGTAAAAACAAACAAAAGATGGTAAATTTCCCATTATCTCGGTGAATTCTCAAAGTATCTCACCTTGACTGCATTATATACACCTTTTTTCTATATTCTCCAGTCAAATTATATCTATAAACGATATCCTTGTGCACAAATATGACAACCTTTGTTGGTTTGAATTCACTATTGTTACATCAACCTTCTGCTTGTAGTGGAATATTAAGGGCTGTAAAAAGTACGGGAATATCGGCTATAGTTGAGTTTTCTTAAGATAGGTTAGGAGAGGTGATATCTGTCCTTAGTTTTGACCCACAAAATTGTTTTGAGTCAAACCAGGTACTAGTGACCAGAAGATACAACTTGTTAAGGGTATAGATAGAGGTTTGGAGAAGTTAAGCTCTAGGTTAGGTTAGGTTAGGCAGACTTGAAGTGAAGAAATTCGCCATTTCTGAACCTCTAGTAAATGAATGGCATACAAACTATTGCCACATTTTTGAAAAGTTGAATAGGCCTACATAATTAAGATAATGGTTATAGTAACAGCATCCCACCACAAAAAAACAAACAAAAAACAAGTCTTGATTACTGTGATGATAATGACACCATTCCCCTTTCACAAATGAACCATGGAGAGTCTCTGAAATATATCACTTGCTTTTTGTATTTTGGCGTTTTATGGGCTCTTTTTTTTTTTTTTATCAGATGATGGAATTCTGTTGTAACAGAACATTTTTACCAGTCATATATAGCTATATATAGACTTACACACACGAATCACAACACTTGACAAACATATTTGTATAGATCAACACGAGGACATGAAACGAAATGCTGCTAAAACAGAATTTTATTTCTTTCAATAATTGACTCTGATGTGAACTGTTTTCTGTAATTCTTTTCACCAGATCAAACATAATACGCCAAGTGTAAGTGTTTGTGCGATAGTGATATATAATATATATATATATATATATATATAGATATATATTTACATATATATATATATATATTTATAACTAATTAAATAAATTGACAAAAATATTATTTTAATCTTATACATATATATAGATATATATATATATATCTAGTATATTATATATATTATATATATATATATATATATATATATATACATCAGTCTGTGTATGTGTGGCCTCTAATCTGTGCTAAGTTAAACTAAATAGACACAGAGAATATCTCTTTATTTTCAACTGCGTAAATTCTTTTAACATATATGTGTGAAGGTTTTCGAAACCATTAGGTCATAATGGAGTTTATACTACATAATGTTCATAATGCACAAGGTTAATAGATTTCTTTATAAATCATCGAATCAATTTTGAATGCGGAACAGTAATATTGCTCAAATGAATTCAACTCAGTGAATGAAAGGGTAAATTATTGACACAACAATGTTTTCACGCATTAAATACATTCTGCTCCGATATATTATTTTTTGTACTTAATCCCCAATTCCAAGATATCTTCGCTGATTCCAATCCTGTTCCAAGATCTTAAGAAGTGGATTTGCCAGCAAACTTAATCACCTAGTGATCGTCAGTTGTTTTAAAATTACAAGACACTACAGCTCAGTGGTTCTTAAATTTTTCATTACCAACTCCCCGCCCCCCTTGCATCTATGAGTAGAGTTCCTTCTTAGACTGAAAAAGAGAGAGAGAGAGAGAAAGAAAGAGAGATGGTTTCGAGAGCTATAGAGAGTGAGGTAAACAATGCCAAAAGATGCTATATAGGCCTAACGAGTCTTAAACTAGAGTGTTGGACCACTGCACTAACTGCTGGAGTTTTCTAGCGTGAAAAATCATGTGGCTACGATAATAAGAAAAATAAAATCACTTGGTATTGTGGTGCCATTCGTCAACTGAAATCCACACGCTGCTTTCCGTACTCAATAATTCCAAGTCTCCGGTTATACTCATATAATAATTCTCTGCACTACGATAATTCCATTTGATAATTCCACTTAATAATCCAGGCTCTTAATCAAGTGCTTTAGAAGCCTGAGTGTGGTCGTGACCCGGGACGTCCAGCCACCTGATTATTTGTTAATTTATTTATTTATTTATTTTTGGTTCCACGAAAGCATGAAAATGGAAGAAATAAAAAAAATATATTATTTCACAGTTCGTAAAATGGAGTTCATTCATCATTGTTTAAAAGCATTTTACATCGTCAAGATAGATAGATAGAGAGAGAGAGTCACATATCCGGTCCACTTACCGTTCCCTTGGAGGGGGGCCTATTTGGGAACTCCGCTCCTACTGATGACGGCCTCACCTACAAATTAAAATATATTCCTTTAAATTAGATTAGAGAGAGAGAGAGAGAGAGAGAGAGAGAGAGAGAGAGAGAGAGAGGGTGGGGGAGGAGGGGGCTTTCAAAAAGATCCAGGAGACAAGATCTGGAGATTTCAAATAGCAGTTGCGAAGTGGAGTCCCGCAGGGGGATAGATTGGGGTCCACGCAGATAAGCTCTGCGTCAAGTATACAACATCATAGCAACAATTGACTGATGATGTATATAAAAGTCAGCGTTGCGTGACGTCACGGCATGACGTACCTACCTGACATGAGTCACGTGACTTCGATTTTGTCCCATATAATAATAATAATAATAATAATAATAATAATAATAATAATAATAATAATAATAATAATTAATAATAATAATAATAGTACCGGAGAGGTGTCTCCTTGCAACACCGAAAGTTATTTATAAGATTTTCACGACAAACAAATGAAATCAAATTTTGGGTCTTACTTAGAAGAGACAAACTCAAAGTTGGGCTTTATAAAATGAACATCAAAGAGACATTGAATTCAAAAGTCGATTAGACGAAGCAACAATGGAACTCAAGAATGAACCCTACGAAACACAACTCAAAAACCAGTTCATACTTCGGCTCAGTTACCATTAAAAAAAACTCAAGATTTCGCTCCATAAAAATAATAAGACAAACTCAAAATCCAACTTTATAAACACAATGAAACAGCAAATAAGCTATTCAAAACTCAGCTGAAAACAGAGACAAACAACAAACTCAAGATCGAGCTCTACAAAGGAACAAAAACAGAAAAATTCAAAACTCAAAAAAGAAACTAAAAAAATTCAAAACTCAAAGAACAAAAAAAAAAAAAATTCAAAACTCAAAAAAGAAAAAAATAATTCAAAACAAAAAAGAAGCATAAAAATAAATCAAAACTCAAAAAAGAAACTAAAACAAAAAAATTCAAAACTCAACCTAAAATCAAATGGACGGAAAAAAACTCATAATAGAATTCTACAAAAAAGAAACGCAAAAAGAAATGTCAAAACAACCAAAAAATAAAATCGACAACAGACAAATTCAAATTAACAAAGAAACATGAAATACAAAAACTCAAAATTCAAAAAAAAGAACAAAACAACTAAAAAAAAAAAAGACAAACAACAACAGAAAACGGAACTCTAAAACTCATGAAGAAACAGAAAACAAACTCAAAATATTCAAACTCACAGGAGAGGACCTCCCGCTGTTAGGGGGCGTGGCGCTTTTGCCCCTTTGGTCCGCCGGCGACTTCAGATGCTGGCGTTCTTCTATGGGCACGGCGGGCGTGCCGAAGGCGTTCCCGAATAGCATTTCACGCTGCCCGAGGAGAGAAGACAAAGATTAGGTCATTCAGTGGTTCGGTCGCATTAGGTTGGGTATCTACAAATTTTACAGACGAATTTAAAAGAAATTTTGTTGTGAGATAGGCCATGGGACGAGGAAGACCTGGTTCATTTTGGGGATGGGTCTCTTGCAAGAATGGCCATGCGACGTGGAAGGCTTGGTTCATTTTGGGGATGGGTCTCTTGCAAGAATGGCCATGGGACGAGGAAGGCTTGGTTCATTTTGGGGATGGGTCTCTTGCAAGAATGGCCATGGGACCTGGAAGGCTTGGTTCATTTTGGGGATGGGTCTCTTGCAAGAATGGCCATGGGACGAGGAAGACCTGGTTCATTTTGGGGATGGGTCTCTTGCAAGAATGGCCATGGGACGTGGAAGGCTTGGTTCATTTTGGAGACTGGTACGGATCCTAGGTTCTTTGCACAGAAATATCTAAAAAAGGACTGGACTATAGGTCATGAAATACTCCATTTGATTTTGAAATGGATCCCTAGGAAGATGTGGGTTCAAGGATGAGGGCTTCACTCATACTTACCCTTAGTTTAGCTTGCCCGGCCATTACCATTCTAAATCGTTTCGAGGCGAACCCTATGAACAGGAGGATGATTAACCCCTGGAAATAAGAAAAATATAGATGAATACTATAATTCTCCCTCTTCTACGAGGTACCTCTACCACTTTTTTAGGTGTCAGGTCCCTCTTATCTACTGTACATATTTGTATGAAGCTTCACTAAAAGTAAAGATGAGTTATTTTGGCCATATTTACCCAAGAGAGAAATGGTAAATAAAGAAAAATAAACTAGAATTAAACAGCCAAACTCCAGGAACTTACCGTCCACGAATTGAAGACCTGGAAGATAGGGTAAAAGCTCAGGTGCCTGAAGTGGAAATTCACATACGTGAGCAACCCGAACGTCCAGGTGATGGCGAAGAATATCATGACGAAGGCTGCCCCGTAGCAGAAGGAGCCGTAATCGTCTATGAGGTTGTCCTTCCTGCGGGAACAGGGGAGAAGGTTCAGTTTCTGGATAAGCCGGACAAGCCTACTGGAGAGCTTGGTCATGCGGTGAGACGGGGATGGGAGATTATCTGTCAGTCTGAGAGCAGTGGTAAATATGGAAGCTGATAGATATCTACCGCAGGAAGGGCTCAAGAAATCATAGAGACCTGAACTAGAAGGGAATTCAGTTAGAGAAGTGACAGTCACAGTACAGGAAAATTGGGAAAGAGCTTTGCAGGACTAACCTTGCCAAGAGAAGACTTGATGTAAGAACATTAACACTGATGTTTTATCTACTTATATGAACACCCTTCTCTAAAGGAAGAGTCACTTAAGCCAGCTCGTTCTGTGATATCTCTCTGCACCTTTCCAGTCATGCTTGACACCAGCTAAGCAGCTTCTGATGATATGTGACCACATTTATCCATCAACAGGAACAAAGAACGTACCTTAAAGCAGGCGTAGACATGTTGCAAATGACTATGCAGCCGAAGACGAAAGCAACGGCGCAGAAGAACATCTGTGGCGCGAAGAAGCAGTACTTGGGCTCGTTGGTCCAAGACATGAAGCAGCGGGGATCCAGTCCAAGTTCGTGGAAGAAGAGGAGGAAGGTCAGACCCATCGACACTAGAGGTACACTCCAGGCCAGGAAGAAATAGGCTCGGAGGCGGCCACTGATCAGGCCTGTGAAGGAGATAGTACATAGGTTACAGATAAGATTCTCTTTCTTTGATAAAAAGTGGAAGTATTAATAGTTTGTACTATCCCCTCCAGATGAAACTTGTACATTCCCAGTATTTGTTTTACTTGTATGCACAATGATTTTGTTTGCTTGTCAGTCCGGATGACGTCTGAGAGCTTTCACGATTAAATGTCAAAGAAATTGTGCTCTGAGGTGCACTTTGGGTTAAGGAACATTTGATTAGATGACAAGATGAACTTGGATTTAGATGTGGGTCTAGGAGGTTCAAGGACTGTTTTCCCCTATTTTGGATTTAGCAGAGACACGCCCCTTCCCTTGGCTTGGCGGTCTTGGGGTCGCACCTGCTGTAATGGCTTTGAACGAGGCGTGTCCCAGGACGAATATCCAAGCTCCCGCGCCCAGGTAGCACACGTGGAGGAGCGTGCCTATGGCGGTGCAAGTGTGGCGGTCATCCCTCACCGACTCCATGTCGCTGACCAGCATGAAGATGGAACCGAAGAACACAGCGAAGGCCAGGTTTAGACCGATGAGGTGGAACATGTCCTTCAGATCTCTTTGTGGGAGAGATACAAAGACGATTGACAAGACGCTGAAGAAAACTCTAGATATATTATGTTATTTTCCTTCACGTGGAGGGAGGATCAAAGACTCAAATCAGGTATCGTCTCTATAGGGACAAGAAGAAACAATATTGAATGGTACTACTACAACGTTTACTGGCAAAACTGAAAACCACTACCGCGGCCTGGTTCCCGCCAGTCTCTGGCCAATATTTCTATTGTCTTCTATTTATGTTTTTGTGTATGTTTATGGTATTTACCATCTGCTGTCTATGTTTATGATATGTATCGTCTATTTTTTTATGTTTGTAAGTTCATCCCCGAAGGGATGGTAATAAACACGGCACCCAATTTGCACATAAACTATAAGTAGTCACCAAGACAGAGGCACGCATAGTGGTGTTCAGTTTTACCCTTTTTCAGTGATCACCGATAACAGAAGAGGTCTTACCCAGACACCAGGATGGTGATTATGTAGATCAGCAGAGCTATGAAAGAGAGGATGTAACCGATATACTTGATGATGGTAAGCCACAACTGCTCTGGGGGAACTTCCTGCGATTGGAAACATAAATAAATAAGTAAATAGTAAATAAATAGATAAATAAACATGATTTTATTGGCCATTTGACAGGCCTTTAAACTCCAATCACACAGTGGTTTACTGTGCTTAATTATATCACTTCACTATTGTCAGAAATTGTGGTAAGGAACTATGGGAAAGTAAAATGATTAAAAAATTTTATATTCCGTCATTTGTTTGCCTGGATATTAAATATAAAGGACTTCTCTAGTTTTCCTCTTGTTGTACATATACATTTTACATTGCCTCAGGGCTGTGTTCATATTTTGACTAATAATAATAATAATAATAATAATAATAATAATAATAATAATAAAAATAATAAAAATCAGTGCCTGCAAGCTATAGCCGATTCGCCATAACCAATGGCCAGATGACATAGGTCTAACGAGATGACGTTGGACTTATTAGTACTATACTGGCGACGCACCAATTATGGCCAGTGACATGTCGTAAAACACAATCACACACACACACACACTCACCCTCGGTTCGACCTCTTCAGCGACGATAGCAAAGGTGCCAAAGTGCTCGCAAGCGCATTTTGTGTAGTCTTGGGTCGTGACCAAGATCTTGCACCCAGTTCTATCCCAGGCGCCGTAGTCGCCAATTGCAGGGTTGTACCAGGCGCAGATGCGTTGGTTTATCTGTCAACAGAAATCGTGGGTTTTGTTAGTTTGTCTGTGAATAGGATCTACATCTAAGTTGTTTTTTAATCAGTAGAAACCACTAAGACATTAGTTTGTCAACTGAGTGAATTAAATACATTTAAACGATGGACAGAGGAACACAATGAGCAGATACTTCAGTTTGTTTGTCAATAGACTCATCATCAAGTTTGCGAATATGTCAGCTTATATGTGAATTAAATCTGAAGATATGTCAGCTTTTCTGTGAATTAAATCTGAAGATATGTCAGTTTGCCAATAGACAGAAATTATAAGTAAATCCTTTTTTCCAGTGAATAGAATCCACAGACGCGCCACTTTGTTTGTATTATATGAAAAGTGGTCGTTTTTACCCGGGAAACATTCTACTTGTGCAAGTGAGTACAGCTGGAATGGTACCGTGAGTAGAGCGAGATATTTGCTGTCGATTTACTTGCCAAGCTATAACGCTAATTATGGTCTCGTTTTGAAGCTGAATACTCTTACTGTATTGTAGTGTATTCGTAAACACCCAAGAAGTCATAATCACGAAAAGGACCTTACCTCGTACACAGTCTCGTTGTCATGGAACCTGAGTTGCCTGACAGCGTACTGCTTCAAGTTGTGTTCGAACTTCAGGCGAATCGGGTTGTCTTTTCCCAGGGTCGGGACGCAGGGCGGGGCCCTTGAGTCCACCATCTTGTACTTGTTCAGGACAGGGTTGGTCTCTGCCCTCACCGACATGATCCGTGAGTCAAGCCTGTGGTCCAGGTACTTGTCCATCGTACTGGAATGAAGAACAAAAAAGAGTGGATGATGGTTATTTTTGTGTTAAAGCTTCGCAATCCAACACTGATCCATGTTGTTCAGAGGTAGAAAAGAAGGGGTATGGATGACTAGCTATGCAATCCAGCTCTGCAATCCAAATTATAACCCAAACATTAAGCCATCTTGCCTGAAGACATGAAATAGAACTGAGCAAAATATTCGTGACCAAGCGTAAAAGCTAGCAAACAGCTTTAAAAAGTCAATATTTTTTTTCAAGAAGGGTACTAAATGATCAAGTTATTAAGTAAGCAAGGTGGGTCATTCGTTATTATTAAGCTACTTACGCTCTGTTCACTCTTGTGGGAACCACATCGTCGTAGTTGTTGTAGAGCATTGATATGATGTTCACGGGCCGAGAATCACAGCGGCTGTCGTCGAAGAGTCTGGTTGGGACTGTGGGGGACAATTTGGACCATTATTCTAGTTATTGATTCATTTGAAGTACATTTATTTATTCACTTATTTTAGTTTCTCATGTATAAAGGCCACTTCGCTGTATGCCATCAGTGCACCACTGTAGGCAATTACTGAAGGTGAGGTGCCTTCGGCCCCTAGCTGCAATCCCTATTCGTTCCTTTTACTGTACCCCCTTTCATATTTTCTTTCTTCCCATCTTACTTTTCACCCTCTCCTAACAATTGATTCATAGTACAACTGCTTTGAGGTTTTCCTCCCGTAACACATTTCAAAACTTCTATTGCCCTAAGTCCCTCAGTGAGATGGGAATGAGACTTGTACAAAATATTTGGGGTTCTTACTAGCCGCCCTGTCGTATGGCAGATCCCACTTCTTCCGGATGTCTGGCAGCAACTTGTACTCTGGAAACTCGTAGAAGTCCCTGTTGGCCTGCAGTTCCCCTGATGTGATCTTGTAGGTCTCGGCAACTGGAAAAAAGAAGCAAATCGCCGTGAGTTTACTCAACAGGCCACCCAGTCCAAGGTCACCATAGAAATCTGCAAATTTCTATTCTTTCATCAGACCTGAGAAAAATAAGGGCCTTGCATTAGGTTGCCCATCCCATCAGCATTGCTATCATTCCAGTAAACTGCCGAAGGAAAGAACGGCTCTACCAGAGTTACTCACGTATGGTGTCAGTAGTCTTCGTGAATTTGTACGGTTCTGATCCATTTGGGAAAGCGACAGCCTTTGACACTCCCATCATCCAATTCTCGAGGTCACCGATGACCTTAGTCGAACCTGGCTTATCTTTCTGGAGCTCCTTCCATTTCTCAAAGGATGAAGGGAGGAACAGGTTGCTCATGGAATCCAATATGTCCTGAGGAGGGTGATAAGGATCTAGTCATTTGAGGGTCAGAATCTGACATGTTGTTTGGCTTTTGGTAGCATCTTGCCATCAAACTTTTCACTTAGCACCCAAAGTCATGTTATACTGGTGACAATATTTGAAGTCATGCTTAAGATGGCGCCAGGCTGGACTAAACGCCAGTGTTGGGTACATTGGCGTAAAACAGGGGGATGCCAAGTTAGACTAAACACCAGTGTTGGGTATATTGGTATAAAATAGGATACCATGTTAGACCGAACACCATTCTTAGGTACACTAGTGTAGAGTTGCAGTGAAATATGTTGAAGGCAAAAGGCATGGTATTTTGATACATCAGCAATATGATTTTATGCTGCCAATGCAGTGGAATAGCAGAGGATCAATGACAAGGCTGAGGAAGAGAGCGGGGAAAACTTTAGTGGAGAAGTAATATATGAACAGAAAAACAAGATTTGTAGCAAAATGCAGAAGACTTAGAAATTCTCCTGATGGCAACGTGCAGTATGTTTAATTTCCCCTTGATGTAGTTTATAACTGATTTGAGGTGCTCCCCAATTGGATAGCGACCCCCAAAGGTTTTTCAGGGGTCGTTATCTAGGACTAATATTTCTTGGGGGTCATTATCTAAAGGCTTCTGCTATACTCACCAGCATTTTTTCGTGGTCCTTACGATTAATCGCCTTGGGAATGGAGGTATTGGCCGTCATTTTCTCCATGATCGCCAAAAGGCTGGCGTGTCTGGCTAAGTCCTTCACACTGGGTGGCGCCACTGTACCAGACGAAGCTAAAGAAATAAAGAGACTACTGTTTATATATGTTTGTGTAAGTGTGTCAAATACCATAGTAATGCTGGTGGCTTAAAAAGATGCTTATCAAACATTTTTGTGTAGTTGCTGTATGCACAGCTCCTGCTCAAAATGCACATACAAACATATAAACACTTTGTAAGTATTCTTTTACATCACCTTATTATGGTATTTGGCATACGTATGTACACACACACACATATATATATATATATATAAATATATATATATATATATATATATATATATATATATATATATATATATATATGTATGTATAACTGAATCACGAAAGTTAGGAAACGTGATAAATCCATAAATAAAAGATATATGCCACGAAGGAAAAATAAACGAAGCAGGATCTGCGAGACCTTTCGACGTTAAACGTCCTTTACTGAGCATATATCTATATATATATATATAATATATATAATATATATATATATATATATATAACAAGCATCAAATCAGTCATAGTATATGTGGTAGAACTGAAACAGTGAGAAAGATGGAGACTCAAGGTATTGAAACAGTTTGGTAGAAAAAGGATGGAGGAGAGTGTTTTAAGATGATGTGGTCACATGGAAAGAATAGTTTATGAATGTTGGTAAACATTATATAACGAGTAAATAAATCAAGGTCTTATGAAGGAAGAAGAGAGGAAGGCCTGGGAGAGGCTTTATAAAAGCAATGAGAGCGATGCTGGGAAGGGACCTTAAATCCAGGAAACATGAAAACATATGCAAGGCAGAGGTTAATGACGCAGTGTGTAGGTGGCCACACTTCCCTACTGGTGAGCCTTCTGTGTAGATGAAGAATGGGTTAAGTGTAGGTGGGCACAGTTCTGTGTAGATGAAGAAAGAGTTAAGTGTAGGTGGCCACAGTTCACTGCTGGTGAGCCTTCTGTGTAGATGAAGAAAGAGTTAAGTGTAGGTGGCCACAGTTCACTGCTGGTGAGCCTTCTGTGTAGATGAAGAAAGAGTTAAGTGTAGGTGGCCACAGTTCACTGCTGACGAGCCTTCTGTGTAGATGAAGAAAGGTCTAATTTCCTGTACTAACCTGTGGGGCTCGAGGCGGTGGACTGCACTGCTGTGGAAGAGGACGATGAAGTCGATGAAGAAGAAGACGAAGAGGTTGGCGCTGGGGCTACTGAAGGGATCGGCTCCTCTGCCGTCATTTTCTTTAAGATCTCCACAGCTGAGGCCTGCTGGTTGACGTCGGTGAGGTCCACATTTTTCATCATCTGGCTGAATTTTTCGACGTCCACGTCGGAGAAATTGGCCTCTGGTGGTGTACAGAAAGTATTGCTTATTCATTCGCTTGGCGTCCATTCCTTATCTGTCCATATCTTTGCTACTAAAGTTCATGGTCTCTTGCCACAAGAAGGAATAATCATATAATAGGGGTTCAATGAATTGCCCAGTATGGTTCCATACCCCTTTGCCTAAGTCCAGTTAATTCCTATGTTGACAATTGAACTTAATATACTCAGTATAATACATACTTTGGGGATGAATAGCTATGAATAGAACATACAAGAAAATCAAAAGCATTTATAGTTTTATATCGTTATTTTTACACAAAATGTAGCCACGTATACATTGGCAACATCAAAATCAAATATATACAAATATCCAGAGATCAAGTCCCATACCCCCACAGCATGTGGTTCTCAGGGTATGGATATGGATGCCACTAGTTAAGAACCCCAGATAATAACGTGAAATTCAACTGGCTTACCAAACCCGCCGAAGAAGAAATTCGTCTCGTTGTCCGGCAACCTTCTCTTCCACATGGCTACCTCATCAAACTGAGCATCATTGTATCCAGTGTAAGTTGTGTTGGAAGAAGTCTTGTGGCAACCGATCATCACTAACGCTGGGTCTAAGGGTGGCAGTTTCGTTGCAGGGGTCCCAAAAACGCGTTGCCCCACTTTCTTCAGGTCTACAAAAAGCTAAGGAGAGAGGCCATAGCAGATAATTATACTACTGTCGACAAAATTCTCTTAGTAAACTTAAAAATGACATGAATACTTATCAGTGATGGACCTCTACAAGAATTGAAAGGTTGCTTGAAATCCTTTCAGAAATACTGTAGTATATTCTGTGACATATTTAGCAAAGATAAACATCAGCCTAAGAAAGGCCTGCCATGAGCATATTTATTTCATTTTATCACGATCTTACCAAAATTGCTGGAGAATTATGGCCGCAAGATTACTAAAAGGAAAAATGTCATCTCCTGGGAGATTCTGAGCTGGACTCAAGTTATTATTATTATTATATTCAGAAGATGAAACCTATTCATATGGAACAAGACCACCACAGGGGCCACTGACTTGAAATTCAAGCTTCCAAAGTGTATTATGGTGTTCATCAGGAAGAAGTAAGATGAGGTAAAGGGAAATATAGACAGATGAGACCCCACTTATTTAAAAAACGGAAAAAATTAAGAAATTACAAATAGATAAAAACATTAAAATGCAAGGCGAATAGTATCAGGGTAGTAATGTATTGTACTTCCGCTGGAACTTCTGAAGTTCTAATTGCACGGCTTCCTGTTGGAGGCTGTTATGGTCATTTTGTTCCGAAAAGCTCTGGTGAAAAACTCAGCACGTAAGAAAAGGGCCATTATGCAGATAGAATGAAGCAAACTATTTAAGAATGAAACTAGATGGCTGGTGACTATCCAGGAGGAGGACTGTGAGTGAACTTTGAAAGAACCAAAAGGAATACCAGTATAATAAAAGGAGGAGGACTTAGACACCACTAGCAACAAATATAGAGCAGTTATGTGTGATAACATACTGAGGAAGAGTGAAGCCAAAAGTGAAAAATTCAGGCTAAGGAGCCCTGTTACAAACTAAGTTGACTACCTTTCCACGAGTTCCAATTCGCTGACCTCCAGCCTAGCCTGCTTACCACTGAACTGTTTTAGATCTGCTTGATCTTCAATGTTTTTTTTCTTTCTGAATATTGTGACCTGATTAGCTAAGACTTGGTTATCACTGAAAATGCCAAGTTTGCCTAGATCTGCCTACCTCCAGCCCTTTCTCTCCAGTGGTGGTTGGCTGCTCCCACCGAATGGCGATGTTACTCCAGGTGTTGTTGGGTGCAATTCCAGCAACCTCCACTTTCCAGTACTGGTCGCCCTGTTGACACGACAGCCCCAAGCCAGAATCCCTTGTGGTAGATGGCAATGCCTGGATGACCCGTGTCATCACCGCCTGTTCCGAACAGAAGGAAAACGTTACGTAACAATATAACTTACTGCTGTTGTGACAAATGGTGTTATCCTTGTGTTATGAGCAGAATTTATAATTTCCTAAACTGTTAGGGGAATCAGTGGTCATCCTTAGGTCACCATTGTCATCAAAACACAAGAAAAATTCTATTGCAACATAGGTCATAAGACTAACAACCATATGTAGAGTCTACATAGCAGCGGATATTGAAGATCCACTGAGAGGAAACAAGAAGAAGAAGCATGTGGATGACTATGAGTCATAGTGAGACTAAGTAGCCATCAGAGAGTGACTGGGTGAATGTTTATGCACAAGAGCTAGCATTTTCATTTGCATAAAATTCATAGGATATTACAACTTTTTCTTAATATTTACGTGATGAATAGTTAATTTTCATCTAAGGTCAACTCAAAATATTTGATTTCGACAGAAGCCGTTCTTTCCTTTGTAGTGAAACATAATCGCAGAGCTCTTTGAACTCATAATACATCGAGGTTCCACTGAAAAATTACCTCAACAATTGTAGTAATATAAGTTCCAGTAAGACTTCTTATATCTAAGTAGCAGAGCAAAAGATACTAATGTAAGAAGAACTTCAAATACAGGTCCTACCACAAGACTAATACTGACAATTTTGTAAAATAAAATTCTAAGTCTCTGCTCTCCTGACATTACTGATCAACTCAGGGAATATACTATATATGGTTATAATCCCATAGGTTAAGATATGCAAAGATAGGAACAACAGAACTTGAGTAAGACACATTAAGCCTTCCAGTTTGAGTGGTATACAAGGGTCTACAGTGGGCTTTCAGTTATGCCTGGCAGGAAATGGGGACACTGATTACGAACACTTTCTGATTCACATTTCAACTGACCTGTGGATATGATGTACTTGTGGTCATTTACCGTGAAGTTAACGGACTCCCCAAACTGGTCAGCCGCAACGATGGTCTTCTCCCACACACTGACGCTGAATCCTGCCGTGCATTCTTTAGGATTCTGAGTGCAGTTTTCAGTACCCACTCGATAGTTTTCGTGGATCATACACTGTAAAGAAGAGAACAAATATTTGCTCCAGTACTTAGTAGTCCTACTTTGGTCAATCCTTCTTAAAGACAGTGGTAGTTGACAGGTATGTGAATACAGTCAGGTGTGCTCATGCACAACTTTGATTCTTTCACAATAAACGCTTCACTCATGGTGGGAGAGATTAAGCTGCAATAAACTCCTTTTCAGAGCTTTTAGGAATGGATAAAGTAACAATCCCCGGTTGCAAATGGAACGGGGAGTTGTGTTCATGTGACAGAAACCCCAATATGTAAGAGTGAGTCTCTGAGATTCTGAGTTTGTAATGTGTAAAGTGACCATGTCCATCTTCCACGAGAGAGAGGGACTCATACGCAACTAAAGTAGCAGAAAGTAACATGTGTGGGTAAATAGACACAAAAAAGTTCTAGGTCTTAAAGGATGCCATAATAAGGAGAGGGTCGAGGTTTAAGGTAAAATGGTGATGGGTCTTCAGGATTTTTAACGTCAACTGAAGGAAGGGTAACCTGTCGTGTTGCTGCCACAGAACCTGAAGAGTGAAAATTAATCCCTGTTTGTGTTACAGTGCTAAAGACAATATCACGAATGTTGTTTAGCCCCACCTCGCAACCGCTATTAAAACTGAATTACCAGGAAGACTTTACTTCAAAAAGTACTTAAGAGCTAAGAAAGGGCCCTGATTTCATGGACAAAAAAATTAGCCTGTGTTCTCTGGATGTTGAGATGCCACCGTTACTTTGTGATTGTGTTCCTAGTGGTTTGTTTATCAGTAAATCTACTTAAAGTGGAAAGTCTGAACATACCTCTCCTAAAATCTTTGGTCCTCTGTAGATATTGTGGCATCTTTGCACATGTTCAGTCTTTCAGACAGACTAATGTGTCTAATGCTGGCCCGTTAGAATTTCCGTTTGCCTGACTTACCAGTTCTTTATGTAGTTGTATCTTTCCTAGCTTGTTTTCTAACCTTTTGTCACCCCACTCCTTTATATTTAAGCCCTTAAAAACCATCCATTATTTTTGGCATTTGCAGACATCTACTGCTAAGCTCTAGCTTCCTGTGAATAGTTGGAATTTCAAATAAACTCATTCCTAATAGATTGAGCTTAAAGTAGCTAAATATTGACCAAAATTAACTTGCAAAATCCAACTAAGTTGAGGATTGTTAACCATTAGTTTTAACAGACACCGTCAACCCAACACAATGAAAGAGCACAAAAAATGATACGTTTTTCTTCTGAATGTCACCTTGCAAACGATTACACTCCAGAGGAAAAACCGCATTACCTGGTAAAGCTGCTAAATGTGCCGATAGCAAAAATTCACCGAAATGTTATTTTGCAAAATGCAACAGGTGATGATGAAAATGAAGTGAGTAAAGAAAATGATACTTAAATCAATGAAAAAAGCTAGACCTTTGAGAATAAGCCAGCAACACCCATCACCCGTTTGCACGCACCTACTTGTCAGCTGTCGTTTTTTTAACAAGGAATGAAATGTCTGGGTAAATCACTGAACAAGAAGTTAGACAATTTTAAATTTTGTCAGTATAATACCAGGAAAAGACAACGAAACGGGAGTTTTCGTAGATTTTTCACTGAAGAGAGAGAAGAAGTCTCTGCGGCAGAGTCGAGAGACTCCCAAAGCTGATGCATTATGTAGGTCGAGTGTGCGCGCACTGAAATGACCCTGCAGAGCATTACTCGTTTCAAGTAAGACCCAGAAAACTGACGGCTATACGTGGGGTACATACCTGTTTTTTGGCGGAGGAAAGGCTCACGGAGTACCCAAACCCGAAAGGCCCGTCTGTCGTGGCGTAGTTATCTTCCTTCCCGCTGGAGTCTGACATGTTGTTCTGAATGGTACCCCAGTAGTAGTCCGATGTCGCCGGGTAGGACGGGTCTGCAGAAGACCATAGGAATATTTCATCTGAAAAGGTCTTTTTAAAGCCTTGCTTCTCAAAGCCAAGACTGAAGAGGGGTGGGGTATAGAACAAGGGTCTCAAAACTATGACCTGGGAACTACATATATAAATCTCAATGTTACAGCCAGTCACTTGGAAGCTCAAGCGTGGTGGTAATCAGTTGTCTCCCATCCCTCTGGTGCTGGTACTGTCCTTGGAATTCTCATTTTCATATTCAAATTGCCATGTTCATTTTGCTTTAGTGTGAAATAATTAAAGATATGAAACTGGATCTTCTCATTTTTGCCCGTGGCCTGCTAAGATGTGTAAAATATGTAAATGGCACTCATACTAAAATGTTTGGAGACCCTGGTTATATAGAGACTCAGCCCTAATCTAAGTTTGTCAGCATAGTTATCTATCTATGTTGAAACCGCCTGGTGTAAGGCAGTTAAATATAACACCTGGGATACAGAAGCACCCAAAAAGCACAGGTACATACCATCTTTTTATTGTTATGAATTATAAAGGAACCAGCATTCAAATGCAACAGTCCTGAAAGGCCATTAACATAAAAGTGAACAGAAGACAGAGAGAAGTAAAACCTATGGCTAACAAAAATCTATTACTGATGAATTTTGAAGCACACAAACAGCAATGTAAGATGGGAAACTATGAAAGTGTGGTGCTCTGAAATGACGTTACAGTTGTTTAAACTTAGGGTATCAGGGCAGCCCAGGGCAACTACAAGTCTCCATAGATCTTGCCTAGGGTTGCGTGCTGAAGGTCTCAGTGTGAAGAGAAAGAGGGATAGAGTATCAAAGGCCAAACACTGGGATATATGATGAGCTCATTCAGCGCAGGAAGCGGAACTGAGTAGGTAGGTTTGAAAGGTGTAACAGGAGGAAAACCTCAAAGCAGCTGCACTATGAAACAATTGTTAGGCGAGGGTGAATAGCAAGACAGGCCTCAGTGTGTGAGGGACAGTCAGAACCATTCGATCCTGCTCAGGCAGCAATAATACTCGAATGGGGCATACAGCATTCACTCATAAAACAAGTTTTGTACGAGAAGGAATCAAGCGAAGACGTTAGAAATGGAGAAACTAGAACAACTTCGTCTTACCGTAGGGTGGCAGAGTGGGTAGAATCACTGGAGGCTCCGTGGGCGGTCCGGGCGTGGTATCTGGAACTGCGGATTGGGGGAAGGAAGGTGGAATAGCCAATGGGGAGGGAGAGAATAAAAAAGAGGCATTTCGGCGTTAGTCCTTTGTGGAGGTTATTCTTTCGATGAAATAAAAGGTTTGATGATGATAATGGCTGATGGGCGTGATAATGAAGCCAATGTGGAAAGAGAGAGAGAGTTACAAGAAGTGAATGAGGTAATAGGGAGAGGATTCAGATGAAGAGGGCGAGCCACTCGACTCTCGAGGGCAGAGAGGGAGAAAGATACAGAAAACAGGGAGAGGAGTTGTTTCCATGTACACAAACAGAAGTTGAGAAACGGACAATAACAAAAACTGTGGCTCGTGGCGCTGTCGGGAGAACCATTACTTTAATATTGAAGTTTTTTTCTCGCCAATTAGTAACCTGCTCAGCTAACGACTTAGCTACTTAACTTAGGTTTTAATTATTTTAATGACACAGTTACTGTACTAAAGATATAGCTAAATAAACTAAAGAAAGAGTTAAGAATCGTCAAGATGAATAAGCGTCTTCGTAAGACAAGGGGCCAATTTTGACGTCAAGTGCCACTCCCGAAAGCGCTGTTTTTTTTTTTTTCAAGCCAGTCCACCTCTCTAGGTTCCTAGAAAGATGTTTACAATAGATTCTCTTTAAAATTAAAATGATGTTCCTGGTGAGCGTCTGGGAAATCCTTGAATCCTGAAGGAGTCTCGGGATGTTCTCTGGAGCTTCAGTGCCTTCTTCTGACGAAGGTTTTGGAGTCTGCTGGTGAAGGATTAAGGACGTTGATTGTAATAGCTACTACAATTTCTATGAGTTATTTTCGAAGCAATGTTGTTTACCATTTACTTCATCAGTTCAGTATATCTTTATTATCATTTGAAGGCTCAGGCATCCCGAGTAAGGAAAGAAGCTTTTGCACTGTATAGTATGGTTAAATATAAATAGTGTTTGTGTGCATGTACCTGTGTCAATTCATTCCGTTACAGTAACTAACATGCATAAGTTACCTGAGACCAAGTCAGTTTTAGATGTCGACAGAAATTCAAGGGTTTGACCTGGAAACATCATGATCATGTACTGTGTCACTGCTCTGGGACCCAGAGTGTCCACCTGGAAGAAGGAACACATTTATGAATGCACAAACAAGCATATATAACAAATATTTAAGGTCTACACACAACTGAGAAGACTCTCCTCACCAGCTGAGAAGAAAACTCTCCTCTCAACTGAGAAGACTCTCCTCACCAGCGAGGGGAGCTGGGTATGTCTCTCGACTGAGGAGGATTGAATTGTGTTTGATTTGTTGTAGTAAAACCTAGATAGGTTACCTTGTAGTTAGAAGGGGAGACTTACACAGTCTTGTAAATTGTAAAGGAATACTTCTTGGTGCAAAATTGATCATTCCTGTGTGTGAAACGACATAGGTTGCTAATGATGGAAATTAAGATATAGAAAACCCAAGAATAAGTTGAAGACATCATTCTCAAAATATGAGAGCTTAAAGAACAATTTGGGCAATAGAGAGATATGTAAGAGAGAGACATTAAGTCGGAATAAACTGAACAGTTGGGTAACAAGCTCCAGTTTGAAGTCAAGGCTATAGCTCTGTGAATTAGGCTTGATAATGAATTAAGCTTAAAATTAAGAGAACAGGAATTATAAAAATTTTGCCGCAAACCTGTAGATGTGGCCTTACGAAAAATTCCCGTTCTGAAACCATCATTCTCTCGTATGAAGAAGGTATCGAGAAAATGCAATAAATTATTATTATTCTCTTTCTCATATGTTTGGGGCAAAATTTTTATAGTTCCTGTTCCCTTAATTTTAAGCTTAATTCATTATCAACCCTAATTCACTGAGCTATAGCCTTGACTTCAAACTGGAGCTTGTTTCATAATGAAATTAATTTCTTGCAGGAATTCTTTAGGATCAATTGTTACCCAACAGCCTGTTCTCTAGTTATGTCAGAAAGGCCCTACAGAAAATCTTCCAGCTGCCAGCTCCAGTACATCTAGCTTCTAAATCAAAATATTATGTTAGCTTTCCATACACTTATGATACCTCATTTATACCGCATTTGAGGAAGATAATGAACAATCATTTCCCAGCAGTTGATGTGAAATTCATCATAAGGAATCCAAAAACAATAGGCGGATTCTTTCGACACAAAGAAAAATTGCCTTCTTTGATGCGATCTGGCCTAGTTTACTTGTATACTTGCTGTTCGTGCAACGAACAGACTTACGTTGGAAGCATTCGCCGACTGCTCAAAGCACGATGTGACTCACACATAGGCATTAGTTACCGCACAGGGATGAAGCTTTCTAGTCCAGAGCTTTCAAATATAAGAAACCATGCACAAATATGCAAATGCAGAATCAACTACGATGATTTTAAGATAATTTTATCCAGCCCTAATGAAAACCAACTCCCTATACTCGAATCCTTGGCCATTAAGCACCTTGTTCCAACATTGAATAACAACACTACAGCAGTTCCATTATACATTGCTTAGACCGCCCACTCTCTTCTTCTTTCCTTGGTTATCTCGACTCCTTCTCGCTCTGGCAGGCCTTTCAGCAACCGAACCTCGGGTTGTAAGGTTTGTTTTATATATTTAAAATTTTTTTAAAACAAATTTTACTTAGTGTTTAATACATTGTGTTTTTAGTGATTTGATTTTATTTAAATTTTATATATATATATTTTTTTCTCGTGCTTATTTGTATGTAACAATTTATGTTAATCTTGCTGGACAAGTTTGTAATTTATGTATTTTTTATAGCCTTGAAAATGAGACCATAGTCTTGAAACGTTTGCAACAATAAAGCAACCCATGTATTGAGCTGTTTTGCCTTTTCACCTGCTATATATATATATATATATATATATATATATATATATATATATATATATATATATATATATATATATGTATATATATATATATATATATATATATGAATAACTTGATCACGAAGTATATAAAACGTTATGCTATGTATAAATAAAGTTTTTTTTTTTTGCCACGAAGGAAAAATGAAAAAGCGAGATAGCCAAGTACTTTCGGTCCTGTTCGGACCCTTTGCCTCAGTAAAGGGTCCGAACAGGACCGAAAGTACTTGGCTATCTCGCTTTTTCATTTTTTCCTTCGTGGCAAAAACCTTTATATATATATATATATATATATATATATATTTATATATATATATATATATGATATATCATATATATATATTATAGAGCATGTGTATGTACTTATGTCTTGGCAACAGAGAAAACTGGTGCCTTTCCAGACAACAACTCACCCCAGCTAAGAATGCTCTTGTCTTTCCAGGTCGTCGAGTTCCAGTGAAAAACGTCGATGTTGTTTTCGTCGTGGAATATTTTGGCCTCGTTCCAGCACAGGTTCTTGCTGCACTTTTTCTGGAATCCATATTTTTTCTACTTGTTCGATTAATCCAGTGCAGTATTAACATGACCTTTGTATCTTGATCCACCATAACTGGAAACTGGAACTGGAAACCAAAAATGTAATTCAGAACTGTAACCAAAACTGGAATTCAGAACTAGAGACCAGAACTGGAATCAAAACTGGAATTCAGAGCTGGAAACCAGAACGGGAATTCAGAACTGGAAACCAGAACGGGAATTCAGAACTGAAAACCAGAACCGGAATTCAGAACTGAAAACCAAACTGGAAACCAAAACTGGAATTCGGAACTGGAAACCAGAACTGGAACCAAAACTGGAATTCAGAACTGGAAACCAAACTGGAAACCAAAACTGGAATACAGAACTGGAAACCAGAACTGGAAACCAAAGCTGGAATTCAGAACGGGCATTCAGAACCGGAATTCAGAACTGGAAACCAAACTGGAAACCAAAACTGTACACCAAAACTGGAACTCAGGACTGGAAACCAAAACCACACAGTCTGTCCACCTTGGAAAAGCGTCCGCTACCTTCTGGGGCCTCCCGAATACACAGGTGGCGACAGAGAGGGCCAAACTCGTCACCTGGGTGACCTGGAATTGTTGGGCCACGTTGCCAACACAGAAATAGGTACGCATAACTACCGCCTTACCTGTCCGGCTGACGTTCCAGCCATCCAGTGCTCTGGAAATCACGCTCGGGATTTACAATAGGTCAACAGAAGGAAATATAACGTATAAGGCTTAATTTATAGTATACATTCCTTATACAAAGTCACAGAAGATTGCTTGGTGTGTATGCAGAGAGAGAGAGAGAGAGAGAGAGAGAGAGAGAGAGAGAGAGAGAGAGAGAGAGAGAGAATTTCAGTCATGTATACTTGACATGAACATGTTTTCCCAAATATTTTGGCATTCATCTTTCCACAATCTCAAAAATAAAATGATATATATAATATGTATGTATGTATGCATGTATGTATGTGTCTGGGAACATTTTCTCATAGAATCACTTTACTAAAACAATCACTATACACGCCTTCAATACATATTTCTCCCACCGCTCAGTCTCTATAAAAATTTTCAAACAAAACTAAATAGAAATCTTTAATAAATAAAGAAAAAAAAACTCGACTAATCTGAACACAAATATTTACTGAGCCACAAAAATTGCGCGAGATTTCGTGCGCGAACCGAGAGCTTGCGCGCTTCAAATACCTCAAGATGTCTTATTGATTCGTTATAAATCAGTCATGCGTTTACCTTGGAACTCTAACCTAGAGAGAGAGAGAGAGAGAGAGAGAGAGAGAGAGAGAGAGAGAGAGAGAGAGATTTGGTGGTAGTACTGTGGTTATTTACGAAGTAAACTCCATTAGATTAAACTGTGCACTCACTGTTAAAGTTTGCTATGAGTTTTATCTTGACTACAACTAAAATATAGAGTATCCCCCCCCCCTCTCTCTCTCTTTCTACCAGCTTTTGCCTTTATACACTGGATGGATCAAGAAAGTGAACGTCATATCAGAAGGCTTATAAGGCGAGAATCGTAACCACTAGACCGTGTGTGTGTGTGTGTGTGTGTGTGTGTGTGTGTGTGTGTGTGTGTGTGTGTGTGTGTGTGCGCGTGTGTGTCAATGTATAAACAGTAAACGAATGTAAATAAATAAATAAATAAATCTCACATTAAGGTTTAGCTAAATGTTTGAACAAGCATGAGCAAACATTCATCTTAAAATCCCGTGCTGAAACATCATGTCAATATCAGTAATATCAGTAGTTTAGTTTTATTAGAAACAAACAAAAGTTCCTGAACAATTTAACTGCCGTACTTTTTTTTTCCTTTTTTTCAGCATGTGTGTGTGCGTACGTGCGTGTGAATAACTCCCAAAAATAATGACGAAGCTGCCGTAACCAAAACAGAATCATCTGTGATCAATATCACCCTGCACAACTCAAGAATGTTCGCTGATCTACTTCACGGTCCAGAGGTAGTACTAAAGAGCTTGACTGTGATACGCAGAAGTAAGTAAATGAATGTATATTCCCTTTAAAACTGCTCTGGCTTAAAACATGGGCCTACCAGTCGCCAAAATGTAAAATTCCCACTTTCAAGAGCCGTTAACTCAGAAACGACGAAGGTAATCAAATGCATTAAAACTCACTCGCAAACTATAAATTAAATATCATTTTCATATCCCACGATTACACATTTTTTGCATTTCCCTGGTCTTAATATCTAGGTTAAGACAAAATATCTAGATCCAAACCACTGCGCAAGTTGGCTAAGTACATGAATATCGACATATGACAGCTATGCACTCTCATTCCTTGACTGTTGGTATACAACAGGTACTGCACTAGTTAAGTGCAGTTCAAATGAGCTCATTTTGGAGGCAATCATGACGATCTATTTCTGGAATTTTATCTGTTCATCCCTTGACGATAATATAGCTCTACTACAGACAAGAGGAGCCATCCTTGAAAAAATAGACACAGAGCATAGAATTTGGGAACACTGTAGAAGTGTGTATATATCACGTCAAAACATCGTATACCTTCATAAATTCCCTTTCGTATTGTGTAATGCCAATGTCGAAAGGGGAAAATAAAAGATTGCAAAGATTTCAAGTTACTGATTGAATGTAAGGAGTATAGTACGACTCGTAGGTCAAGATAGGCAAAGTTTTTGGTTTGATTATGTGGCATATTGGCCTAATTACATTGACACAGAGTCATATAAAGTCTATGGCTCTGGTTCATACTCTCTCATTCGTCAAATTTTTTTTTTATTTCTAAACGTCAGTAATTCTGGTTTTGTTTTTTCCCTATTTCTCCTAGCATACGTAAACTTTCCTGTTGAGAGAATTCTTAGCATTACATATTGGACTATCTAAGCCAGCCTACATTACAGTTTACTGTTTTTTTCTAATTGTCCCACTCAATTTACCATAGACATGATAATGCAGACATTCTGGATTTTTTTTCTTAAGTATATGGCGTTACTCCATATGAATGGTCAAATCTACGCTGGTAATTGGCACTCAAAGAAAAAAAGTTTTGAAATTTTTCTTTGAACGACTTGATATTTTCAGTCCTCCTGATATCGAGTGGGAACTCATTTGTATAATCCTGGTATAATCAATCATTCGAATTGTACGTGTTATACCCAGCAATTCATTCGAATATTTTGAACACCCAGTCTTGATAGCTTGGTGAATCATTACACATATTTTATACATCATTCCAGCTTTAATAGGCAACCAACCAACAATGGAACTCAAACCATATAGGCCTAATCCTGTCAAGTGGTGCAACACCCTTCAATATAATCTTATCTTGCTGCTCTATTTAGTATATTTGCAACTTTCTAAGCTGCATCTTAAGTAGATTATGCTAAAGTTTCAATAGTCCACTCTGTTTTCGACACAAATAAACATTAGATTTTTCATAAAACACAAACCAAGATATTTTATAACAAAGACAATATTTCTGAGATGATGGCCAGTAACCCTGACAATATCATTGATTTGAGCGCTAAGAGACGGGTTGTCATAAGTCACGCACATTGTTAGCGATCTGAACTGCTTTACTATTTATATTTAGCCGAAAATCGCCGAAGTTTCTTAAATATTTTTTTCTTTCCAACCAACACCAATCCAGATTTATTTTCACTTAATTCCAACTGCTTAAATGTAGGCCAATCCATTCTTTAACACTTGTAAGCACGCCGTTTATTTTCTCGTTTCTAATTTCAATATTACGTTAAAAATAAGATAGTGTTATTGCAAATAGCTTGAGCTTTAGCCCATGTCTCCGTAGCATGTTTAACACTACAGGGATGGCCGAATACAAAATAAGATTAGACCTAGTACACATCCTTGTGGTACTCCTCTTCTTAATGTTTCATAAGGTGAGTGTAAGTGTAAATAATTTACAAGTAAGTCGTGAGCAACTCTATCAACAGCATTTGCCTTCGTCCATTATTCGTAATAAAAAATTTACAACAGAACCTATTGCTTGTAGAACAATGTTGTCTGTTAGCCAGACTGATTATTCGGTAAAGCAATTAACTCTCCAGGTGGTTAATCAGTTGCTCAAGAATTACGTATACTAACATAAAAGAATTACATTTTTTAACCTCTTGGACAGAAAATATAAATGCTAAAAGTGCCCATGTGAACTCTAACTTTGTCGGTGAAGTCAATAATAGCCACTTTGTCAGATGTAGTGAACGTATTCCTCGTTCCTAAGCGCTCGCTCCACAAACAGTCGCGGGCACGCTATACCTACTATTCGCGTGTGGTGCACAGTTTTTTTTTTTTTTACCCTTTCTTTTTCATACTGTTTATAGAAAAAATTTAACCGAATTCCCTCACATTTTACAATTTTTTAGCTTTACTTTATTTAGTAGTAGGCTACATCAGACTTTATTTAATCCTTGAACTATCATACCCTTTTCTACAACGAGAAACCCCGAAAAGTTAGAAATGTTTCTAAAATAATTATTACCAAATATTTTCAATGAGTGACTTTTAACGTTCTGGATCCTGGTTCCTGGTTACTAAACATTCACGCCACAAACACAGTTGCGTGGACATCACATTATTCGCGTGTGGTGCAGAGCTTTATTCCTTTTTTTCAATTCTAATCTCCTTTAGTTTCACTTTATTTTATAGCATACTTCAAAATTTTTATCTGAATTCTTGACCATTGCCCTTTTCTGCAACAATAACCCCCCAAAAAAGAGACATTACAAAAAAATATCGTCAAGGAATTTCCACTTCACTTTCAACCCTATCCCTCTCATTTCTTTCTCCTTTTTTAACCGAGGCAGAACCTCATATATCCCCCCCCCTCGGTTATCTGTTAGGGGAAATTTCAGCTTTGAATATCTAACGATGCATTTAGAAATGCTCAGAAATGCTAAAATAATGAGTTTTTGTATGAAATTCCGGTGTCTCGCGAACTTTTCAACCCTCTCCCTTTCGTTTCTTTCTCCTTTTTAACCGAGGCAGAGCCTTTTATATTCCAACTCAGTTATCTGTTAGGGGAAATTTCAGCTCTAAATATCTAAAGTTGCATTTAGAAATGCCCCAAAATGCTAAAATACCAATCCGGCGACGAGACATTACAAAATATCGTCAAGGAATTTCCACTTCACTTTCAACCCTATCATTTTAATTTCTTTCTCCTTTTTTTAACTGAGACAGGGCCTTATATATTCCCCCCTTCAGTTATCTGTTAGGGGAAATTTCAGGTTTAAATATCTAAAGTTGCATTTAGAAATGTTCAGAAATGCTAAAATAATAAGAGTATTAAAATCCGGCGTCTCGCGAACTTTTCAACCCTCTTCCTTTCATTTATTTTTCCTTTTCTAACCATTTTTAGCTGAGTCGGAGCCTTGTATATTCCACCTCAGTTATCTGGTAGAGAAATTCCAGGTTTAAATATATAAAATTGTATTTAGAAATTCTCAGAAATGCTAAAATAATAAGTTTCCGTATTCAAATCCGGCGTCTCGCAAACTTACAGGAAGAAGAAGAAGAGGAGAGAGCGCCGGGCGATCAGTGTCAAAACCAAAACAAAACAACGTTCAAGAACCTGTCTATTCTGAATTCATTTACGAAAACGATAATGGCCGGTTAATTTTGGCTTTCTGTGTGAATTAGACTGAAGGTTTATCATGCCGGACATCAAGGTGACACCTTTAGGTAGGGAATGATTCGATTAATATAGGTTTTTATTAGACTTTTAGACCTACATAAAGAAACGCAGATTTCATACTTCGTTTACTCTATAGGTACAGCTACGAATTTAAAGTCAAAATCTTAAACCTGTAGCTTGGTTTAACCCTAATTACTTTTATTATTTTAGAGTTTACGTATATCTTACCTAAACCTTAACCGAAAACCTTAAAACTTGACAAATCTACCTGATTAGATAAGGCCTACCTTACCTCCTTTAGGTATCATCACACGAAGGTTGTTCCCGTCGGTTGCCGATCAAATTTACTGTCTGTTTGTATATTTAGCCTATATGTCTTTTGTTAATGTTTATGCCTTTTTTTGTGTTTATGATACTTAACCATCTTTTGATTCAAGATTTTATGCCTAGGGTAGAACATCACAGCAGGCCAAGCAGGCCACCTACAATCAATGCAAGCCACCCTCCGAAAAAGTACATTATAACGCGTCATGACACCCGAGATGGGCATCAGTCGCGACTTGTTGTTGGTGAGAAACGGAGCTAAAGACCTCTACTCTCCTTTCGAAGTAAGTATTTTCTCCAAAGTTAGAAATTAAGGCCAAATTTTAAGATAAACAGAGGGTACTGAAAATGGCGCCCACGGCAGTGGAAATCACCAAAACGCTTAGAAATTTTTACTTACAACTAAAAATGTTTCGAAGATTGACGCCATCTCGATGTTTACGGAGCGCTTGTGTCAACAAACTTTCCATTTCTGTGATAACTCGCACACCACTTGTACCCACAGACGCTGGAGCACTTTTATCACAACAATCGAAACACGATTTCTCACCAACAACAAGCCAGGCGTAAACAGCTGTTTGGGTAGAAGATGACGAGAAGCTGTGCTCTTGCTAATTTTTAAATAAGTAGTAAAACATCAATATTTGTTCCGATACGTAATACAAACCCTCGGTCCTTTAACAATAGGAAGGTAACTAGCGGCAGCTGGGACGGTCGTAAGCTTCGAACAAGGGGAGAACGGTAGTTAACTGCTTGTCCGGTCGTGCGCGCGCCGCGCGCCAAGGGCGGTGAAGAATCTCTTTTGCTTTCGGGCCGTGGTGTGACAGGGACGTGTTCGTCATCGCTCTGCCCGCTATTTTCGTCGTGTGCTTTGGATGTTACAATTTCTTCTGACTGGTTTGTGTGGTCTTTGAATGAAATTGTAAGTACTTTGTTTTTTCATTTTCATTGAGTGAAGATTAATTAATCATGGATCAAGAAGAGCTTTCGCCGCGCCCACCAACTGCCCGTAGAGTGTGTCCCGGGTTGGAGGGGCGTAAATGCGGCGGATTCCGCTCTTACCCAGATATCGATCCTCATGAGTTATGTTATCGGTGTCGGGGGCGAGAATGCTCCCGAACCGAACCATGTGATGTATGTGTAAATTGGTCCGAGGCGCAGTGGGTGCTGTACGAGGGTGGTAGGAAGAGGCGTAGGTTGACCAAGGAGTCGTCGGAAAGCTCTCCAGCGACTCCTTTGGTTACGGAATACCTCGTCATCCTTCCTGCCTCCAGCTCAGCCCCCACGATTTGCGCCTTCCCCTGCGGGGGGG